>NC_091302.1:29771663-29814163 GCF_038502225.1 Cherax quadricarinatus | reverse complement strand
AGTCTCACAGCTCTGGCTGACACTACTGAAGTCTCACAGCTCTGGCTGACACTACTGAAGTTTCACAGCTCTGGCTGACACTACTGAAGTCTCACAGCTCTGGCTGACACTACTGAAGTCTCACAGCTCTGGCTGACACTGCTGAAGTCTCACACCCCTGGCTGACACTACTGAAGTCTCACAGCTCTGGTTGACACTACTGAAGTTTCACAGCTCTGGCTGACACTACTGAAGTCTCACAGCCCTGGCTGACACTACTGAAGTCTCACAGCTCTGGCTGACACTACTGAAGTCTCACAGCTCTGGTTGGCACTACTGAAGTCTCACAGCTCTGGCTGACACTACTGAAGTCTCACAGCCCTGGCTGACACTACTGAAGTCTCACAGCTCTGGCTGACACTACTGAAGTCTCACAGCTCTGGTTGGCACTACTGAAGTCTCACAGCTCTGGCTGACACTACTGAAGTCTCAAAGCTCTGGCTGACACTACTGAAGTCTCACAGCTCTGGTTGACACTACAGAAGTCTCGCAGCTCTAGCTGACACTACAGAAGTCTCACAGCTCTGGGTGACACTACTGAAGTCTCACAGCTCTGGCTGACACTACTGAAGTCTCACAGCTCTGGCTGACACTACTGAAGTCTCACAGCTCTGGCTGACACTACTGAAGTCTCACAGCTCTGGCTGACACTACTGAAGTCTCACAGCTCTGGCTGACACTACTGAAGTCTCACAGCTCTGGCTGACACTACTGAAGTTTCACAGCTCGGGCTGACACTACTGAAGTTTCACAGCCCTGGCTGACACTACTGAAGTCTCACAGCTCTGGCTGACACTGCTGAAGTCTCACACCCCTGGCTGACACTACTGAAGTCTCACAGCTCTGGTTGACACTACTGAAGTTTCACAGCTCTGGCTGACACTACTGAAGTCTCACAGCCCTGGCTGACACTACTGAAGTCTCACAGCTCTGGCTGACACTACTGAAGTCTCACAGCTCTGGTTGGCACTACTGAAGTCTCACAGCTCTGGCTGACACTACTGAAGTCTCACAGCCCTGGCTGACACTACTGAAGTCTCACAGCTCTGGCTGACACTACTGAAGTCTCACAGCTCTGGTTGGCACTACTGAAGTCTCACAGCTCTGGCTGACACTACTGAAGTCTCAAAGCTCTGGCTGACACTACTGAAGTCTCACAGCTCTGGTTGACACTACAGAAGTCTCGCAGCTCTAGCTGACACTACAGAAGTCTCACAGCTCTGGGTGACACTACTGAAGTCTCACAGCTCTGGCTGACACTACTGAAGTCTCACAGCTCTGGCTGACACTACTGAAGTCTCACAGCTCTGGCTGACACTACTGAAGTCTCACAGCTCTGGCTGACACTACTGAAGTCTCACAGCTCTGGCTGACACTACTGAAGTCTCACAGCTCTGGCTGACACTACTGAAGTTTCACAGCTCTGGCTGACACTACTGAAGTTTCACAGCCCTGGCTGACACTACTGAAGTCTCACAGCTCTGGTTGACACTGCTGAAGTCTCACAGCCCTAGCTGACACTACTGAAATCTCACAGCTCTGGCTGACACTACTGAAGTCTCACAGCCCTGACTGACACTACTGAAGTCTCACAGCTATGGCTGGCACTACTGAAGTCTCACAGCCCTGGCTGACACTACTGAAGTCTCACATCTCTGGCTGACACTACAGAAGTCTCGCGGCTCTGGCTGACACTACTGAAGTCTCACAGCTCTGGCTGACACTACTGAAGTCTCACTGCTCTGGCTGACACTAGTGAAGTCTCACAACTCTGGCTGACACTACTGAAGTCTTACAGTTCTGACTGATACTACTGAAGTCTCACAGCTCTGGCTGGCACTACTGAAGTCTCACAGCTCTGGCTGGCACTACTGAAGTCTCACAGCTCTGGCTGACACTACAGAAGTCTCGCGGCTCTGGCTGGCACTACTGAAGTCTCACAGCTCTGGCTGACACTACTGAAGTCTCACAGCTCTGGCTGACACTACAGAAATCTCGCAGCTCTGGCTGACACTACTTAAGTCTCACAGCTCTGGCTGACACTACTGAAGTCTCACAGCTCTTGCTGATACTACTGAAGACTCAGAGCTCTGGCTGACACTACAGAAGTCTCACAGCTCTGGCTGACACTACTGAAGTCTCACAGCTCTGGCTGACACTACTGAAGTCTCACAACTCTGGCTGACACTACTGAAGTCTTACAGCTCTGGCTGATACTACTGAAGTCTCACAGCTCTGGCTGGCACTACTGAAGTCTCACAGCTCTGGCTGACACTACAGAAGTCTCGCGGCTCTGGCTGACACTACTGAAGTCTCACAGCTCTGGCTGACACTACTGAAGTCTCACAGCTCTGGCTGACACTACAGAAATCTCGCAGCTCTGGCTGACATTACTGAAGTCTCACAGCTCTTGCTGATACTACTGAAGTCTCAGAGCTCTGGCTGACACTACAGAAGTCTCACAGCTCTGGCTGACACTACTGAAGTCTCACAGCCCTGGCTGACACTACTTAAATCTCACAGCTCTGGCTGACACTACAGAATTTTCGCGGCTCTGGCTGACACTACTGAAGTCTCACAGCTCTGGCTGACACTACAGAAGTCTCGCAGCTCTGGCTGACACTACTGAAGTTTCACAGCTCTGGCTGACACTATAGAAGTCTCACAGCTCTGGCTGACTCTGCTGAAGTTTCACAGCTCTGGCTGACACTACTGAAGTCTCACAGCTCTGGCTGACACTACAGAAGTCTCACAGCTCTGGCTGACACTACTGAAGTCTCACAGCTCTGGCTGGCACTACTGAAGTTTCACAGCTCTGGCTGACGCTACTGAAGTCTCACAGCTCTGGCTGACACTACTGAAGTCTCACAGCTCTGGCTGACACTACTGAAGTCTCACAGCTCTGGCTGACACTACTGAAGTCTCACAGCTCTGGCTGACACTACTGAAGTTTCACAGCTCTGGCTGACACTACTGAAGTCTCACAGCTCTGGCTGACACTACTGAAGTCTCACAGCTCTAGCTGACACTACTGAAGTCTCACAGCTCTGGCTGACACTACTGAAGTCTCACAACCCTGGCTGACACTACTGAAGTCTCACAGGTCTGGCTGACACTACTGAAGTCTCCTAACTCTGGCTGACACTACTGAAGTCTCCCAACTCTGGCTGACACTACTGAAGTCTCACAGGTCTGGCTGACACTACTGAAGTCTCCCAACTCTGGCTGACACTACTGAAGTCTCCCAACTCTGGCTGACAGGTTTCAGCACTTTATATGGCACCATCCTGTGTGATGGAATAATGTTAGGGGAACAGCTAGCCTTTGTTCCCTCTGTGTAATTAACATATAAAATATGGTAGCCACACACTGGTGATGAATCCAACGTTCACAACGTTCCACGTTCATCACCCTCCACCCTCACCATCCTCCACGTTCACCACCCTCCACGTTCACCACCCTCCACGTTCCCCACCCTCCAGCCTCACCACCCTCCACGTTCACCACCCTCCACGTTCCCCACCCTCCACCCTCACCACCCTCCACCTTCACCACCCTCCACCTTCACCACCCTCCACCTTCACCACCCTCCACCTTCACCACCCTCCACCTTCACCACCCTCCACCTTCACCACCCTCCACCTTCACCACCCTCCACCTTCACCACCCTCCACCTTCACCACCCTTCACCTTCACCACCCTCCACCTTCACCACCCTCCACCTTCACCACCCTCCACCTTCACCACCCTCCACCTTCACCACCCTTCACCTTCACCACCCTCCACCTTCACCACCCTCCACCTTCACCACCCTCCACCTTCACCACCCTCCACCTTCACCACCCTCCACCTTCACCACCCTCCACCTTCACCACCCTCCACCTTCACCACCCTTCACCTTCACCACCCTCCACCTTCACCACCCTCCACCTTCACCACCCTCCACCTTCACCACCCTCCACCTTCACCACCCTCCACCTTCACCACCCTCCACCTTCACCTCCCTCCACCTTCACCACCCTTCACCTTCCCCACCCTCCACCCTCACCACCCTCCACCTTCACCACCCTTCACCTTCCCCACCCTCCACCCTCACCACCCTCCACCTTCACCACCCTTCACCTTCACTCCCCTCCCCCCGCCTTTCCCCTCCTGCCAACCCATTCTAGAGTTAATATCAACTAGCAGTGTGTTAATATCAACTAGCAGTGTGTTAATATCAACTAGCAGTGTGTTAATATCAACTAGCAGTGTGTTAATATCAACTAGCAGTGTGTTAATATCAACTAGCAGTGTGTTAATATCAACTAGCAGTGTGTTAATATCAACTAGCAGTGTGTTAATATCAACTAGCAGTGTGTTAATATCAACTAGCAGTGTGTTAATATCAACTAGCAGTATGTTAATATCAACTAGCAGTGTGTTAATATCAACTAGCAGTGTGTTAATATCAACTAGCAGTGTGTTAATATCAACTAGCAGTGTGTTAATATCAACTAGCAGTGTGTTAATATCAACTAGCAGTGTGTTAATATCAACTAGCAGTGTGTTAATATCAACTAGCAGTGTGTTAATATCAACTAGCAGTGTGTAGGGCCTCTCACCAGGGGAAGCTGACTGCCCCCACTCACATCTTTTAATTTATTACCTTCCCTTTCTAAATATAACCTGGTACGTAGTAACAGGTGCACATGTGGCATCACAGGTGTGGAGAAATATACTCATTGATGAGGAATGATGTTGTGGTGTCATGGACATTTGCTTCGCCCGTAGCTTATACTCAGGCATTTAAGGGTTAATGTAAATATGATACATTTTTTTATCTTTCGTTTAAAATAATGCCAATTTTTCAGTATATTATGTTAAATGAAGATTTATAATATGCGTTTATCTTTCCCGAGGCTTGAGTAAAATTCTTAAAAGTGTATATATTTGTAGAGGGTATTGTTGTTGTTTATTGCTACTTGTCTCCATGGGGAAATGAAACAGAATTCTTCCTCCGTAAGCCATGCGTGCTGTAAGAGGCGACTAAAATGCCGGGAGCAAGGGGCTAGTAACCCCTTCTCCTGTATACACTACTAAAGTTTAAAAAAAGAAACTTCGTTTTTCTTTTGGGGCCACCCTGCCTCGGTGGGATACTGCCGGTGCATTGAAAGAAGAAGGTATTACAAATACTTAAAATATTTAATATTAACATTTATTAAGAGCATAAAAATCGTATAATTAGCTGTAATTAAAATAACAAAGTTCATCTTTACTCTCCCTTTGTCCCAGACTTCCACTAACTTCATTTCTGTCAAATATAAAAGCTGGTCTCCCTCGCTCCACAGGCATGACCACCTGTCAAAGAAACTTGCACGTAATTAACACCTCTTCTGTAAAATCATTCTAAATAATTAATCCAAACCTTTTAGGTAAAAGAACGCAAGTACGATTAATGTGACATTTTATTGTGGCAACGTTTCGCTCTCCATGAGCTTTGTCAAGGCGCTGGAGAGCGAAACGTTGCCACAATAAAATGTCACATTAGTTGCACTTGTCCTTTTACCCAACATATTGTGGGTAATTCTACCAGTATTTTTACACGTCGTACCTGACATTAAAACTGCATCACGCATCTCATACTCACCTCCACTAGTACAATATTAGTTCTTAAAGGGAAAAACAAATCACTTCATATCAAAACATCAGACACGGTATCAAGTTTCACTCACTGGGAAACACATTGTCTTTTAAAGAAAATTCTATAAGAACCTATAAAATTTTAGGAAAGACACCTTATTTTATCACTTTACTACAATCTACATAAATTTGTAGGTGGGGACATATATTCCTAGCATCTTACCCACTAGTATATTTTATTTTCCATTTTAAACGTTTCTCTTTCTGACAAACATTCTTAGCAAGTTGTCTTAATAAGTTCCCAGAAATAAAGTAATTATTCCCTAGGAAGGCAGCAAGAATATATGAATTTAGTGGTAAATAATATTTTAGAAGATTTTATTAATACATTATTTTTAGACACATAATTCATAGTCAGCAAAATATATCAAGAACTGTTAGAAGTATACATTACTTTAATATTTTCCTGAATTTTTAAAAGAACAAAAAATTAAGGAAACGCGATATTTTTTTTAAGGAAGAGAGAAAGAATATATAAAAATTGTGAGAAAACACAGTATCATCAGGTATATTATTTAGTTCCCCCTCACTTAGTCTGAAGTCTCTGTTATCATCTGGGGATTTTAAAAATATTATTCAAACTTCATGTCTTGTACTATTTATAAAGGAGATATATATAAAATTTTAATTGATTTCAGGTTTCTTTGTTTCTTATAATATATTTCACTTCTCGAAGGAGGCTCTTTGACACCAGTGAGGGTCTCGTGATCCTAGGAAATAAATCTGCCTTCCCTTTCCTTGCATCGAGCCTGAATGGCCCCCACTCTCCAAGGCGCTGCATGACCCTTATAGGTTTAGCACTCTCCAGTGCATCTTCTACTACGTTCAAGTGGCTCTTTCACCAATACTTTAAGATCACACCGAATTTCTTCTTGTTCCATTAGTCTTAGAACTTATTTTTCAAAAATATCTTCACCGAGTTCATTATCGCATATATGTAAGAGGTGATGCACCCATTCTAAAAATGTGGAGATCTCTCACATTTTGGCGAAGATCTTTCCTAGTTTGTCTGCGCACTCTATTCTCAACTTTAACCACTGTCCATCAGTCTTATTAACCCTCCACTGGAGCAGTGTCAGTTCAGATTGGACTTTCTCTGTATTATCATTACCAAATTGTTACTTCTCATTCATGTTTATTTGCTTCTAGCTAAGCCAGTTTATTTCTGTCCTTTGCTTTCTTGACGGCATTTCAGTGAACTTCATTTTATACAGTTTTTCTCCACATAACTGGCTGAATCATGGTTTCTCCTCCTCCTTGTCATTGTCTCCTCTGTGTATGAGTTTCTCATCTACCTAGTTGCAATTTCCACCAACATTGTTAGCTCTCCCTTCTGTTATCTTTCTTATCGTTCTATATTCATTATAAACACCATAGATTTATTACTTATTGTGGTATCTCTTTTCTGCACCTGCTATCCTACCCTTAATGTTTACTTACAAAAGTAATTTAAAATTCACTACTGTTTGGTCATTATTGCTCAGAGGCCTGTCACATTTTGTTTTACCTGCAATAGATGAGTTAAAAAGACCAGATCTAGTAGCAATGGTTGATCTTCTTCCTCTCCCCCCCGCGCTCTCTCTCTCTGTCGCTCTATTGATATGTCTTGGGAGAGTGGAAATTGTGAGAGGAAGTGTGTGGTATGGGAGATCTTGTATATGGGTTGACCGGAGGGGAAGCAGGAAGTCATGTAATCGATGTACCCTCTTCCTTCTCCCTCTGCTGCTGACGATGAAATTCCAAGAGCATGGCAAGGATGTTCCCTCTTCCTTCAGCTTCTGCTGCTGATGAAGGAATTCCAGTAAAATGAAATTAATGCTCCCCCTTCCTTCTGCTGCTGACGAAGAAGTTCCAGAGGAAGATGAAGCAGCAGGGAAGGTGCTGCCACCCCCACCCGTCTTCTACTCATCGTGTTCCCTGAACCAAAGTACTGACAACATCTCCTTCACTTCTGATGTCCCTCATCAAGATTAACACTCATGAACTATGCGCATATTTAACGTATTGTTAAGAATCAAGTTCAGTAACCTTGAACTGAGCGTCAGTTTCTACTCTCATTGGTCAGGATGAAGCTCTCAAGCGCAACAAAGGGCAATTTTTCCTTTTACTGCCTAGGTTGTAGACATAAAATCTTTATTGAGATCATCTTTATTCTCTGTTGTTCTTAATCATCTTTTACCGTAAGAGAGAAGTCAGATAGATTATCCTTCATGCCGGATCTCTATCAAACCTTCCAGGAGAAACGACCAACTCCTTTTCTTAAGTTAAAGAACAAGATTTTCTAATTTTTTCTTTTTCTATTGGGGATGAGGTTTGGGATGCTGACTCCTCCTCATGGCGCTGGGGAAGACCCTCGCCACACCACGGGCCGTCTCCTTACCCGAATTAGCATATGTATGTGGATTTTATGCGCCATTCAGCAGCGGGGGTATTGAGGCGAGATCTCTTGAGGGCTCCACAATGTTATCTGACCTCGGGCGCCTCTTTGTGGCCGCCCGCCTCCTCATCCTTCCTGGCCAGCCTTAAATAGCCCAAGTTGTCTCGTGCCCTCATCTTACGACATACTGCGTCTCTCCCATAGTGATTAAGACACACACTCTCCCACAGTGAAAGCTTACGACACAATCTCTCCCACAGTGTAAGCTTATAACTGTCTCATTCATAGTGTGAGTTTAAACCCCGTCTCTCCCATAGTGTGAGCTTAAGACAATATGGGCTGTTTTAGCTCACATTGTGAGCTATAATAATCCACTACCTTTCTCCCACAGTATGAGCTTATGAAACTGTTACTGAGGGAGAGACAGAAGATTAGCAGCTCTTGGGTCTCCACTGTTCTCCCACGTAAAACCTATAAAAAGTGAACTTGCGTGTAGCTGAGTTCGTCGCAGGTACTATCAGTACAGCATAAATATCATTAAATGGAGGGATGGCGGACACGTCAGAGTGTTTCCTATGCCTGAAGACCACAATTTTGAATCCTAAGAGGACCCACAGACGGATGACATGGATTCTGAGATGACGGACATCAATTCCCGCAATCACCTTTAGAAAATAAACAGGCTTTCTGAATAGCTCTCAGCACAATAAAAAAAAGATGATGGTAATAACACGTCTGAGACACCTACCCGCCAGCTGAGGTAGGCCAATAAACAATTCTTTGAGAACTTTCTTCATCAACTTTTCAGAGGATCCCAAGACAAAAAAAAAAAAAGTTTTTGATAACAGACGTGCTTTAAGCTTCCTGTGTTTCCTATTCTAAACGTTTTCAACATTACTGTGCACAATACCAGACCCCACAAAAGTAAATTATTTCTGGTTGTTGGCTGTGACGGTGAAGCTTTACCGCAAGCTTGACAGACATCACAAAAATTCATGGGCACAAAGTCACCTGCACCATGTCATAATAAAAGACCTGTAAGACCTGACTGAGGAATATTAAAGCAAAATTAAGCAAAGACTTTGTCATACATAGGGACAAAATCTATGACAAAGAAAAATAGGGAACTACTTGTTCCAGCAGCAGACTGTGTCCAGTCACCTTTCTGGACACATTCCTACACTGGGTATATATTCAAGGCGATGGTTGCATAGTAAAAATATACTCACCACGTCCATATTAATGTGTTAAATGCAAAATTTATAATCATACTGAATCAACCTGCAAGAGGTCATTTAGGTGTGGCAAGTGCCCAGGGAAACATTATACTCAGGAGTGTATGGATGTCCAAATTGTGCTGGTGAACATGACCTGTGTGGTAGATCATACTCAACAAACAAATAAACGAGCTGGAGATACAGATTAGCCTTAACACAGAACCAAGAACACCTCTCTTCTTCAGATGTCTTCCCCCTCACACTCCACACCAACTCAAACTTCATTTATACCTAATGTATCCTCTATAACCTTCCCCTGCTACCACCTCCCACAAACAGTCCTCACAGGTCCTTCGAAACATCAACGTCAGCAAGGATTTTGCATCTGCACCTGCAGTCGAAACAGTAAAAGTACTCAAAAAAAAAGATACTTCTAGTAAGTCAGTAAGTAGTAACTCAGTATCTTCAGGTTATAATAATAAATCTTTCTGCCAAACTCACACATCCTACAACTCTCTCACATCCCAATACACAAACACCTCAAAAAATAGACAGGCTACAGCAGCCTTCTGCCGTGACTGCTGTGATTCAGTCATAGTGGAAAATTATATACCATCAGTACACCCAATAGTGAGGTTGATACGTCAAACAGCGGCCGTCACTACACTAGGTAACATACGCAGACATGAGTCAAACACTTGCATCACATCAACAACACTCACAGACACTACACCCAAACAGCCTAAAACTTGACATGGACACACTAACCCTCATGACTTAAAACGTAAAAAAAAAATTTAAACATAATAATTATAATAAAAAAATTACCTCTAGTCATTAAAACCAGTTATAAGCTTCATAACCGGATCCCGGTTAACACCTAAACACAATCCAATGTTTAATAACTTAAATATACATCGAAAAGACAGACTTATCCAAATGGGAGGAGAAATCCTTTTACAACAAAATATTCTCACAAGAACTAAACGTGTCTCCAGATGGTAAACTTGAGATACTGTCATGCTTATTTTCCTTCAGGAATACACACACACATTTATTTTACAGGAATATATAGCAGCAGCTAAAACAGTCATAGTGAACTCAAAGAAGGAATCGTGGAGATAATTCTGCACGAATTTCACATTCACCATTCCAACTACAGAGGTATGAGCAATATTGACCAGCCCAACAGGCTTCCCAAATATGCCATCCTTCCCAGTCAAAATTAACCGAGTATTTTGCCAATCTCCCCAGAAACAAGCAGGTCCCCAACAGATTATCTCGCACTAGCACACTCTACCCCTTTCGCACATGACCAAAAAAAACTGTTTATACAGGAAATCAACTCATAGTCACAAGGAATTCAAGGTATAAACTGCATGTTCACCTACTGTGAGCTACACCACTTTCCACTAAAACAAATAGAAAACATTTGCCCTCAGGAAAGGCAGCTGGTGAAGATAGCGTTATCTACGATTTCATCAAATTACGCCCGATCCTGCGAGACTTTTTTAACCCATGATACACAGAAGAGATAACCTCATGACAATGGAAACTTAATATTATCCTTATTTTCTTAAGCATCATACAGACCTATTTCCATGTTATGCCTGGAGGTTACCTGGCTAGGTAAGGTCATGGAGAGAGTATGACCATTTTGCCTGGAGTATACCTGGAGAGAGTTCCGGGGGTCAACGCCCCCGCGGTCCTGTCTGTGACCAGGCCTCATGGTGGATCAGGGCCTGATCAACCAGGCTGTTACTGCTGGCCGCACGTAATCCAAAGTACGCCACTTTTTCAAGCGAGTTCAGACCCCTACGTTCAACCTTAGACCAAATACTATGTTCGGAATATGAAATCCGAATATAAAAAAAACGCTCTGTATGTCATATAGTACTTTCAAGGATCACAACAGTGCTACGATCACAAGTGCAAAGAAAATGATAGGATGGATAATGAGAACTTTCAAAACGAGAGATGCCAAGCCAGTGATGATCCTTTTCAAATCACTTGTTCTCTCTAGGCTGGAATACTGATGTACATTAACATCTCCATTCAAAGCAGGTGAAATCGCAGATCTAGAGAGTGTACAGAGATCCTTTACAGCACGTATAAGTTCTGTCAAGCACCTTAACTACTGGGAACGCTTGGAATCACTTGACTTGTACTCGTTGGAACGCAGGAGAGAGAGATATATCATAATCTACACTTGGAAAATCCTGGAAGGAATGGTCCCGAATCTGCACACAGAAATCACTCCCTACGAAAGTAAAAGACTGGACAGGCAATGCAAAATACCCCCAATTAAAAGTAGGGGCGCCATTGGTACACTAAGAGAAAACCCCATAAGTGTCCGGGGCCCAAGACTGTTCAACAGCCTCCCATCAAACATTAGGGGAATTACCAATAAACCCCTGGCTGCCTTCAAGAGAGAGCTGGACAGATACCTAAAGTCAGTGCCGGATCAGCCGGGCTGTGGCTCGTACGTTGGACTGCGTGCGGCCAGCAGTAACAGCCTGGTTGACCAGGCCCTGATCCACCGGGAGGCCTGGTCATGGACCGGGCCGCGGGGGCGTTGATCCCCGGAATAACCTCCAGGTAATCCAGGTATCCTACATATCAGTCTGCTTACTAAACTCTCGGGTCAAGAAATATGGGTAGAACACTCAATGGTTATGATCTTATTTCAGAAACTGTACTTCAAAAGTTTTAGTACTGGAGTTTTTCTCACATGACATCCACATTAACACTGGGGTACCACAAGGATCAGTTTTAAGCCCAACAATTTTCATAACATTTCTTTCCGACGCTTCAAATAAATATCCAGACCACATCTCGGCATATGCTGATGATATAATATTATATTAATCCGGCAACACTTTATTGCCCAATACAACGACAGTACAACACTCGCTAAACCGTCTGACTGGATGTACGTGTAGAACCTGCGACTCACTGTAGACAAAACTTCGTATCAAATCTTCAACAAAAAACAGATACAACAACTGCCCACCATCACCATTAGAACAATCGTATCAGATATGAAGGATTCACAAATACCTGGAAATATATCTTGAATCTTCCCTCCTCATCTGGAAAGACTACGTAAGACACCTCCATCATACACCCCAGTCGAAACTGACCTTCCTCTATGCCCTGACTGATGCGTCCTGGGGATCACTTAAAAAAAATTCTATACCATATATATTCGCATCTGAATCATACATTTATCTATCTATCTATATATATATATATATATATATATATATATATATATATATATATATATATATATATATATATATATATATATATATATATATATACTGTGTGTGTGTGTGTGTGTGTGTGTGTGTGTCGTGCCGAATAAGCAAAACTTGCGATTTTGGATTAAATAGCAACGCTCTTCTTGCCGAATAAGGCAAGCGAAAATTTGTGTATGGAATAATTTCGCAAAAATAATTTCGAACCAAACGATAAAAAATATACTTCATTGTGTTTGTTTATTATTAAATTAAAGTAAACTTATCTAAAATTTATTTAGTTTGATTAGGCTAAATTAAATTGGGCTTGTTATAATAAGGTTAGGTAAGTTTTCTAAGTTTCTTCTGGTACAAAATTATTAATTTTTCCGTTAACATAAATGAAAAAAAAAATATTTTGTTAAACGTATAAGAGAAAATTTTAGAAAGGACTTAATTTTAAATCAGTTCTTGCTAATTGATCAATTTTACCAATTCGGCACGACTTATATATATATATATAAATATATATACAGATGGATCACGAATCCTTAACAGTAAAACACCCTTTGTGTTTTCTGTGTTGTGGATTTCTTCGTTTTCAAATGAAAATGGAACGGAAACTACCTAATGAACCTTAAGTCTTCATAGCTGAATTATATATTATTTATCAGCCCATTATGTTCATTAACACATTACCGGTATAGAGACTACAAAAGTGCTATCCTGTTTTTACATATCACTCCAAAACCTTCAAGGAACTTGTACACACAGCCTCACCCTCAGGTACGACATGTCAGAGCTCACTGGGTACCAGCAAATTGCTAAATCAAGTACAAACACAATGAAATAGTTGATTAAGAATCGCTACACCACTGCCAGCGCCATGTATAGCTTAAAACTATCATCACAAGCAGTTTCCTTATAAATTGGAAAATGTCGTGTTCATCAGCACACTATGGAACTATTAAAAGAGAGTTGGGAAGTGTGGAAGCATACATGACAAAAACTAGAGAAATATACGTAACAGACAGATTAAGCCTGACACACTAAGCTAGCAGTCAACAGCTACACGGAACTGTAATAATGTTGATAAAATAACTGATAAAATATAAGATAAAAGGATACAAGTGCAACTAATGCAATATTTTACCGAGGCAACTTCTCGCTTTTTGTCAAGCTGTTACCTGCTTGACAAACCTCCTAGAGAGCAAAACGTTGCCACGATAAAATGTCTCACTAGTTACACCTGTGACCTTTCGTCTAACATGCAGAGAACTCTTATAAGTGAAAATTACACTAATTCCAATGTTCCAAAAATAACACACCCTTTCACCTCCCAGTGTTTTCGATTTCACAGCACAAGACTCTCCCCGAGCACGACCCAGCAACCATGAACAACCTCCCAGGTCCTTGCTTAATATTCCACTACAATTAAGTGTCTATTTCAACTACGTCTTCACCGTCAGTTCCAGGTGTTAACAGGGTATAGTGTAAGGCGGATAATAGAGAAATATTATCGTAACAAAAATATTGTTGTAAAATGTGAATAAGCAATAAAAAATAATATTGAACAAAAAAAAAAAATTATGTCTTAAGATGGACAAATTTCATGAAGAATATATCAAAGGATTCACAAAAGGTAGTGTAAGAACACGAGGTGTGTCTAGCAGCGTAAAAACACGAGGTGTGTCTAGCAGCGTAAAAACACGAGGTGTGTCTAGCAGCGTAAAAACACGAGGTGTGTCTAGCAGCGTAAGAACACGAGGTGTGTCTAGCAGCGTAAAAACACGAGGTGAGTCTAGCAGCGTAAAAACACGAGGTGTGTCTAGCAGCGTAAAAACACGAGGTGTGTCTAGCAGCGTAAAAACACGAGGTGTGTCTAGCAGCGTAAAAACACGAGGTGTGTCTAGCAGCGTAAAAACACGAGGTGTGTCTAGCAGCGTAAAAACACGAGGTGTGTCTAGCAGCGTAAAAACACGAGGTGTGTCTAGCAGCGTAAAAACACGAGGTGTGTCTAGCAGCGTAAAAACACGAGGTGTGTCTAGCAGCGTAAAAACACGAGGTGTGTCTAGCAGCGTAAAAACACGAGGTGTGTCTAGCAGCGTAAAAACACGAGGTGTGTCTAGCAGCGTAAAAACACGGTGTGTCTAGCAGCGTAAAAACACGAGGTGTGTCCAGCAGTGTAAAAACACGAGGTGTGTCTAGCAGCGTAAGAACACGAGGTGTGTCTAGCAGTGTAAGAACACGAGGTGTGTCCAGCAGCGTAAAAACACGAGGTGTGTCTAGCAGCGTAAAAACACGAGTCTAGCAGCGTAAAAACACGAGGTGTGTCTAGCAGCGTAAAAACACGAGGTGTGTCTAGCAGCGTACACGAGGTGTGTCTAGCAGCGTAAGAACACGAGGTGTGTCTAGCAGCGTAAAAACACGAGGTGTGTCTAGCAGCGTAAAAACACGAGGTGTGTCTAGCAGCGTAAAAACACGAGGTGAGTCTAGCAGCGTAAAAACACGAGGTGTGTCTAGCAGCGTAAAAACACGAGGTGTGTCTAGCAGCGTAAAAACACGAGGTGTGTCTAGCAGCGTAAAAACACGAGGTGTGTCTAGCAGAGTAAAAACACGAGGTGTGTCTAGCAGCGTAAAAACACGAGGTGAGTCTAGCAGAGTAAAAACACGAGGTGTGTCTAGCAGAGTAAAAACACGAGGTGTGTCCAGCAGCGTAAAAACACGAGGTGTGTCTAGCAGCGTAAAAACACGAGGTGTGTCTAGCAGCGTAAAAGCACGAGGTGTGTCTAGCAGCGTAAAAACACGAGGTGTGTCTAGCAGCGTAAGAACACGAGGTGTGTCTAGCAGCGTAAGAACACGAGGTGTGTCTAGCAGCGTAAGAACACGAGGTGTGTCTAGCAGCGTAAGAACACGACGTGAGTCTAGCATCGTAAAAACACGAGGTGTGTCTAGCAGCGTAAGAACACGAGGTGAGTCTAGCAGCGTAAGAACACGACGTGAGTCTAGCAGCGTAAAAACGCGAGGTGTGTCTAGCAGCGTAAGAACACGAGGTGTGCCTAGCAGCGTAAAAACACGAGGTGTGTCTAGCAGCGTAAAAACACGAGGAGTGTCTAGCAGCGTAAAAACACGAGGTGAGTCTAGCAGCGTAAAAACACGAGATGTGTCTAGCAGCGTAAGACCACGAGGTGAGTCTAGCAGCGTAAGAACACGAGGTGAGTCTAGCAGCGTAAGAACACGAGGTGTGCCTAGTAGCGTAAGAACACGAGGTGTGTCTAGCAGCGTAAGAACACGATGTGTGTCTAGCAGCGTAAAAACACGAGATGTGTCTAGCAGCGTAAGACCACGAGGTGAGTCTAGCAGCGTAAGAACACGAGGTGAGTCTAGCAGCGTAAGAACACGATGTGTGTCTAGCAGCGTAAGAACACGAGGTGTGTCTAGCAGCGTAAGAACACGATGTGTGTCTAGCAGCGTAAGAACACGATGTGTGTCTAGCAGCGTAAGAACACGATGTGTGTCTAGCAGCGTAAGAACACGATGTGTGTCTAGCAGCGTAAGAACACGAGGTGTGTCTAGCAGCGTAAGAACACGAGGTAAGTCTTACAATGTAGGAGCACGAGGTGTGTCGTACAATGTAAGAACACGAGGTGTGTCCTACATCGTAAGAACACGAGGTGTGTCTTACAATGTAAGAACACGAAGTGTGTCTAGCAGCGTAAGAACACGATGTGTGTCTAGCAGCGTAAGAACACGAGGTGTGTCTAGCAGCGTAAGAACACGAGGTGTGTCTAGCAGCGTAAGAACACGAGGTAAGTCTTACAACGTAGGAGCACGAGGTGTGTCGTACAATGTAAGAACACGAGGTGTGTCCTACATCGTAAGAACACGAGGTGTGTCTAGCAGCATAAGAACACGAGGTGTGTATACATAAATAATCCGCACATAGAAGAGAAGAGCTTACGACGACGTTTCGGTCCGACTTGGACCATTTACAAAGTCACACATTTACACACAGAATTTTTAAATAATGAGAATACAAAAAATAAGTCAAAATTCACCGGCTAGAAAACGATAATGATTGATGAAACAGCTTAAGAAGGCTGTTATAACAATGTTTCTCTCAAGGAAAGTTGTGTGCAAGACGTGTCGCTCCCTTAAGTGGTCCGGGTGGACGAAATCGGATAGTCCCTGGTCACGTGACCTGGGTTTTGGCGCGTGAGGTCATGTACGACTGGTGATGTGGTCAGGTGAGGGGCTGGTGATGTTGTCAGGTGAGGACTGGTGATGTGGTCAGGTGAGGGGCTGGTGATGTTGTCAGGTGAGGACTGGTGATGTGGTCAGGTGAGGGGCTGGTGATGTTGTCAGGTGAGGACTGGTGATGTGGTCAGGTGAGGGGCTGGTGATGTTGTCAGGTGAGGACTGGTGATGTGGTCAGGTGAACGTTTGTGAAGTTCTTACGCGAGGCTGGTTACGTGATCAGGTGATTACTGGTCAGTGGTCAGTGGTTACGACAGGTCACGGGTCCTGAGCTGCTTTGGGGATTAGTGTGGAGGGTTACAAAGCCATGGCTTGCTTCTGAAGTGTTTTAAAATCTGAAGTTGGAGTGTTGAAGGAGGAGGTCCTGTTTTTGAAGGGGCCCTGGCACCCTCTTTTGGCTGAAAGTTCACCTCAATGGCTTTGGGAGTGAGTGTGAGGTGGCTGGAGGGGTTGAGGGGAATAAGGCTACCGGAAGTGAGGTGCAGTCTGTCACTCACTACGAGGAGGCTGAAGGTGCGGAGGACGAAAAGGCTACCAACTGTGAGGTACAGTCCAGCACCTCCATCAGTGATTTGGAGAGTGACAGCTGCTTTAAGTGACAAATGCTTCACAATTCAGGAAGAAGGAAGATAAAGAAGGTTAACAGAGAAGCTGTGAAGGTAGGAAATATTTTCTTTGATCTTCAGTACGAGTGTACTTCTTGGTTAGTGGGGTTAAAGGTACCACTGACTTCCCTGCTAATCAAGGTAAGAATATTCTGATTGTAGGAGATCCTCAGGTAAGATATATGGACCATGCTTTTTGTAGCAGAGATAGAAAGGTCAGACAGAGTGTGTGCCTCCAAGGAGCTGGTGTTGGTGACATAGCAGGTTGGATAATATCATGTCAGGTAATGGGAACAAGCCCATTATCTGTCTTAGTGCTCGGGGGAATGACATTGGGAAGGGCAAGAGACAGGAGCTGCTGGATATGTACAAGTCAGCCATAGAAATAGTCAGGTCGAAGGGAAGGATCCCAATCATATGTAGCATTATGCCTAGAAAGGGGAATAGGCAATGAATGGATATCTAGGGCACTTGGTATAAATTGCTGGCTAACCAGGTACTGCAAGGAACTTGCAATCCCATTCATTGATATCTGGGACAAATTCTATGGCAAAGGGTTGCAAGGGATGCAAGGGCTGGGTTTCATCTCTCTGGGGATGGAGTGGTTGCATTATCCAATTCGATTGAGGGGGTTACTGATGACTTGTCTAGGACTTTAAACTGATAGATTATAGAGGTATAGGTGTTTGTGGGAAACAATCAGGCTGCAGTAATAAGGTTGAAAACAGCAGATATTACCAGAATACCCCAGAAATATGTTTAAAAGGCAATATTCAAAATAGAGTTGCTTTTAGAGGCAAAGCAATTGTTCAACAAAGAAAGAGAGATAATAGAGGGCAATGAGAGACTAGCTCCCTTAAGGTTTACTATACAAATAGTAGGAGTCTAAGAAATAAGATGGATGAACTAAGATTACTTGCAAGTGCAGGTAATATAGATATTATTGATATAACAGAGACCTGGTTCAACTTGAAAACTTACGAATGCAACATACAGGGTTATAAACTATCCCACACTGATAGGGACAACAGGAAGGGTGGTGGAGTGGTGATGTATGTCAAAGAAAATTTAAGTGTTGTGTTGGACAAGATATAAGATTAGAAACATTGGTCACAGAATCTGTTTGGCTACAGTTTCTCGAAGGTCGTGAAAAATTAATTTTGGATGCGATTTATAGGTCCCCAAACCATGATAGGGAGTACGGTAGGCTGCTACAGGACAAAATTCACAAGGCGTCTAGATGTGTAAATGTTGTGTTATTGGGAGATTTTAACTTTAGACAAATTTATTGGAACAATGTGACAGGAAATCTTTAGTCTAGTGACTTTCTTGATACAGTTCAGGATTGCTTTCTGAAGCAGTTTGTGACAGAACGAACTAGAGGAAACAACCTGCTTGACGTGGTTCTTGCCAACAAAGAATCAATACTTAATAATGTTAAGGTTAATGATGAGCTTGGGGAAAGCGATCACAAATCACTTAGATTCGACATATCATGGAATTACCCAGATAACTGCAATCAAGTCTTTGTCCCAGACTTCCACTTGGCCGACTTCATGGGACTGAGAAATTACCAGGGTGGGCTAAATTGGGATGACCTGACTATGAGTTAGGTAGGTGGTGTTGGTTGTCAATATGACGTGTTTCAGAACATAGGGCTGGCTGCCCAGACAACTTTTGTTCTGATTAGGGAAATTAGATCTAACAAAAAATTATCCCAAATGGATGAACAATAAATTAAAACATATCATTGGTCAAAAGAGAGGCATATATAGGCGTATCAAAAGAGGGGAGGGGCAGTTAAGAACTCAATATATTCAATTAAAGAGAGAAATAAAAAAAAATAAGAAAATAAAAAAATTATTATGAGGCTAAGATCGCAAGGGATTCGAAGACTAACCCGAAAGGGTTCTTTCAGGTATACAGAAGTAAGATTAGGGACAAGATAGGCCCACTTAAAAGTAACTCTGGTCAGATCACTGACAGTGATAGGGATATGCGTGAACTTTCAGTACTTACTTCTTCTCAGTTTTTACTCAGGAAGATACAAGCGAAATTCCAGAACAATAAATTATGTAGAACAGGACGATAATAAACTGTGCACGATTGCTGTAACTAGTGATATGGTCCTCAGACAAATAGAGAAATTAAAACCTAACAAATCCCCAGGTCCTGATGAACTGTTTGCAAGGATTTTAAAGGAATGTAAAGGGGAACTAAGCATACCTTTGGCTAATCTTTTCAATATATAAGTACAAACTGGCATATTGCCTGACAACTGGAAAAAGGCAAATGTAATACCTATCACAAGGCAGGTGACAGGTCCTTAGCTTCGAAGTATAGACCAATAAGTCTTACCTCCATAGTGGGAAAATTTGTGGAATCAATAATTGCCGTGGCAACTCGAAGCCATCTAGAAAGTCATATATGGTATATGGACTTCAGTAAGGCTTTTGACAGAGTTCCACATGAGACGCTACTGAGAAAACTTAAGGCACACTGAATAGGAGGAAAAAAGTTTTCCTGGGTAGAGGCATGTTAACAAATAGGCAGTAGAGAGTTTGCATAAATGGGGAGAAATCAGAATGGGGCGCATCACAAGCTATGTTCACAATTTACATAAACGACACAGATGAGGGAATAAATAGCGATATAAGCAAATTTGTACAAGAATGTTATTCAATACCGACAAGATGAAAGCTGAGACGCATGCGCAACATCTCCGTATCTTTATTGTTGACATTTCGCCATCCAGTGGCTTTGTCAATACAGATTCTAGGATATAATTTGAAGACAGTAGAATTATATACAAAAGATAAGGCAATCAGTCCCTCAGCCATGGAGTTGGTGTGAAGAGCACCGTACTCGTGAAGATTTTGGAGCAGAGGCAAATATAGCAAATAGCAAATAAGTTCAGGTAAGATCCCAATGGGATGAGCGGGGAAGACGGGACAGATGAAGAATAGCTCTGGAGAGGAGTGTTCTTAGTCAAAGAAACAGAGCCAGGGCTTAACCCAGCAGCTAAGGCGATCGTGGGACAGACTTGAGAACAGGAATAGCAGGGATTGTTGCATCGAACTTGTGGTAGTTGAAGTCTTGAATCTTGAGTAGCTGGCAGCAGGCTAGGTCACATCAGAGGGTAGAACACATATGGGAGTTTTAGGAGTAACTGAGGAGGCAGGTTAGCAATGGAGCCATTTTCGAACTTTTTGAAGCTGCTCCTAGATAGGTGGTATAATTTAGCCTTGTTACTGAAGGTGAAACGTAGACGCTTGATGAACTCAAGAACTTGTGTGAGTGTGAAGTGAAGCGTTGATTCACATGCATACTTGACTGTTCCAGCACCGAGGCTTTTGTAGAGGTCAGTACAGGTCATGGTGTCAGTATTTGAAGAAGTGTAAAAGGTAAGGTTTTCCCATGAGGGTTTACTGGAGTCGTCGTTATCTTCCTCTTCTGGAGTGGATTCATTGGGAGAATCTACAATGGTGGTAGCAGGTGACTGAGGGTCGACAGGAGCAGCTGTGAGGTGTAATGGTTGTGTAACAGCAGGCTGGGAGAGGTGGGAGACGGTGGTTGAGGCAACATGATCAACGTTGTCAGCGGTGGAAGTGGTTATAGAAGTTACAGGAGCAGTTGCTTGGGCAGGAGACAGGTCCGCAGGTGCAGTAAAGTTCAGGACGTTGGGAAGGATCTTGAGGATGTCTGCTGAAGGTGTGGAGTCCGGAAAATTGAAGGCAGGCATGTTGTTCAGACGGAATAGTTCGTTAATAGTGGTGTTGAAAGTGCCGGGGTTTGCTGCGTTACAGCACCTTGGAGGAATCTCCGTCGGGGAGTGGAGAGAGGGAGTTGCTGGGTGATGGTGCCTGTAGATTAGCATGTAGAATCTTGGTGGTGTCGGTTTGTGGTTTGGTTATTGCAGCGTATGTCGGTGAATTGGAGGTGTTCTTCAGAACTTTAGTTTTCTTCAATATGATTTCTTTCCTGAGTGGCCACTTAGCTGCAAGGGTATGATGATTACCCTTGCAGTTAAGACATATTGGTGCTGTAGTAATGGTGCAGGATCTGAAATCGTGTCCATCATTTCCACATTTTGAACAAAACTTCTTATCCTTGATGGGGCAGTCCTTGGTGGTGTGGTTATAGGAGTAGCAGGTCCTTCAGTGGGAGATGTATGTGAAACGTTCTTGTTCTATATGACTTAGGTGAATGTGGTAATATGAGATAGCCAGACCGTCAGAGAGAGCTTGGGCAGCCATGGAGATGTCTGAGAATGTAATCTTTAGCATAGATGAGGCGTTAGGAATCTTGGAGATGCTGTCTACCGAGGCCCAGGTGTTTTGTTCCTCAATAGATGTCTTCAGTGCTTCAGTAGAGAGAGGTGACCATATTGTCCAGTCTTTTCACAAAGACCGAACGTTTCGACTTCAAGAATGGAGACGGGGATAGAGTGAATTGTTGTGTTTGTAGGGTCCTGACTGAAGAGTCGTCCATTAGTTTTGATGCTTCCGTGTCGTCTGTGCAGACGACAATGAAGGAGTCCTTCAGAGAGTGGATTGCCGTAAATTTGATCTGCAGGCGGGTCTTAACGACGGTAGCTAAAGCTAACTTCGAGGAGTCATTTATTGCACCATTCACAGGCTTGATTTTCACACGATTCGACAGCACTGTGAAAAGTATGTGACGTTTGTAAAATATAAATTCTACACCCCGGCGGGGTCGAAGAGAGGCAAGGAGACTGGCGCCTATATACTAAAGCCAGGTGGATTTGGACGGGTAGCAGACGAGGGCATAGTTGTTAGGTAAGACACATATGCAACAGTTAGGTATCTTTATTGTGAAACGTTTCGCCTACACAGTAGGCTTCTTCAGTCAAGTACAGAAAAGTTGATAGAAGCAGAAGATACTTGAAGACGATGTAATCAGTCCATCACCCTTAAAGTTTTGAGGTGGTCAGTCCCTCAGTCTGGAGAAGAGCATTGTTCCATAGTATGAAACAATATTGTTTTATATTATCCTGCCAGATGACTGTGAAACAAAAACCTGTAACTGTTTTGCATGATGGTAGGATTGCTGGTTTTCTTTTTCTGTCTCATAAACACGCTAAGATAACAGGGATATCTTGCTACTCCTACTTACACTTTGGTCACACTTCACAGACACGCACATGCATATATATATATACATACATCTAGGTTTTCCTCCTTTTTCTAAATAGCTCTTGTTCTTTTTTATTTCTTCTATTGTCCATGGGGAAGTGGAAAAGAATCTTTCCTCCGTAAGCCATGCGTGTCGTATGAGGCGACTAAAATGCCGGGAGCAATGGGCTAGTAACCCCTTCTCCTGTATACAATTACTAAAAAAGAGAAGAAGAAAAACTTTATAAAACTGGGTTGCTTAAATGTGCGTGGATGTAGTGCGGATGACAAGAAACAGATGATTGCTGATGTTGTGAATGAAAAGAAGTTGGATGTCCTGGCCCTAAGCGAAACAAAGCTGAAGGGGGTAGGAGAGTTTCAGTGGGGGGAAATAAATGGGATTAAATCTGGAGTATCTGAGAGAGTTAGAGCAAAGGAAGGGGTAGCAGTAATGTTAAATGATCAGTTATGGAAGGAGAAAAGAGAATATGAATGTGTAAATTCAAGAATTATGTGGATTAAAGTAAAGGTTGGATGCGAGAAGTGGGTCATAATAAGCGTGTATGCACCTGGAGAAGAGAGGAATGCAGAGGAGAGAGAGAGATTTTGGGAGATGTTAAGTGAATGTATAGGAGCCTTTGAACCAAGTGAGAGAGTAATTGTGGTAGGGGACTTGAATGCTAAAGTAGGAGAAACTTTTAGAGAGGGTGTGGTAGGTAAGTTTGGGGTGCCAGGTGTAAATGATAATGGGAGCCCTTTGATTGAACTTTGTATAGAAAGGGGTTTAGTTATAGGTAATACATATTTTAAGAAAAAGAGGATAAATAAGTATACACGATATGATGTAGGGCGAAATGACAGTAGTTTGTTGGATTATGTATTGGTAGATAAAAGACTGTTGAGTAGACTTCAGGATGTACATGTTTATAGAGGGGCCACAGATATATCAGATCACTTTCTAGTTGTAGCTACACTGAGAGTAAAAGGTAGATGGGATACAAGGAGAATAGAAGCATCAGGGAAGAGAGAGGTGAAGGTTTATAAACTAAAAGAGGAGGCAGTTAGGGTAAGATATAAACAGCTATTGGAGGATAGATGGGCTAATGAGAGCATAGGCAATGGGGTCGAAGAGGTATGGGGTAGGTTTAAAAATGTAGTGTTAGAGTGTTCAGCAGAAGTTTGTGGTTACAGGAAAGTGGGTGCAGGAGGGAAGAGGAGCGATTGGTGGAATGATGATGTAAAGAGAGTAGTAAGGGAGAAAAAGTTAGCATATGAGAAGTTTTTACAAAGTAGAAGTGATGCAAGGAGGGAAGAGTATATGGAGAAAAAGAGAGAAGTTAAGAGAGTGGTGAAGCAATGTAAAAAGAGAGCAAATGAGAGAGTGGGTGAGATGTTATCAACAAATTTTGTTGAAAATAAGAAAAAGTTTTGGAGTGAGATTAACAAGTTAAGAAAGCCTAGAGAACAAATGGATTTGTCAGTTAAAAATAGGAGAGGAGAGTTATTAAATGGAGAGTTAGAGGTATTGGGAAGATGGAGGGAATATTTTGAGGAATTGTTAAATGTTGATGAAGATAGGGAAGCTGTGATTTCGTGTATAGGGCAAGGAGGAATAACATCTTGTAGGAGTGAGGAAGAGCCAGTTGTGAGTGTGGGGGAAGTTCGTGAGGCAGTAGGTAAAATGAAAGGGGGCAAGGCAGCCGGAATTGATGGGATAAAGATAGAAATGTTAAAAGCAGGTGGGGATATAGTTTTGGAGTGGTTGGTGCAATTATTTAATAAATGTATGGAAGAGGGTAAGGTACCTAGGGATTGGCAGAGAGCATGCATAGTTCCTTTGTATAAAGGCAAAGGGGATAAAAGAGAGTGCAAAAATTATAGGGGGATAAGTCTGTTGAGTGTACCTGGTAAAGTGTATGGTAGAGTTATAATTGAAAGAATTAAGAGTAAGACGGAGAATAGGATAGCAGATGAACAAGGAGGCTTTAGGAAAGGTAGGGGGTGTGTGGACCAGGTGTTTACAGTGAAACATATAAGTGAACAGTATTTAGATAAGGCTAAAGAGGTCTTTGTGGCATTTATGGATTTGGAAAAGGCGTATGACAGGGTGGATAGGGGGGCAATGTGGCAGATGTTGCAAGTGTATGGTGTAGGAGGTAGGTTACTGAAAGCAGTGAAGAGTTTTTACGAGGATAGTGAGGCTCAAGTTAGAGTATGTAGGAAAGAGGGAAATTTTTTCCCAGTAAAAGTAGGCCTTAGACAAGGATGTGTGATGTCACCGTGGTTGTTTAATATATTTATAGATGGGGTTGTAAGAGAAGTAAATGCGAGGGTCTTGGCAAGAGGCGTGGAGTTAAAAGATAAAGAATCACACACAAAGTGGGAGTTGTCACAGCTGCTCTTTGCTGATGACACTGTGCTCTTGGGAGATTCTGAAGAGAAGTTGCAGAGTTTGGTGGATGAATTTGGTAGGGTGTGCAAAAGAAGAAAATTAAAGGTGAATACAGGAAAGAGTAAGGTTATGAGGATAACAAAAAGATTAGGTGATGAAAGATTGAATATCAGATTGGAGGGAGAGAGTATGGAGGAGGTGAACGTATTCAGATATTTGGGAGTGGACGTGTCAGCGGATGGGTCTATGAAAGATGAGGTGAATCATAGAATTGATGAGGGAAAAAGAGTGAGTGGTGCACTTAGGAGTCTGTGGAGACAAAGAACTTTGTCCTTGGAGGCAAAGAGGGGAATGTATGAGAGTATAGTTTTACCAACGCTCTTATATGGGTGTGAAGCGTGGGTGATGAATGTTGCAGCGAGGAGAAGGCTGGAGGCAGTGGAGATGTCGTGTCTGAGGGCAATGTGTGGTGTGAATATAATGCAGAGAATTCGTAGTTTGGAAGTTAGGAGGAGGTGTGGGATTACCAAAACTGTTGTCCAGAGGGCTGAGGAAGGGTTGTTGAGGTGGTTCGGACATGTAGAGAGAATGGAGCGAAACAGAATGACTTCAAGAGTGTATCAGTCTGTAGTGGAAGGAAGGCGGGGTAGGGGTCGGCCTAGGAAGGGTTGGAGGGAGGGGGTAAAGGAGGTTTTGTGTGCGAGGGGCTTGGACTTCCAGCAGGCATGTGTGAGCGTGTTTGATAGGAGTGAATGGAGACAAATGGTTTTTAATACTTGACGTGCTGTTGGAGTGTGAGCAAAGTAACATTTATGAAGGGATTCAGGGAAACCGGCAGGCCGGACTTGAGTCCTGGAGATGGGAAGTACAGTGCCTGCACTCTGAAGGAGGGGTGTTAATGTTGCAGTTTAAAAACTGTAGTGTAAAGCACCCTTCTGGCAAGACAGTGATGGAGTGAATGATGGTGAAAGTTTTTCTTTTTCGGGCCACCCTGCCTTGGTGGGAATCGGCCAGTGTGATAATAAAAAATAAAAAATAACTATGGAACAATGCTCTTCTCCAGACTGAGGGACTGACCACCTCAAAACTTTAAGGGTGATGGACTGATTACATCGTCTTCAAGTATCTTCTGCTTCTATCAACTTCTATCATGAAACAATATTGTTTCATACTATGGAACAATGCTCTTCTCCAGACTGAGGGACTGACCACCTCAAAACTTTAAGGGTGATGGACTGATTACATCGTCTTCAAGTATCTTCTGCTTCTATCAACTTTTCTGTACTTGACTGAAGAAGCCTACTGTGTAGGCGAAACGTTTCACAATAAAGATACCTAACTGTTGCATATGTGTCTTACCTAACAACCTGTCGGTATTTTATACCATTTTAATGTTCGAGGGCATAGTTACAGGTAGGCGGGATTTCCCAGTGGAAGTAGGTCATACCTAAAGGAATGGATAAGTTGTAGTAGTTGTTGTAGTAGCCGTGAAGAAGGTCATGTGGATGTCCTTTGAACCAAGATTCCATGATGTTGCATTGTCTGACAAGTTGTACAAGAATGGTATACTATACTGACAAGATGAAAACTGAGACACGTGCAAGATCTGGGTATCTTTATTGTAGACGTTTCGCCAACCAGTGGCTTTATCAATACAGATTCTAGGACTGAACATTAAAATGGTATAAAATACCGACAGGTATTTACAAAAGATGAGGTAATCAGTCCCTCAGCCTTTTGTATATAGGCTGATGGACTGATTACCTCATCTTTTGTATATAGTTCTTCTGTTTTTCTTATTATGTCCAAGAATCTGTATTGATAAAGCCACTAGATGGCGAAACGTTTACAATAAAGATAACCAGATGTTGCACAAGTGTCTTAATTTTCATAGTTAATGTGACCTGACCTGACTTGACTACCTTAAGGCATTGGCTTAAGCCGGTGTGTGAACTGGGCCTGCCTCGCATGGGCCAGTAGGCCTGCTGCAGTGTTCTTTCATATGCTCTTATGGTCAGAGGAGGGCAGGTGATGTGGTCAGAGGAGGGCAGGTGATGTGGTCAGAGGAGGGCAGGTGATGTGGTCAGAGGAGGGCAGGTGATGTGGTCAGAGGAGGGCGATTCATTATTATTGTCATCATTGTCATTATTCGTAATTATTATTATGATCATTACCATAATTATGGTCTTCGTCACCCTCATCATCTATATATCATCATTATCATCTCATCATTATCACCATCATTATCATAAATATATTTCATGTTATCTACATTTTCAACTTTTTTCTATCTCAGAGTATTTTTTTTTATCCATTTTTTTTATTTCTCGTGTACACGTTAGTATTTCTTTGATCTTTCTCCTTTCTTCTTTTAATTTTTGATCTGCTCCCCCTTTGTCTATCTCAGTTTCTGTCTACCTCGTTCTCTCTCTCTCTCTCTCTCTCTCTCTCTCTCTCTCTCTCTCTCTCTCTCTCTCTCTCTCTCTCTCTCTCTCTCTCTCTCTCTCTCTCTATTTCTCACCTGTCGTTCACACCTCACGCTCTGGGAGCGACTCATGGATGTTATCAATATTCAACAAAGGCCTTCTCGGAGCTCAAACCCACACCTCTCCATATAAGCTGGGTGAGAGGGAAGAGGAGAAAGGGATGAGGAGATGGAGAGGGAGGGTAAGACGGGTAGGCGGAACATAGAGGAAATGAGAAAAGGATGAGCTGGAAAAGAGGAATGAAGATAAAGAAGGGGTCGTTCTTGCCTTACACATTTACTGTCCTTCTCTAAAACACTGGAGACTGTGGACTATAGTAGAGAATATAATGATGTTTATTTATATTTTATTAAAGCTTTTACTCGCGTCCCCGACAATTAATTAATTCATTCAAACATTCCACTAAGAAACACCAGTTTTGACACCAAACTGATTTTTTTTTTCATGTTATCTCAGAGAGACAAATATCCTAAAATATACCAGTACATTAAGTTTGAAGCCTCTCAGAATTTGCATTATCAAGTTACCAGCGTTGAAGAGTCAAGGAAACGGGATGAAACACTCAAAAATTATAGCATGAAAATCCGTGTCAGTATTCCTAGTTTTCTACAAGAAAAATGCAAACTGGGACCAACATAGGCCAAAATAAAGCCGTACTTTTCTCTCATTTAAGATTACCAGCATATAAGGGTTTTATTAAAATTATTTGTGTACATAAAGCACTATTTTTTACAATGGTCTTGAGGACATAGGTGTTAAGTGCACATAAATGAACATTACATAGATTTAACCAAGTTTAAGATAGTAAAGTCAAACACTAATTTATTTCTGATCAGGAGAAACCTTCTCCATTTATTTATACATAAACCAATGTGATTAGTAAAATGCTCATATTAAAACATAATCAACCTTAACCAAGGCTATGTTTCTTTTGAGGAAAATATATCAGACCTAAAAGTTGAAAGTCTATCGGAACAGACATTCTCCAGTTCCTCCACAGAATCCAACGAAGCCCACAATTTTATTTATGCATTAAGATGAACCAACTAATGAAGACTAATGTTGTTTACCAATGTTGTAACAACAGTAATGGCAGTTATAATTATAACCTTAATTTTTGAAAGGATGGACGGGTATGCCAGCGAAAGGCATCCGGCAGATGACCAAAAGCTCCAACTGCGGGTCATCATATGACTAGGACCCTTGTTCTGACAAACACTTGTTCTGACAAACACTTGTTCTGACAAACACTTGTTCTGACAAACACTTGTTCTGACAAACACTTGTTCTGACAAACACTTGTTCTGACAAACACTTGTTCTGACAAACACTTGTTCTGACAAACACTTGTTCTGACAAACACTTGTTCTGACAAACACTTGTTCTGACAAACACTTGTTCTGACAAACACTTGTTCTGACAAACACTTGTCCTGACAAACACTTGTTCTGACAAACACTTGTTCTGACAAACACTTGTTCTGACAAACACTTGTCCTGACAAACACTTGTCCTGACAAACACTTGTTCTGACAAACACTTGTTCTGACAAACACTTGTCCTGACAAACACTTGTCCTGACAAACACTTGTTCTGACAAACACTTGTCCTGACAAACACTTGTCCTGACAAACACTTGTTCTGACAAACACTTGTCCTGACAAACACTTGTCCTGACAAACACTTGTTCTGACAAACACTTGTCTGACAAACACTTGTTCTGACAAACACTCGTTCTGACAAACACTTGTTCTGACAAACACTTGTCCTGACAAACACTTGTTCTGACAAACACTTGTTCTGACAAACACTTGTTCTGACAAACACTCGTTCTGACAAACACTTGTTCTGACAAACACTTGTTCTGACAAACACTTGTTCTGACAAACACTCGTTCTGACAAACACTTGTCCTGACAAACACTTGTCCTGACAAACACTTGTCCTGACAAACACTTGTTCTGACAAACACTTGTCCTGACAAACACTTGTCCTGACAAACACTTGTTCTGACAAACACTTGTTCTGACAAACACTTGTTCTGACAAACACTTGTTCTGACAAACACTTGTTCTGACAAACACTTGTTCTGACAAACACTTGTACTGACAAACACTTGTTCTGACAAACACTTGTCCTGACAAACACTTGTTCTGACAAACACTTGTTCTGACAAACACTTGTTCTGACAAACACTTGTCCTGACAAACACTTGTTCTGACAAACACTTGTTCTGACAAACACTTGTCCTGACAAACACTTGTTCTGACAAACACTTGTCCTGACAAACACTTGTCCTGACAAACACTTGTTCTGACAAACACTTGTCCTGACAAACACTTGTCCTGACAAACACTTGTTCTGACAAACACTTGTCTGACAAACACTTGTTCTGACAAACACTCGTTCTGACAAACACTTGTTCTGACAAACACTTGTCCTGACAAACACTTGTTCTGACAAACACTTGTTCTGACAAACACTTGTTCTGACAAACACTCGTTCTGACAAACACTTGTTCTGACAAACACTTGTTCTGACAAACACTTGTTCTGACAAACACTCGTTCTGACAAACACTTGTCCTGACAAACACTTGTCCTGACAAACACTTGTCCTGACAAACACTTATCCTGACAAACACTTGTCCTGACAAACACTTGTCCTGACAAACACTTGTTCTGACAAACATTTGTTCTGACAAACACTTGTTCTGACAAACACTTGTTCTGACAAACACTTGTTCTGACAAACACTTGTTCTGACAAACACTTGTTCTGACAAACACTTGTCCTGACAAACACTTGTTCTGACAAACACTTGTCCTGACAAACACTTGTTCTGACAAACACTTGTTCTGACAAACACTTGTTCTGACAAACACTTGTTCTGACAAACACTTGTTCTGACAAACACTTGTTCTGACAAACACTTGTTCTGACAAACACTTGTTCTGACAAACACTTGTTCTGACAAACACTTGTTCTGACAAACACTTGTCCTGACAAACACTTGTTCTGACAAACACTTGTTCTGACAAACACTTGTTCTGACAAACACTTGTTCTGACAAACACTTGTTCTGACAAACACTTGTTCTGACAAACACTTGTTCTGACAAACACTTGTTCTGACAAACACTTGTTCTGACAAACACTTGTTCTGACAAACACTTGTTCTGACAAACACTTGTTCTGACAAACACTTGTCCTGACAAACACTTGTTCTGACAAACACTTGTTCTGACAAACACTTGTTCTGACAAACACTTGTCCTGACAAACACTTGTTCTGACAAACACTTGTTCTGATAAACACTTGACAAACACTTGTCTGACAAACACTTGTTCTGACAAACACTCTGACAAACACTTTCCTGACAAACACTTGTTCTGACAAACACTTGTTCTGACAAACACTTGTTCTGACAAACACTTGTCCTGACAAACACTTGTTCTGACAAACACTTGTTCTGACAAACACTTGACAAACACTTTCTGACAAACACTTGTTCTGACAAACACTTGTTCTGACAAACACTTGTTCTGACAAACACTTGTCCTGACAAACACTTGTTCTGACAAACACTTGTTCTGACAAACACTTGTCTGACAAACACTTGTTCTGACAAACACTTGTTCTGACAAACACTTGTCCTGACAAACACTTGTCTGACAAACACTTGTACTGACAAACACTTGTCTGACAAACACTTGTTCTGACAAACACTTGTTCTGACAAACACTTGTTCTGACAAACACTTGTTCTGACAAACACTTGTTCTGACAAACACTTGTCCTGACAAACACTTGTTCTGACAAACACTTGTTCTGACAAACACTTGTTCTGACAAACACTTGTTCTGACAAACACTTGTTCTGACAAACACTTGTCCTGACAAACACTTGTCTGACAAACACTTGTACTGACAAACACTTGTCTGACAAACACTTGTCCTGACAAACACTTGTTCTGACAAACACTTGTTCTGACAAACACTTGTACTGACAAACACTTGTTCTGACAAACACTTGTTCTGACAAACACTTGTTCTGACAAACACTTGTTCTGACAAACACTTGTTCTGACAAACACTTGTTCTGACAAACACTTGTTCTGACAAACACTTGTCCTGACAAACACTTGTCCTGACAAACACTTGTCCTGACAAACACTTGTCCTGACAAACACTTGTCCTGACAAACACTTGTCCTGACAAACACTTGTTCTGACAAACACTTGTCCTGACAAACACTTGTTCTGACAAACACTTGTTCTGACAAACACTTGTTCTGACAAACACTTGTTCTGACAAACACTTGTTCTGACAAACACTTGTGCTGACAAACACTTGTTCTGACAAACACTTGTCCTGACAAACACTTGTTCTGACAAACAATTGTCCTGACAAACACTTGTTCTGACAAACACTTGTTCTGACAAACACTTGTTCTGACAAACCTAACCAATGTTGTAATTCAATGAAGGAAAAGCGCTAAACCAATAAGGGTCACACAGTGCCTGTGCAATATGAAACATTCACTTTCGATGCATAAAAGGGCAAGATATGTCTATCTCCTTGGATCAAGAGCTCCTCGAGATCAAAAGTGGCAAAAACAGCATCAACACACTATTAACAGCATTAACCTTCTGATAAAGTTTACACACAAGTGTTGAAATCCTATAACAAAAAATATTTGATTTTAAGATTTAAGAGAATCCTATTTGATAAAATTTATTTAAAACTTGGCTACTTGGTGCCCGCACAGCCTAAAATCAATCCAATAGAACTTCCAATTAATATACACAGCGTTTAGGGTTTGGGGCAGATCGGAAAATACATTCTCTAGCTATTATATGGGAAAGAATCTAATAAAACTGGCAAATTTGATATTAACACAGTTCAAAGTGAACAAAAAACTTTCTTTTAATAAAGCCCACCAACGGTAAAAGTTTGAAGCCTATCACAAAAAGAATTCTCCAGTACTCGTTATGACCCCATCAATTTCAAATTTTTCCAAGCGTTCAGTAAAATTTCAAATTTGCTGCCAGTCAAAGTAAACTTATGGAGCCTCAAGCTTCTTGCTGAATGTATCATTAATATTTGGAAGCAGATCCAATAATATAAATGAATATTCCTATTGATTCTGTAAATATTGGCAAATTGGAGCTTATGCCACCCATTAAGAGCAAGAACCTTGGGTTCAGGATACCACACTAGTAATAAACGTTTGAAGTCGATCAGATGAGTCATTCTCTAGTTATGGCAAGGAGTCCAAAGATTCCAATTTAAAGTATTTACTATATCAACAAATTTGTCTGCACTGGAACATAACTAAGTGGGAATAATTCTGGCTCTAAGATGCATCAGTCATTAAATATCGAAGCCGTTCAAAAGAGCCTGAAATTTATTTGATGTAATTTAATGGGAAAATCACACTAATATATCCATTAAATGGTCAAATCTTCACCTACACTTGAATTTCACTTTCTGCCGTCGTCGAATTAAACTGCACCTGTATTAAATGTTAGAAGTTACACCGGTGAGGCACATTTAAGTCACTAACAAGTTTCTTTTAGGCACATTGAAGCACCAACCAGTTTGTTCGGCCCATTAAAGTCGCCAACTAATATTGTTTCTTTATTCTAACAAATTGCCTTAATTTCCTCATTCAAAATGACTACTTTGGCTTTGTTTGGAGGGGAGATATACTACACCGAACATGTGTCCTTGTTCCCAATGGCTTTCATTTCAACATGGAATCATAGCCTGCTCTATTATGCGTTTGATTTTTTGTCGCATGTAATTCACAGTCAGCATGTGTAGTAACTCTACCACATATTATGTGAGTGAGAGCCCTATGGAAATTATTGTATTCAGTCAAGGTAGGTGTAGTGGTAGACGTAGTGATATACATGTAGTTAATTCTTCCCATTTCTTTGACTACTTGGGCGTTCGTGTAAAAATAAATACTTCACCGAGCTGGTCACTCCCAGCTGAGATAATTATTTTAAATATTTTGTCCCACTGGTTAGGTGACTTGTGGCAAACTGTCTGCTCCTTCCTTACCTATCTATTCCTACCTGAGTCATCCCTTTCCTCACCCTCTCGCGGCGTGTAGCTCCTCCCTCATACAAGATGATAACTGAAGGCATCTCACAATTCAGTTTAGTCTAGAGAAGGGGTCTCTGAACAGCGGCCCGCTGGCCACATGCGGCCCGCTGGCCACATGCGGCCTGTCACAAGATTTTATGTGGCTTGCAGTAACTTGAAATATTTATAAACAGTAAAACTAATAAACCCTCATTTTCAGTCACTTCTGTCACTTGAAGTTAAGGATTTTGTTGCTGGTAACATTTTGTGACAATTTTTTTTTTAATTTAATTCTAATCTTTTAATTTTTCAGATATACCTCCAGTTATGGATGGAGAAAGGAAAACAATAATGCAGAATGCCGCTAGTTTCATGAACGATGGAGTCTAAAGTGTTTCTTTATACAAGCAGGTTATAAAGCCTTGTGTGTTGTATACCAGGAAACTGTTGCAGTCTTGAAGGTGTACAATGTACGTCAGCACTACGAGACAGTTATTCATAATTCACAGAAACACAGCGAGTGGAAAATATTGAATCAATGTACGCAGGTTGCTTTCCCAACAAGTTTTCTTTTTCGTAAAAGAGATCGGAAAATTAATACTGTTGCTCGTAGAATTGATGATATAAGATATAATATATTTCATAAAACTGCCGACAAAGCACGAAATTTTCAGCTTTATTCTCTCACACTTGATGAATTGAATGATGTAAATAACACATCACAAATCCTAGTATTCATCCTCGGCGCCGACAATGACTTTAATGTCAAACAAGAATTAGCATCAATGTGTGAATAAAATTTAAATGAATGAATAAGTTTTATTTGGATCTTTGTTTTTTTAATCAGCATATGATTCAAAAGAGAAATTGACATTTATGAAGAAATAATACCGTGTTTACACTGAAAAATGACATATAATGAGTAAAAATGTCAAACATACACGAATGCTCTGACAGTATAATCACTTACTGAGCTGCAGAAGAGAAAATCTGACACAAGATTAATGGGAATGATGGAACAGGTTTTTTAATTCAAAATATAGGTGATCTAAGGTTTTAAGTTTAAGGAGTCAAATATTAGAATGGATTTCAAATGCTCATGAAAAAAATTTGTGCGATATTTGAACCAGACATACTTCATTTTTTAAAATGTTTCTTCACAAAAGTATGTTGTATCAAGAAACCTGATACGAAACTACAAGCAAATCGCTTCAAATTTGGAAACCGTTCAGGCTGTAAAGATTTATAAAACTGGATTAGATATCCTTCTTCATACTTTTCTTTCAGTATGTCATCTGATTGGAAATTCTTAATTTCCATTTGAAACTGACTTGGGAGTGTTTCAACACTAGTCAAATTTTGAAACAGCTTTATTTTCATCTGTTTTTTTCCATCAAGATCAGAAAATCGTTTCTGAAATTGTTTTTGCAAGTCATTAATGATTTATGTTGCAAATGGAGAAGGAAATTATGTTTCACTTTCTTCGTGAAATTTTTCACATGGGAAATGATCGAAGTTAGAAACTTTCACTTGTCCTTCAGATACAATTAATTTTGACCTGAATATCTTGACATGCGTGAATAGATCACAAATCAAAATTTGTTTCACCTTGCAACTTCAGATTCATTTGATTCATATGGCTTGTCACGTCTGCAAAAAAAAAAAAAATACCAATTTCCTAAGCCGGTCAGCGTTTGATAAAAGTGGTTCGAGTCGATTCTTCTCTGTGAGAAATGAATCAATTTCCTTTCTGATCTGAAAGAACCGTGATAGAACCTTTCCACAACTAAGCCATCGAATTGCTGTACAATAAAGTCAGAATCAGTTTCTAATTCACTGTTGAAACAACAGGTTTCAGAATGCAAGACGTATCCACATATTTTCCACATAATGCTTGCTGATGAATAACACAATGCAGAAACATGGGCCTTGAGAATTCACCGTCCTCATAAGCTTATGTGGTTTGTCCAACCAAACCCTTCTTCACCCCAGGCATGTTCTTTCCTCCATTAATTGTTATGCATTGCAGTTTATTCCACTCCAGGTTATATCCTAATATAGTTGAAGGTGTCTTCTCCGATTCCTGTGCTATGCATGCTATGCGTTGATGCCAGTTTTTGTGTGACATTAGTTTGAAGTTATTGTCGACGCCACGGATGAGTGCTAGGAGCTGTGATGTGTCACACACATCAATCGACTCATCAAATGCGAGAGAATAAAACAAAAAAACTTGCTTTGTCGGCAATTTGATGAAATATATTGCATATGAGCAACAGTATTTGGCGCAACACTGAGGATTTTGAACAGATGTGTTTTTCTGGGCATAACTCTCCCACTGCTTCCATCAAACACACTTTGATCATATCTCCTCGGTGAAAGGCTTCCCTCACTAGCTAACGCATAAACTACTTTGTAACTAGCCCTGATTAAAGCTTCATTTTCTGTTCTCTTCTGCGTAAATAAAACCTTGTTGGGAAAGCAACCTGGGTTTCATCGACTCAGTTTTTCCAAACGCTGTGTTCCTGTGAACTGGGAATAACTTGGTTTATGCTTTTTTTTAGTGCCTACGTACTTTGTACTCCTTCAGAACTGCAAGTTTCATGGCATACGACACACAAGGCTTTATCACCTGCTTGTTTAAAGAAGTACTTTGCGGCCCATTCTACATTAAACTGGCGGCACTCACTCTGCACTGTTCTTTACCTCGTTCTTTTTATAACTGAAGGGTTTATCTGAAAAATGAAAAGAATAGAACTAAAATTTGAACAGATTTTGACATGTAATTTGTTACAAGCATCAAAATCCTTAACTTTAAGAGACTGAAGTGATTGAACATGAGGGTTTTACTATTTATAAATATTTCAAGTTGCAGGGAGCCACACAAATCTTGTGACAGGCCGTATGTGGCCTGCGGGCCGCAGTTTGCAAACAGGTGATTTACAAGACCGATTTTTTCTTTGGCCTGCGAAAATGTGTAAAATAGACGAATTGGCCCTCATAGTGAAAAGTTTGGGGACCCTTGATCTAGATCAGCGGCTCTCAACCTGAGGTCTGTGGACTCCTTGGGGTCCTCAGTGGTAGTACTGGGAGTCCGTTAGTTAAGTTAAAAATTTTGAGAGGCTGCAGTGTAAAATGTATAATTAATCCCGATAAGTCTGATAAAGATAAAACCGTTTCCAAATCAGAGTGACCAGACTGTTATCCAAAGCACTGAGAGATATAATGCATTCCCACTACATATTTATGTGAGCAGGCTATCTTCCTGCTGTTTTATGTAAAATCAAAATACAGAAACAGAATGAATGCGGAACTTGATCTAAGGTTAAAAGTGTCTGCCAGTGAACCTGAAATTCGGGACATAGAGTCAGCAAAGTAGCATCAACTATCTCATTAAACAAGTAAGTGCTTTGAATACTGCCATTTATTTAATTGCATATTCAGTTATGTATGTCTTTCAATTGAGAGATGAAACTGGGAAAATAAGTTTATTGTTAGTTAATAAAATTGGCTTGTTGAGTAGACAAACCTTTCAAAAACCTGGAATCAGTGAGTAAAACTAATTTAAATAAAAGGAGTGGTTGGTGGTGAAAAAGTTGGGAACCACCGGTTTAGTGTCTGTTAAGAATCTCTTCTGATTAAGTACGCCTTAAATTGTTTATTCCAATATAGGCCATAAAAATTATTCTGTGTCGAGATTTTCGTCATCTCTGCAAATTTATCACACACTGTATATCCTTGATCCTTGCACCTCATATTCTTGCTGCTACGACAAAATTCTGCGTTCTGTTGTTTTACAATGTTTTCTTCCACTAGGATTTACTGGGGATCCCCTGGAGATTTGTCTGTATAACCTAAGTATTTTTTCCCCTCCTAGAGATTTGGATAGAGCTTTTCAGGGTGTGGCTCTGCTGAGACTTCGAAGCTGTTGCACCTGGTTACCTGCAGCCGCATCAGGAGGTCATAGTCCTAGCGGCCCGTTCCCAGACCAGGCTTTCTGGATGCTGGCCTGATCGATCAGACTGTTTTGCCGGCCGGTCGCAGTCCAATGTGCGCCACAGCCCGGTTAAACAGAAACTGACATTAAGAGCTTATCGAGTTCCTTCTTGAAGATAACCATTTTTTTTTTTTTCTAATTTCCCTTTGGTACGGTGGGAGGACGGTGAAGAATTGTGTTTCCTTTACGCTTTTTGAGTTCTCTTCCATGCTTTTCATAGGAGGTATCGTGCACTGTCTCCCTAGCCTCGTGCGTGCTTTAATAAAGATTTATTTCGGGATGCAGTTGTGGGACCAACTTCTTAAAAATCTTTTAGTTGTACATTATGATAAATCTTTCTTGCCTACGTTCCAATGGGTAGAGTTTCCGAGATTTTAAGGGTTTCCAGAAATTTAGGTGCTTGACTGAGTCTATATGAGGTGTGAAAGTTCACTGTACATCATCCAATTCTGCAATTTCGCCTGCCGTTAGTAATATAGAACAATATCCCAGCCAAGAGATGAGTGACTGAAGAGTATCATCATTAGCTTGTCATCTTATTTTGAAAGTTCTCGTTATCCAGCATATCATGTTCGTCATGGTTGCGATACAAACATTGTTGTGCTTCTTGAAAGTGAGATCTTCTGACATCATAACTCCAAAGTCTCTCACATTACATTCCTGCTCTATTGAGTGATTTGAGTTGGTCTTGTACTCTGAGCTCGTATTTATTTCTTCAATTTTACCATAACGTAGTTATTGGAATTTGTCCTCATTGAACATCATATTGTTGTCAGTGACACACTGGAAGTCTTGGAGAATATCAGTTTGAAGGCTCCCCGTGTCTCTTATGGATGTTAATATCATGAAAATTCTTGTATCATCTGCAAAGGATGTTACTGGACTGTGGGTTATGTCCCTGTTCATGTCGGATATGAGAATGAGAAAAGGAGGTGGGGGAATTACCGTTTCTGGAGGAACAGAGACTTTTACTCTTTGGATTTAATTTGTTTGTAAGTCACATATTTATCTTTACACCTTACCGGTTATTCCTTTTGTATGCATTTTTTATGCATTTACCCCATGGTCTTATTGGTCCATAGCTTTAACAGTGTACACCATATTTGCATTATGCTTGTCATACGGTGAATCTATGACCACGTCATAATGGTTCAGCAATTGCGAGAGGCAGGGGCGATCTTCTCTGAACCCATGTTGCTCAGAGTTGTACAATTACTGCAGTTCCACGTGAGTGACAATCTTGCTTCATAAAACCCTTCCAGAGAACTTAATAATGTGGGACGTTAGAAATATGCGTCTGCAGTGTTTAGTAGTCGCTTTTCTATTACCTTTGTGGAATGGGCTATATCGATGTTTTTCTAATAACTGTGAGATGACTCCAGAGTCCAGTCTTTTTCATCATAAAATGCAGGGACAGGACGATACCAAACTTTTTGTCGATACCGATACCCAATTTTCTGTCGATACCGATACTTTTTTTGATATTGTTTATTTTTTTAAGATTATAATGACTCTGTTCAATATATAAAGGAATACTTATTGTACAATGGAAATTAAATAACACGGGAAGCTTAATACTAAATAACTTAAGTTTCTGAGATGATAATGTTAATACTTATTACCTGGTCTGTTGTATTAATTACTGGTTGTCAAAGGCCCTTGTTCATAGTGGGTTTGTGTGTGTGTGTATATATGTGTACTCAATTATTTGTACTCACCTATTTGTGGTTGCAGGGGTCGAATCACAGTTCCTAGTCCCGCCTCTTCGCTCGTATGTGTGTGTGTGTGTGTGTGTGTGTGTGTGAGTGCGTGTGTATGTGTGAATGTGTGAATGTGCGTATGTGTATGTACTCACCTAATTGTACTCACCTAATTGTGGTTGCAGGGGTCAAGACTCAGCTCCTGGCCCCGCCTCTTCACTGATCGCTACTGGGTCCTCTCTCTCTCTGCTTCCTGAGCTTTGTCATACCTCTTCTTAAAACTATGTATGGTTCCTGCCTCTACTACTTCACTTGCTAGGCAATTCCACTTGCTGACAACTCTATGACTGAAGAAATACTTCCTAACGTCCCTGTGACTCGTCTGAGTCTTCAGCTTCCAGTTGTGACCCCTTGTCCCTGTGTCCCCTCTCTGGAACATCCTATCTCTGTCCACCTTGTCTATTCCCCGCAGTATCTTGTATGTCGTTATGTCGTGTATGTCGTATGTGTGTGTGTGTGTGTGTGTGTACTCACCTAGTTGTACTCACCTAGTTGAGGTTGCGGGGGTCGAGTCCGAGCTCCTGGCCCCGCCTCTTCACTGATCGCTACTAGGTCACTCTCCCTGAGCCGTGAGCTTTATCATACCTCTGCTTAAAGCTATGTATGGATCCTGCCTCCACTACATCGCTCCCCAAACTATTCCACTTACTGACTACTCTGTGGCTGAAGAAATACTTCCTAACATCCCTGTGATTCATCTGTGTCTTCAGCTTCCAACTGTGTCCCCTTGTTACTGTGTCCAATCTCTGGAACATCCTGTCTTTGTCCACCTTGTCAATTCCTCTCAGTATTTTGTATGTCGTTATCATGTCCCCCCTATCTCTCCTGTCCTCCAGTGTCGTCAGGTTGATTTCCCTTAACCTCTCCTCGTAGGACATACCTCTTAGCTCTGGGACTAGTCTTGTTGCAAACCTTTGCACTTTCTCTAGTTTCTTCACGTGCTTGGCTAGGTGTGGGTTCCAAACTGGTGCCGCATACTCCAATATGGGCCTAACGTACACCGTGTACAGGGTCCTGAATGATTCCTTATTAAGATGTCGGAATGCTGTTCTGAGGTTTGCTTGGCGCCCATATGCTGCAGCAGTTATTTGGCTGATGTGCGCTTCAGGAGATGTGCCTGGTGTTATACTCACCCCAAGATCTTTTTCCTTGAGTGAGGTTTGTAGTCTCTGGCCCCCTAGACTGTACTCCGTCTGCGGCCTTCTTTGCCCTTCCCCAATCTTCATGACTTTGCACTTGGTGGGATTGAACTCCAGGAGCCAATTGCTGGACCAGGTCTGCAGCCTGTCCAGATCCCTTTGTAGTTCTGCCTGGTCTTCGATCGAGTGAATTCTTCTCATCAACTTCACGTCATCTGCAAACAGGGACACCTCAAAGTCTATTCCTTCCGTCATGTCGTTCACAAATACCAGAAACAGCACTGGTCCTAGGACTGACCCCTGCGGGACCCCGCTGGTCACAGGTGCCCACTCTGACACCTCGCCACGTACCATGACTCGCTGCTGTCTTCCTGACAAGTATTCCCTGATCCATTGTAGTGCCTTCCCTGTTATCCCTGCTTGGTCCTCCAGTTTTTGCACCAATCTCTTGTGTGGAACTGTGTCAAACGCCTTCATGCAGTCCAAGAAAATGCAATGCACCCACCCCTCTCTCTCTTGTCTTACTGCTGTCACCATGTCATAGAACTCCAGTAGGTTTGTGACACAGGATTTCCCGTCCCTGAAACCATGTTGGCTGCTGTTGATGAGATCGTTCCTTTCTATGTGTTCCACCACTCTTCTCCTGATAATCTTCTCCATGATTTTGCATACTATACACGTCAGTGACACTGGTCTGTAGTTTAATGCTTCATGTCTGTCTCCTTTTTTAAAGACTGGGACTACATTTGCTGTCTTCCATGCCTCAGGCAATCTCCCTGTTTCGATAGATGTATTGAATATTGTTGTTAGGGGTACACATAGCGCCTCTGCTCCCTCTCTCAATACCCATGGGGAGATGTTATCTGGCCCCATTGCCTTTGAGGTATCTAGCTCACTCAGAAGCCTCTTCACTTCTTCCTCGGTTGTGTGCACTGTGTCCAGCACTTGGTGGTGTGCCCCACCTCTCCGTCTTTCTGGAGTCCCTTCTGTCTCCTCTGTGAACACTTCTTTGAATCTCTTGTTGAGTTCTTCACATACTTCACGGTCATTTCTTGTTGTCTCTCCTCCTTCCTTCCTTCCTTAGCCTGATTACCTGGTCCTTGACTGTTGTTTTCCTCCTGATGTGGCTGTACAACAGTTTCGGGTCAGATTTGGCTATCGCTGCTATGTCATTTTCATATTGTCTTTGGGCCTCCCTTCTTATCTGTGCATATTCGTTTCTGGCTCTACGACTGTTCTCCTTATTCTCCTGGGTCCTTTGCCTTCTATATTTCTTCCATTCCCTAGCACACTTGGTTTTTGCCTCCCTGCACGTTTGGGTAAACCATGGGCTCATCCTGGCTTTCTCATTATTCCTGTTACCCTTGGGTACAAACCTCTCCTCAGCCTCCTTGCATTTTGTTGCTACATATTCCATCATCTCATTAACTGGCTTCCCTGCCAGTTCTCTGTCCCACTGAACCCCGTCCAGGTAGTTCCTCATTCCTGTGTAGTCCCCTTTCTTGTAGTTTGGCTTCATTCGTCCTGGCCTTCCTGCTTCTCCCTCCACTTGTAACTCTACTGTGTATTCGAAGCTTAAAACCACATGGTCACTGGCCCCAAGGGGTCTTTCATATGTGATGTCCTCGATATCTGCACTACTCAAGGTGAATACTAAGTCCAGCCTTGCTGGTTCATCCTCTTCTCTCTCTCTTTTAGTGTCCCTTACGTGTTGGCACATGAAGTTTTCCAGTACCACCTCCATCATCTTAGCCCTCCATGTATCTTGGCCCCCATGTGGGTCCAAGTTCTCCCAATCGATCTCCTTGTGGTTAAAGTCACCCTTGATCAGGAGCTTTGCCCTGCATGCATGAGCTCTTCTGGCCACTCTAGCCAGTGTGTCAACCATCGCTCTATTGCTCTCGTCGTACTCTTGCCTTGGCCTCCTGCTGTTCTGTGGTGGGTTATACATCACTGCTATTACCACCTTGGGACCTCCAGAGTGAAGTGTTCCCGCTATGTAATCACTTTCTTCTCCGCTGTCTCCTCTCTCCAGCTCATCAAAATTCCAGCGATTTTTGATCAGCAACACCACTCCTCCACCCCC
>NC_091302.1:29736663-29766663 GCF_038502225.1 Cherax quadricarinatus | reverse complement strand
GTCTTGGGCCCCGGACACTTATTGTGTTTTCTCTTAGTGTTCCAGTGACGCCCCTACTTTTCACTGGGGGTATGTTGCATCGCCTGCCAAGTCTTTTGCTTTCGTATGGAGTGATTGCTGTGTGCATATTAGGGACCAGTCCTTCCAGAATCTTCCAGGTGTAGATTATGATATATCTCTCTCGCCTGCGCTCCAGTGAGTACAAGTCAAGTTCTTCCAGGCGCTCCCAGTAGTTAAGGTGTTTGATGGAACTTATACGTGCAGTAAAGGTTCTCTGTACATTCTCTAGCTCTGCAATTTCACCTGCCTGGAATGGGGATGTTAATGTACAGCAGTATTCCAGCCTAGAAAGAATAAGTGATTTAAAAAGGATCATCATTGGTTTGGCATCTCTTGTCTTGAATGTTCTCATTATCCATCCTATCAGTTTCCTAGCATATGTGATAGTGGCATTGTTGTGGTCCTTGAAGGTGAGGTCTTCGGACATTACCACACCCAGGTCCTTCACAATACTTTTCCGCTCTATTGTGTGACTAGAGTTTGTAGTATACTCAGTTCTAGTTATTATTTCCTCCAGTTTTCCATAACGGAGTAGTTGGAATTTGTCTTCATTGAACATCATATTGTTTTCTGTTGCCCATTGGAAAACTTGGTTTATATCTTCTTGGAGCTTTGCCGTGTCCTCAATGGATGACACTCTCATGAAGATCCTAGTATCGTCTGCAAAAGATGATACAGTGCTATGGTTTACATCTCTGTCTATGTCTGATATGAGAATAAGGAACAGGATAGGTGCGAGTACTGTGCCTTGTGGAACAGAGCTCTTCACTATGGCAGCATCTGATTTAGCTCTGTTTACCACTACTCTTTGTGTGTGATTACTTAGAAAGTTGAAGATCCTTCTGCATACTTTGCCGGTTATGTGTGATTACTTAGAAAGTTGAAGATCCATCTGCCTACTTTGCCAGTTATGTGTGATTACTTAGAAAGTTGAAGATCCATCTGCCTACTTTGCCGGTTATCCCTTTAGCACGCATTTTGTGTGCTATTACACCATGGTCACACTTGTCAAAGGCTTTTGCAAAGTCCGTGTATACTACATCCTCATTCTGTTTGATTTCCAGTGCATCTAGGACCATATCATAGTGGTCTAGCAGTAGCGAAAGGCAGGAGCGACCTGCTCTGAAACCGTGTTGCCCGGGGTTGTGCAATTTTTGGGAGTCAAGGTGGTTTGCTATCCTGCTATCTTTCTCCTTGAGCGAGGTTTGCAGTCTTTGGCCACCTAGCCTATATTCCGTCTGCGGTCTTCTTTGCCCTTCCCCGATCTTCATGTTTTTACATTTGGTGGGGTTAAATTCGAAAAGCCAGTTGCTGGACCAGGTGTCCAGTCTGTCCAGGTCTCTTTGAAGGCCTATCTGATCTTCATCTGATTTAATTCTTCACATTAACTTCACATGTGTGTGTTTGTGTGTGTTTGTGTGTGTGTATGTGTGTGTGTGTGTGTATGTGTACTCACCTAGTTGTACTCACCTAGTTGAGGTTGCGGGGGTCGAGTCCGAGCTCCTGGCCCCGCCTCTTCACTGATCGCTACTAGGTCACTCTCCCTGAGCCGTGAGCTTTATCATACCTCTGCTTAAAGCTATGTATGGATCCTGCCTCCACTACATCGCTTCCCAAACTATTCCACTTACTGACTACTCTGTGGCTGAAGAAATACTTCCTAACATCCCTGTGATTCATCTGTGTCTTCAGCTTCCAACTGTGTCCCCTTGTTACTGTGTCCAATCTCTGGAACATCCTGTCTTTGTCCACCTTGTCAATTCCTCTCAGTATTTTGTATGTCGTTATCATGTCCCCCCTATCTCTCCTGTCCTCCAGTGTCGTCAGGTTGATTTCCCTTAACCTCTCCTCGTAGGACATACCTCTTAGCTCTGAGACTAGTCTTGTTGCAAACCTTTGCACTTTCTCTAGTTTCTTCACGTGCTTGGCTAGGTGTGGGTTTCAAACTGGTGCCGCATGCTCCAATATGGGCCTAACGTACACGGTGTACAGGGTCCTGAATGATTCCTTATTAAGATGTCGGAATGCTGTTCTGAGGTTTGCTTGGCGCCCATATGCTGCAGCAGTTATTTGGTTGATGTGCGCTACAGGAGATGTGCCTGGTGTTATACTCACCCCAAGATCTTTTTCCTTGGGTGAGGTTTGTAGTCTCTGACCCCCTAGACTGTACTCCGTCTGCGGTCTTCTTTGCCCTTCCCCAATCTTCATGACTTTGCACTTGGTGGGATTGAACTCCAGGAGCCAATTGCTGGACCAGGTCTGCAGCCTGTCCAGATCCCTTTGTAGTTCTGCCTGGTCTTCGATCGAGTGAATTCTTCTCATCAACTTCACGTCATCTGCAAACAGGGACACCTCAGAGTCTATTCCTTCCGTCATGTCGTTCACAAATACCAGAAACAGCACTGGTCCTAGGACTGACCCCTGCGGGACCCCGCTGGTCACAGGTGCCCACTCTGACACCTCGCCACGTACCATGACTCGCTGCTGTCTTCCTGACAAGTATTCCCTGAGCCATTGTAGTGCCTTCCCTGTTATCCCTGCTTGGTCCTCCAGTTTTTGCACCAATCTCTTGTGTGGAACTGTGTCAAACGCCTTCTTGCAGTCCAAGAAAATGCAATCCACCCACCCCTCTCTCTCTTGTCTTACTGCTGTCACCATGTCATAGAACTCCAGTAGGTTTGTGACACAGGATTTCCCGTCCCTGAAACCATGTTGGCTGCTGTTGATGAGATCGTTCCTTTCTAGGTGTTCCACCACTCTTCTCCTGATAGTCTTCTCCATGATTTTGCATACTATACATGTCAGTGACACTGGTCTGTAGTTTAATGCTTCATGTCTGTCTCCTTTTTTAAAGATTGGGACTACATTTGCTGTCTTCCATGCCTCAGGCAATCTCCCTGTTTCGATAGATGTATTGAATATTGTTGTTAGGGGTACACATAGCGCCTCTGCTCCCTCTCTCAATACCCATGGGGAGATGTTTTCTGGCCCCATTGCCTTTGAGGTATCTAGCTCACTCAGAAGCCTCTTCACTTCTTCCTCGGTTGTGTGCACTGTGTCCAGCACTTGGTGGTGTGCCCCACCTCTCCGTCTTTCTGGAGTCCCTTCTGTCTCCTCTGTGAACACTTCTTTGAATCTCTTGTTGAGTTCTTCACATACTTCACGGTCATTTCTTGTTGTCTCTCCTCCTTCCTTCCTTAGCCTGATTACCTGGTCCTTAACTGTTGTTTTCCTCCTGATGTGGCTGTACAACAGTTTCGGGTCAGATTTGGCTTTCGCTGCTATGTCATTTTCATATTGTCTTTGGGCCTCCCTTCTTATCTGTGCATATTCGTTTCTGGCTCTACGACTGTTCTCCTTATTCTCCTGGGTCCTTTGCCTTCTATATTTCTTCCATTCCCTAGCACACTTGGTTTTTGCCTCCCTGCACCTTTGGGTAAACCATGGGCTCATCCTGGCTTTTTCATTATTCCTGTTACCCTTGGGTACAAACCTCTCCTCAGCCTCCTTGCATTTTGTTGCTACATATTCCATCATCTCATTAACTGGCTTCCCTGCAAGTTCTCTGTCCCACTGAACCCCGTTCAGGTAGTTCCTCCTTCCTGTGTTGTCCCCTTTCTTGTAGTTTGGCTTCATTCGTCCTGGCCTTCCTGCTTCTCCCTCCACTTCTAGCTCTACTGTGTATTCGAAGCTTAAAACCACATGGTCACTGGCCCCAAGGGGTCTTTCGTATGTGATGTCCTCGATATCTGCACTACTCAAGGTGTGTACTCACCTAGTTGAGGTTCTCACCTAGTTGAGGTTGCGGGGGTCGAGTCCGAGCTCCTGGCCCCGCCTCTTCACTGATCATGTGTGTGTGTGTGTGTGTGTGTGTGTGTGTGTGGGTGTGGTGTGTGAGTGTTTGTGTGTGTGTGTATGAGTGTGTGTGTGTGTGTGTGTGTGTTTCTGTGTGTGTGTGTGTACTCAGAGGTTGCAGGGGCCGAGTTCAAGCTCCTGGCCCCGCCTCTTCACTGGTCGCTACTAGGTCACTCTCCCTGTACCGGGAGCTTTATCATACCTGTGTGTGTGTGTGTGTGTGTGTGTGTGTGTGTGTGTGTGTGTGTGTGTGTGTGTGTGTGTGTGTGTGTGTGTGTGTGTGTGTGTGTGTGTGTGTGTGTGTGTGTGTGTGTGTGTGTGTGTGTGTGTGTGTGTGTGTGTGTGTGTGTGTGTATGTGTGTGCGCGAATATGTATGCGTTTGTGTATTTAAATATGTTAGTATGAATACTTTTGTATGTATCCGTGAGCTTATGTATGAGTGGGCTTATGTAAGCATGTACTCTCCTGTATGTGGTTGCACAGGTCGAGTCTCAGCTCCTGGTCCTTGGTGTATGTGTTTGCTTGTGTATATGTATGCATATGCGTTTGTATGCATGTTCATATGTATGCTTGTGCATAAGTGTCTGTATGAATGGGAGAATCAATACGTGGGCGAATGTACATGTGAGTATGCAGTGACTGTGTATAATGTATATATTCATGCGTATATTTGTGTGTGCATACATTTTTTTTTACTGATGTACGCATGTTCGTATGTTCATGCGTGCGTATTCATACTGGTGTACTCACCTATTTGTGATTGTAGGGAACGAGTGACAGCTCCTGGCCCCGGCGTGTATAGCATAATAAAGTTATAGCTCAAGCCGGTCAAACACTGTTACCTAACCATAACAACAGCCATACAAGCAGTAGTGATGTCACAGTACCAGGAAATAGAAAAGAATGACAAGAAATGGGAAGAATATATCACCACGGAGGAACCATTCTGGACTGGAAACAAAGCCAGTCGTCGGCTCACCAGTGACAAATATCAAATCCAGCAAAAACAGCCCACCAGCACAGCGACAGATAACATAACAACGTCTGTTTTTGCAAACATACAGGATCTAAAACCGAGCAACAACAACGAAATAACGTTCATCAGCGGTATCCTGGCTGAGTCGAATGTAATGTTTGCTGCCTTTGCGGAAACCAACGTAAAAGGCTACTTTGACAACGAAATGTGTATTCCTGGGTGCAGTGCACTTTTATGCGACAGGAAAAGCAGACATGGAGGTTATTGGTCTATATGTTAATGAATCTCTCATATGCAGGGAATTACTGAATACGACGAATGAGGTGATTGAAGTTCTGGAAAGCCAAACTTAAACTCAAACCCTAGTTATTTTACTTACATGTAAATCACCAGATGCAACCTCCCAGCAATTCTAAGATCAGCTAGTGAAAATTGAGTACAGTCTTGAAGACTTATCAAATCCAGTCCCAAATATAGTATTGGATAGAGACTTCACTTTAAGATGACTAAAATTAAAGAATATAGGAAAAACTGTAATAGCAGAAAGGATCCCAGTCTTAACTGAATTATTAAGACTTCTCAACAAATTCGCTTTATGCCAGCGAATAGCAGAACCGACCAGATTAGAATATATTTTAAACTTGATATTCACTATTAATGGAGACCTGGTACGAAACTTTGCAGCAAACTCAAACCACAACCTAACATGTTCAGACATGATTACCCACTCATCATAATCAGCAAAACACTCAACCATGTGGGAATGTTAAAAAAAATTAACTTTAACATGAACATTAACTGGGAATTAATAAATTGTGAACTTATTGAAATAAGTTGAGAATTTATATGATAAACAATATCTAAACCAGTGCTTCGAGAGGATGAGCTCAGTGGCATTAGAATTATGTTCCAGATATATAGCACAGTGCTGTTTTTGATCAATACCACTCGTTCGTGGTTACAGTAATATATAAATGCTGCTCTTTGGCTAGTACACCAAACAGGGATGAGAATGAAATTAGCTTGAAAGCTCCCGCACCTCCGTATGTCCTCGGACCAAGGTAAAACACATTGCTCTATGCTGTGTTCTCGGTTTTTGTAGGATTGGGTGGTCCTGTGGTTGTCGCTCACAATGGCGGGCCAGTACAACAAGTGTTCGGATCCTTGGCTAACACAGTGTTGTTATTTATATATATATACAAACATACACACACACACACACACACACACACACACACACACACACACACACACACACACACACACACACACACACACACACACACACACATATATATATATATATATATATATATATATATATATATATATATATATATATATATATATATATATATATGTATATATATATATATATATATATATATATATATATATATATATATATATATATATATATATATATATATATATATATATATATATATATATATATATATATATATATATATATATATATATATATATATATATATGTATATACATATATTATATTATATTATATTATATTATATTATATTATATTATATTATATTATATTGTGTTTTTAACCCATTTTACTTTTCATATTGATAATCTAATTTATAAGTGCAAGAAAATAGTGAACATAATGCTCAGAAATAATGCAGATATATAATATACAAAGATGGTGTTACAAAGTTCACTATAAATTCTCATCTTCACTTAAATAAGATACATTAATGTTAAATATTTTAGGCCGATGTGGTGAAGCAACCTCAAATTTAAGCCTTGACAAAATATTTCATTATTTTATTAAAAATATCGAACTGAAACTTAGAGGACAAAACCAATCAGGATATTCTATTAAGTTAGCAACTCCAACGTGGAAAGATTAAAGCCATCGTAAGAGGCGATCTCTGCTTATAACAACATAATTTCTAACACACTTTATTTAATAAAATTGAGAAATAGGGGCTTTTGGAGCGAAATAACAATTGAAAATTTCCTTTGAGCAAAACACAGCAGTGCCATATGTCTGAACCTAAACAGAAGAGGCATTTTCTAGTCCCTAGTTATTGCTCAGTAACCAGTTCTTCCATTGTTTAGCTCTGATAGTAAATTCACAATTTTTGCACATGTTACAGCCTATTACTTACAGAAAGTCTTTCCTTACTAAAAGTACATCAACTATTATTGCTTTTAACCGTTCAGAAGAGCCATACTAAAAACAAAATCTCGAAAAACATCTCACTAATATAAAAAAAAGGTGCATTATCAACTATGTAATTCTAAAATAAACCAAAATTTCTTTTAAGAATGATAAAACAGTGTTTCGTTGAAAGTTTGAAGCCAGTCTGAAGAGGCATTCTCAAATTATTGCACTGAAACCAATGTCACTTTAGTGTGTATAAAACTGACCAAGTGTGACTTGCACATGCTAATAGTTGCTGTAGCCTTACTGTGGTTACTGTTCCCGGGGTCGAAAATTCGAAGCCGATCTGATGAGACATTCTCAGGTTATGAACGATGATGCTGAAGGAGAAAAAATAGAAAGTCTGTGAACCACTTAAAGGAACTCATCTGAGGTTTAATAATAATATGTAATAATATTTTTTTTTATTAACACATCGGCCATTTCCCACCGAGGTAGGGTGGCCCAGAAAAGAAAAACTTTCATCATCATTCACTCCATCACTGTCTTGCCAGAAGGGTGCTTACACTACAGTTATAAAACTGCAACATTAACACCCCTCCTTCAGAGTGCAGACACTGTACTTCCCATCTCCAGGACTCAAGTCCGGCCTGCCGGTTTCCCTGAACCCCTTCATAATCATAATAATAATAATAATAATAATAATAATAATAATAATAATAATAATAATAATAATAATAATAATAATAATAATAATAATAATAATTATTATTATTATTATTATTATTATTATTATTATTATTATTATTATCAGCCTCATCATTATTAGAATTGTTGCTATCTCACTCTCTCTCTCTGTCCGTCTTACACTCCCTACCTCCACCAAGATCTCCACTAATTACAGCCTCGTATCCTGTGATGCTCTGCTGCCTACATATTAACGTGTGTGTGTGTGTGTGTGTGTGTGTGTGTGTGTGTGTGTGTGTGTGTGTGTGTGTGTGTGTGTGTGTGTGTGTGTGTGTGTGTGTGTGTGTGTGTGTGTGTGTGTGTGTGTGTGTTTAAGGAAGCTGGTTTTCTCCTGCTCTGATTGTGAAAACACCATCCCTCAATTTATTTATTTAATTGGCAGTAATAATTTCTCATGATGAATACATTCACTATAATGTGTCTGAAACAAATCACGGCTATGTGACCTTTCGATTCTTTGTGGACCATTATTAGGTCACAAATTGTGAAAGAAAAGGAAGAGAAGTAGAAGACATTTTAGAAAGGGGAAAGAGGAAGGACAGCTCTGTGGTAGTAATAAAATTGCTTGAAATCAGGTGAGTAAGACCGACTAGTTGAAGATAAAGACACACAAGCAAATATTTAGGATATTTTAATAAGGAAGCGTTCGGTCCTGGAACCTTATTCAGTCCTACTGTATATGAGGTAGGAACATAAGGAATCGTTTCCTGGTTAGGACCGTGATTGATGTGGTGGCTATACTCAGCTCATCTTCTTAACCATAGACAACATGGCACTGCTGTTGAAGCTGCCAAATATGCGGCTGTTAACGGCCCGCTGAACAGCTGAAATAATCAGCGCATTGGCTGCTATTTTGCGCTCGCGCAGCAAACCATTTTATTGTCTTTTATCCTGTATTCACAGGTTATTCTGTCATAACTTAAAGTAACCCAGCCTAACTTAGAAATAGGCTGCAAGCTCTATGTTAAAGGATAACATAGTTATTCGGAGGACATGTTGCTGTACCGCGAGAGCACAGGTTGTGTTGTCTGTTTCACAACACAAAACAGAATTATGAACTTCTTAGTATTCTCGCAGTATAATGGAGTGCAATAAGGGCTTTTTCTGAATTTAATATATGGATTTAACTTGAATCCGTCTTATTGGAGTCATAATCGACCAGTGATTGAAAAAATACAATTATTGGCTACCACACATCTATGTGCTGTCTCTCGGCATACACGAATCTATCTTCCTGGAGACTCAATCTCTCAGATACTCAAACAGCAAATTAGATTGGTTGTTACCACACTTTTAAGCACTGTCTTGTAACACACATTTACTCTGTCTTCCTGAATTCTCAGTCCACCAGCTATTAACTCACTTCCTTCGACTGATCCACGTCATTCATACCAGACTATCTCACTAATTCTTGTTTTAGGTTGATGTTACGGACCTGAATGACTATTTTTGTTTTTTTTTGCCAAAATGAAATTTTAGCTGCCCTAGGCATAAAAATAACAGAAGTAATGTTATACTGTATAGAAATGCTTAAATTATCAAATATTTTAAATAAAATTCGATCTCCGATCTGCATTTACAGGAAAACTAAAAAAAAAATAATATCTAGTGAAAGCTTTGTCATTTCTTTTTAGATAATTTCAGTTTTTCACACACACACACACACACACACACACACACACACACACACACACACACACACACACACACACACACACACACACACACACACACACACACACACACACACACACACACACACACACACACACACACACACACACACACACACACACACACACACACACACACACACATATATATATATATATATATATATATATATATATATATATATATATATATATATATATATCGTGCCCAATATGTAAAACTTGCTGTTTTGGCTTAAATAGCAACGTTCTTCTTGCCGAATGAAGCAAGCGAAAATTTGTGTATGCAATAATTTCGCAAAAATCATTCTGAACCTAACGAAAAAAACAATTCATTGTGTTTGTTTATTATTAAATTATTGTAAACTTATGTAAAATATATTTAGTTGGATTAAATTAAATTAAATTGCGCTTCTTATAACAAGGTTAGGTAAGTTTTCTAAGGTTCTTTTTGTTCAAAATTATTAATTTTTATTTTAACTTAAATGAAAAAATATATCATTAAAGTAGAAATGGTAGGAAGTCTGAGGACAAGAAAAAGGAACACTGCAGGAGAGCAAAAGGACCACGAGGGTGTGACCTAAAACACTGGGGAAAAGCACATAGTACAGAACACACCTAGGCAGAAGAAAAGGAAGACAAAGAAAATATAAGAAAGGAGAAGAGGTAAGGAGAGGAGAAGGCGATGAAGATCAGGTCAAGTCTCGAGTGTTCTGAAGTTTGGAGGACTTGACAATATAATGAGAAAGGAAGGCATCTACACAGACAAAGCCAGTTGTGCTTAAGGATGTGCTTAAGGAATTCTACAATAAAACGGCGTCTGTGAAGGCTAGAAAAAGGGTAGGCAGTTTTGGCAGAGGACTAGACAAAAGGATGACTGTGATCTCTAACATGACAGAAAAGAGCATTATCGGTGTCGGCAAGTCTAACACATCTTTTGTGCTCTTTATGTCTGTCAGAAAGAGAACGGCCAGTTACATCAAAGTACTAGAGGAGGACAAGAGGAGAAAGAAATGAAGTAGACTTCGGAAGCATCAATATCAGGAGGAGAAGAACGAACCAACAAAGTACTAGAGGATTACAATATCAATATCAGCAGGAGAAGTACGAACTAAATTACTACGAAAGATATTAGTTTTGTGACAAGTAAGACAAGGAACGGAGAATGTTGTTATAATGTAAGAGACTGACTGGAAATACGTATAGGTAGGGAAAAGAACAGATTTCATAGTATAGAGTTTGGGAGAAGAGAAAGTGCGTTTACCACGTGAGAAGTCAGAGTATATGCCATCGGAAGGGTAGCCAAGACGAGAGAACAAACAATTAAGAGTGGGAATGAATTGTATTCATAAAGCCACAGGATGGCGACACGTCTTTAAGATAAAGACTCACAGATATTGCTAGTGTGTCTAATGCATGATTTTGTTGGTACTGTATATCATTGTTATACATAGCTATATATCATTGTTACACACACCTCTACGTATATCATTGTTATATAGCTGTAAGTTATAACTATTTTAGCCATTTTTTTAACGTGGTCTTTACAAATACATAGAAAGTTTATGGGACTCCCGTTCATAGTTTAGTTCATACTGTAAAAGGTATTTAATATCATGTAGCCGTATTACAAGTTAAGTACTTTAAATCTTTGACGAATAAGAATTCAGTAAAATAGGGATGTAATCTTTCATTAATTCCAGCAACCGCCCAGGGAGGTACTACCGTCCTGCCAAGTGAGTGTAAAATGAAAGCCTGTAATTGTTTTACGTTATGGTAGGATTGCTGGTGTCTTTTGTCTGTCTCACATTTATGCAAGATTACATGTACGTCTTGCTACTTCTACTTACACTTAGGTCACACTACACATACATGTACACGTTTATTTATACACACTCATCTGAGCTTTCTTTGATTTTATCTTAATAGTTCTTGTTCTTATTACTTTTCCTTTTATATCCATGGGGAAGTGGAATAAAAATCTTTCCTCCGTAAACCATGCGTGTTGTAAAAGTCAACTAAAATGCCGGGAACAATGGGCTAGTAACCCCTTTTCCAGTAATTATTACTAAAAAGAATAATAGGAAGAAAATTGTCAAAGTGGGAAGTCTGAACGTGCGTGAATGTTGTGCGAATGATAAGAAAGAGATGATTGTGAATGTTATGAATGAGAAGAAGCTGGATGTCCTGCGTTTAAGTGAAACAAAGCTGAAGGGGGCGGGAGAGTTTCAGTGGAGAGGAATAAATGGGATTAGGTCAGGGGTTTCAAATAGAGTTAGAGCTAAAGAAGGAGTAGCAATAATGTTGAAGGATAATCTATGGCAGGAAAAGAGGGATTATAAATGTATTAATTCAAGGATTATGTGGAGTAAAATAAAGGTTGGATGTGAAAAGTGGGTTATAGTAAGCGAATATGCACCTGGAGAAGAGAGAATTGTAGAGGAGAGAGAGAGAGATTTTGGGAAATGTTGAGTGAATGAGTGGGGAGTTTTGAACCAAGTGTGAGAGTACTTGTGGTTGGGGATTTCAATGCTAAAGTGGGCAAAAATGTTGTGGAGGGAGTAGTAGGTAAATTTGGGGTGCCAGGGGTAAATGAAAATTGGGAGCCTTTAATTGAGCTATGTGTAGAAAGAGGTTTGGTAATACGTAATACATATTTTATGAAAAAGAGGAAAAATAAATAAGGTGAAAGTGTATAAATTAAGGGAGAAGGAAGTTCGGGTGAGATAAAAGCAACTATTGGAAGAAAGGTGGGCTGTTGCAAGTATGAGCAGTGGGAGGGCTTGAAGAGGGTTGGAATAGTTTTAAATGCAATATTAAAATTAGGGGCAGAAGTTTAAAATGCAATATTAAAATTAGGGGCAGAAGTTTAAAATGCAATATTAAAATGAGGGATGGAAGCTTGTGGTTATAGGAGGGTGGGTGCAGGAGGAAAGAGGAGTGATTGGTAGAATGATGAAGTAAAGGGTGTGATAAAAGAGAAAAAGGTAGTTTATGAGAGGTTTTTACAAAGTAGAACTGTTATAAGAAGAGCAGAGTATATGGAGATTAAAAGAAAAGTGAAGAGAGTGGTGAGAGAGTGCAAAAGGAGAACAGATGATAGAGTGCAAAAGGAGAGCAGATGATAGGGAGGGAGAGGCACTATCAAGAAATTTTAATGAAAATAAGAAAAAAATTTGGAGTGAGTTAAATAAGTTAAGAAAGCCTAGGAAACGAATGGATTTGTCAGTTAAAAACAGAGTAGGGGAGTTAGTAGATGGGGAGATGGAGGTATTGGGTAGATGGCGAGAATATTTTGAGGAACTTTTAAATGTCTACGAAGAGAGGGAGGAGGTAATTTCATGCACTGGCCAGGGAGGTATACCATCTTTTAGGAGTGAAGAAGAGCAGGATGTGAGTGTGGGGAAGGTGCTTGAGGCATTACGTAGAATGAATAGGGTAAAGCAGCTGGAACTGACGGGATCATGACAGAAATGTTATAAGCAGGGGGGATATAGTGTTGGAGTGGTTGGTATTTTTGTTTAATAAATGTATGAAAGAAGGGAAGATACCTAGAGATTGGCAGAGAACATGTATAGTCCCTTTATATAAAGGGAAGGGGGACGAAAGAGACTGTAAAAATTATAGAGGAATAAGTTTACTGAGTATACCAGGAAAAGTGTACGGTAAGGTTATTATTGAAAGAATTAGAGGTAAGACAGAATGTAGGATTACGGATGAGCAAGGAGGTTTTAGAGTGGGTAGGGGATGTGTACATCAAGTGTTTACATTGAAGCATATATGTGAACACCATTTAGATAAAAGTAGGGAAGTTTTTATTGCATTTATGGATTGAGAAAAGGCATATGATAGAGTGGATAGGGGAGCAATGTGGCAGATGTTGCAAGTATATGGAATAGGTGGTAAGTTACTAAATGCTGTAAAGAGTTCATATGAGGAGAGTAAGGCTCAGGTTAATGTGTGTAGAAGAGAGGGAGACTACTTCCCGGTAAAAGTAGGTCTTAGACAGGGACGTGTAGTGTCACCATGGTTGTTTAATACATTTATAGATGGGGTTGTAAAAGAAGTAAATGCTAGGGTGTTCGGGAGAGAGGGTGGGATTAAATTATGGGGAATCAAATACAAAATGGGAATTGACACAGTTACTTTTTGCTGATGATACTGTGTTTATGGGAGATTCTAAAAAAATTGCAGAGGTTAATGGACGAATTTGGGAGTGTGTGTAAAGGTAGAGAGATGAAAGTGAACATAGAAAAGATTAAGTTGATGAGGGTATCAAATGATTTAGATAAAGAAAGATTGGATATCAAATTGGGGAGGAGGAGTTTGGAAGAAGTGAATGTTTTCAGGTATTTTGGAGTTGACGTATCAGCAGATGGATTTATGAACGATGAGGTTAATCATAGAATTGATGAAGGAGAAAAGGCGAGTGGTGCGTTGAGGTATATATGGAGACAAAAAACGTTATCTAAGGAGGCAAAGAAAGGAATGTATGAAAGTATAGTAGTACCAACCTCCTCCTCGCTGCAGCGAGGTTGGAGGCAGTGGAGATGCCGTGTTTAAGGGCAATGTGTGGTGTAAATATTATGCAGAAAATTCGGAGTGTGGAAATTAGGAGAAGGTGTGGAGTTAATAAAAGTATTAGTCAGAGGGCTGAAGAGGGGTTGTGAGGTGGTTTGGTCATTTAGAGAGAATGGATCAAAGTAGAATGACATGGAGAGCCTATAAATCTGTAGGGAAGGAAGGCGGGGTAAGGGTCGTCCTCGAAAAGGCTGGAGGGAGGGCGTAAAGGAGGTTTTGTGGGCGAGGGGCTTGGACTTCCAACAAGCGTGCGTGAACGTGTTAGATAGGAGTGAATGAAGACGAATAGTATTTGCGACCGGACGAGCTGTTGGAGTGTGAGCATGGTAATATTTAGTGAACGGATTCAGGGAAACCGGTTATTTTTATATAGCCTGACTTGAGTCCTGGAAATGGGAAGTACAATGCCTGCACTTTAAAGGAGGGGTTCGGGATATTGGCAGTTTGGAGGGATATGTTGTGTATCTTTATACGTACATGTTTCTAAACTGTTGTATTCTGAGCACCTCTGCAAAAACAGTGATTATGTGTGAGTGAGGTGAAAGTGTCGAATGATGATGAAAGTATTTTCTTTTTGGGGGAGACGGCCGACTTGTTTATATATATATATATATATATATATATATATATATATATATATATATATATATATATATATATATATATATATATATATATATATATATATATATATATATATATATGAATGTATTCAGATATTTGGGAGTGGACGTGTCAGCGGATGGGTCTATGAAAGATGAGGTGAATCATATAATTGATGAGGGAAAAAGGGTAAGTGGTGCACTTAGGAGTCTGTGGAGACAAAGAACTTTGTCCTTGGAGGCAAAGAGGGGAATGTATGAGAGTATAGTTTTACCAACGCTCTTATATGGGTGTGAAGCATGGGTGATGAATGTTGCAGCAAGGAGAAGGCTGGAGGCAGTGGAAATGTCATGTCTGAGGGCAATGTGTGGTGTGAATATAATGCAGAGAATTCGTAGTCTGGAAGTTAGGAGGAGGTGCGGGATTACCAAAACTGTTGTCCAGAGGGCTGAGGAAGGGTTGTTGAGGTGGTTCGGACATGTAGAGAGAATGGAGCGAAACAGAGTGACTTCAAGAGTGTATCAGTCTGTAGTGGAAGGAAGGCGGGGAAGGGGTCGGCCTAGGAAAGGTTGGAGGGAGGGGGTAAAGGAGGTTTTGTGTGCGAGGGGCTTGGACTTCCAGCAGGCATGCGTGAGCGTGTTTGATAGGAGTGAATGGAGACAAATGGTTTTTAATACTTGACGTGCTGTTGGAGTGTGAGCAAAGTAACATTTATGAAGGGGTTCAGGGAAACCCGCAGGCCGGACTTGAGTCCTGGAGATGGGAAGTACAGTGCCTGCACTCTGAAGGAGGGGTGTTAATGTTGCAGTTTAAAAACTGTAGTGTAAAGCACCCTTCTGGCAAGACAGTGATGGAGTGAATGATGGTGAAAGTTTTCCTTTTTGGGCCACCCTGCCTTGGTGGGAATCGGCCAGTGTGATAATAATATATATAGTATATAATATATATATATAGTAGTAGGTTGGTAGACAGCAACCACCCAGGGAAGTACTACCGGCCTGCCAGATGACTGTGAAACAAAAACCTGTAACTGTTTTGCATGATGGTAGGATTGCTGGTTTCTTTTTCTGTCTCATAAACACGCTAAGATAACAGGGATATCTTGCTACTCCTACTTACACTTTGGTCACACTTCACAGACACGCACATGCATATATATATATACATACATCTAGGTTTTTCTCCTTTTTCTAAATAGCTCTTGTTCTTTCTATTTCTTCTATTGTCCATGGGGAAGTGGAAAAGAATCTTTCCTCCGTAAGCCATGCGTGTCGTATGAGGCGACTAAAATGCCGGGAGCAATGGGCTAGTAACCCCTTCTCCTGTATACAATTACTAAAAAAGAGAAGAAGAAAAACTTTATAAAACTGGGTTGCTTAAATGTGCGTGGATGTAGTGCGGATGACAAGAAACAGATGATTGCTGATGTTATGAATGAAAAGAAGTTGGATGTCCTGGCCCTAAGCGAAACAAAGCTGAAGGGGGTAGGAGAGTTTCAGTGGGGGGAAATAAATGGGATTAAATCTGGAGTATCTGAGAGAGTTAGAGCAAAGGAAGGGGTAGCAGTAATGTTAAATGATCAGTTATGGAAGGAGAAAAGAGAATATGAATGTGTAAATTCAAGAATTATGTGGATTAAAGTAAAGGTTGGATGCGAGAAGTGGGTCATAATAAGCGTGTATGCACCTGGAGAAGAGAGGAATGCAGAGGAGAGAGAGAGATTTTGGGAGATGTTAAGTGAATGTATAGGAGCCTTTGAACCAAGTGAGAGAGTAATTGTGGTAGGGGACTTGAATGCTAAAGTAGGAGAAACTTTTAGAGAGGGTGTGGTAGGTAAGTTTGGGGTGCCAGGTGTAAATGATAATGGGAGCCCTTTGATTGAACTTTGTATAGAAAGGGGTTTAGTTATAGGTAATACATATTTTAAGAAAAAGAGGATAAATAAGTATACACGATATGATGTAGGGCGAAATGACAGTAGTTTGTTGGATTATGTATTGGTAGATAAAAGACTGTTGAGTAGACTTCAGGATGTACATGTTTATAGAGGGGCCACAGATATATCAGATCACTTTCTAGTTGTAGCTACACTGAGAGTAAAAGGTAGATGGGATACAAGGAGAATAGAAGCATCAGGGAAGAGAGAGGTGAAGGTTTATAAACTAAAAGAGGAGGCAGTTAGGGTAAGATATAAACAGCTATTGGAGGATAGATGGGCTAATGAGAGCATAGGCAATGGGGTCGAAGAGGTATGGGGTAGGTTTAAAAATGTAGTGTTAGAGTGTTCAGCAGAAGTTTGTGGTTACAGGAAAGTGGGTGCAGGAGGGAAGAGGAGCGATTGGTGGAATGATGATGTAAAGAGAGTAGTAAGGGAGAAAAAGTTAGCATATGAGAAGTTTTTACAAAGTAGAAGTGATGCAAGGAGGGAAGAGTATATGGAGAAAAAGAGAGAAGTTAAGAGAGTGGTGAAGCAATGTAAAAAGAGAGCAAATGAGAGAGTGGGTGAGATGTTATCAACAAATTTTGTTGAAAATAAGAAAAAGTTTTGGAGTGAGATTAACAAGTTAAGAAAGCCTAGAGAACAAATGGATTTGTCAGTTAAAAATAGGAGAGGAGAGTTATTAAATGGAGAGTTAGAGGTATTGGGAAGATGGAAGGAATATTTTGAGGAATTGTTAAATGTTGATGAAGATAGGGAAGCTGTGATTTCGTGTATAGGGCAAGGAGGAATAACATCTTGTAGGAGTGAGGAAGAGCCAGTTGTGAGTGTGGGGGAAGTTCGTGAGGCAGTAGGTAAAATGAAAGGGGGTAAGGCAGCCGGGATTGATGGGATAAAGATAGAAATGTTAAAAGCAGGTGGGGATATAGTTTTGGAGTGGTTGGTGCAATTATTTAATAAATGTATGGAAGGGGGTAAGGTGCCTAGGGATTGGCAGAGAGCATGCATAGTTCCTTTGTATAAAGGCAAAGGGGATAAAAGAGAGTGCAAAAATTATAGGGGGATAAGTCTGTTGAGTGTACCTGGTAAAGTGTATGGTAGAGTTATAATTGAAAGAATTAAGAGTAAGACGGAGAATAGGATAGCAGATGAACAAGGAGGCTTTAGGAAAGGTAGGGGGTGTGTGGACCAGGTGTTTACAGTGAAACATATAAGTGAACAGTATTTAGATAAGGCTAAAGATGTCTTTGTGGCATTTATGGATTTGGAAAAGGCGTATGACAGGGTAGATAGGGGGGCAATGTGGCAGATGTTGCAAGTGTATGGTGTAGGAGGTAGGTTACTGAAAGCAGTGAAGAGTTTTTACGAAGATAGTGAGGCTCAAGTTAGAGTATGTAGGAAAGAGGGAAATTTTTTCCCAGTAAAAGTAGGCCTTAGACAAGGATGTGTGATGTCACCGTGGTTGTTTAATATATTTATAGATGGGGTTGTAAGAGAAGTAAATGCGAGGGTCTTGGCAAGAGGCGTGGAGTTAAAAGATAAAGAATCACACACAAAGTGGGAGTTGTCACAGCTGCTCTTTGCTGATGACACTGTGCTCTTGGGAGATTCTGAAGAGAAGTTGCAGAGATTGGTGGATGAATTTGGTAGGGTGTGCAAAAGAAGAAAATTAAAGGTGAATACAGGAAAGAGTAAGGTTATGAGGATAACAAAAAGATTAGGTGATGAAAGATTGAATATCAGATTGGAGGGAGAGAGTATGGAGGATGTGAACGTATTCAGATATTTGGGAGTGGACGTGTCAGCGGATGGGTCTATGAAAGATGAGGTGAATCATAGAATTGATGAGGGAAAAAGAGTGAGTGGTGCACTTAGGAGTCTGTGGAGACAAAGAACTTTGTCCTTGGAGGCAAAGAGGGGAATGTATGAGAGTATAGTTTTACCAACGCTCTTATATGGGTGTGAAGCGTGGGTGATGAATGTTGCAGCGAGGAGAAGGCTGGAGGCAGTGGAGATGTCATGTCTGAGGGCAATGTGTGGTGTGAATATAATGCAGAGAATTCGTAGTTTGGAAGTTAGGAGGAGGTGCGGGATTACCAAAACTGTTGTCCAGAGGGCTGAGGAAGGGTTGTTGAGGTGGTTCGGACATGTAGAGAGAATGGAGCGAAACAGAATGACTTCAAGAGTGTATCAGTCTGTAGTGGAAGGAAGGCGGGGTAGGGGTCGGCCTAGGAAGGGTTGGAGGGAGGGGGTACAGGAGGTTTTGTGTGCGAGGGGCTTGGACTTCCAGCAGGCATGCGTGAGCGTGTTTGATAGGAGTGAATGGAGACAAATGGTTTTTAATACTTGACGTGCTGTTGGAGTGTGAGCAAAGTAACATTTATGAAGGGATTCAGGGAAACCGGCAGGCCGGACTTGAGTCCTGGAGATGGGAAGTACAGTGCCTGCACTCTGAAGGAGGGGTGTTAATGTTGCAGTTTAAAAACTGTAGTGTAAAGCACCCTTCTGGCAAGACAGTGATGGAGTGAATGATGGTGAAAGTTTTTCTTTTTCGGGCCACCCTGCCTTGGTGGGAATCGGCCGGTGTGATAATAAAAAAAAATAAATATATATATATATATATATATATATATATATATATATATATATATATATATACATATATATATATATATATATATATATATATATATTCCATCATGAAAAAGTTGATACGTCTGCCCAAAAAGTACCCTGAACGAAAATGTAGAATTTAACTTTGGTTTATGTGTCTAGCATTAGGAATAATGTTAGGAGGGAAGTAATTAATGACACTGAATATTATAGGAATGCTCTTAGAAGCCTGAGTGGATTTGTCACCCACTATGATAGCATAAACGTAGATAAGTACGTTTATGGAGCAATTGTAATATGAAAAGAAAGACTGATATCGTAATAGCCAGGCTTAGACTTGGTTACAAAATACTTCTGACACAAATGATAATCAAACCAAATGTAAAGAATATTGCCTGCTCTGTGGTCACTATCTTGAGTACTGTGCTTAATTGTCCTCTTATTCAAGAATATATAGAGAGACTATAATAACTTACTTGATACGTCAGGACATCTTATTAATGAAAACAAGATTCCAAACATATTAAGCAAATTTTCTAAATTTGGTTTACAACAAATAACTCAACTGTAGACATAAATCCAGAAGTACTCCTGTTAACCCTTTTGGGGCCCAGTTCATATATCTTACATGTATCTACATGCTCTTGCTCTATCGGTCCAGAGGATGGATATGTGGTGCTTTGGCAGCAATATCTAATCTACTATTAATGCTATTACTTGCCCTTTTACTGCTGCTACTACTACTGCTACTTGTATAACTACTACTACTACATTTAAGTAATGTTTTTATATAAGCTTATGTTGCTTAATTACAAGCTAAGTACTTTAAATCATTGGTCAATAAGAATTCTGTATTTTTCATTCCTACTTGTGAAAGTGGGGTACCGTATTTCATATATTCCCCAGGTCGCTCTCTAATGATATATATATTGTATAAGTTTTTTAAAGCAATTTTGAATGTAATAATCTCCAGAATAAGTTTGGTTGCAAAACTGTGAACCAACTAAACGTCAGGTTATTTAGCAATGAGTAGCCCAGAAATGCACTGTTTAGTTGCATTTTATTCTGCGTGGGTAAATGCAATGTTTGGTGTGTGTGTTTATACTGTTCACTATATTACGAAATAAAGATTAATGATTAATGGATTGACAACAACAACAACTACTACTACCACACCTGCTACTTCCTTGTCTTTCCCATTCCTCTTTCCGATCTGTCTTTTGATTTTCTTTCCTCTCCCTCGCTCAGTTTTGCCTTGATTATGGCACAGTGTTTAGTGTAACATCTCCGAGGGTTTCCTCTCGAATTTATGAGTTGTATCAGACTAACGTCATTAATAACGTCATTAATAACGTCACTAATAACGTCACTAATACTGTAAACCCTTGATACTACTCATCGTCTTCTTGTTGTTGATGCTGCTGGAGGTGTTGATGCTGATAATTTTGTTGTTGATGATGCTGTTATTACTGTTGTTGCTGCTGGTGATGCTGATGCTGTTACTTTTGCTGCTGTAGTAGTTGTTGTTTTAGTTGTATTTTTTTGTTGTTGCTGGTGATGTTGAGGCTGTTATTTTTGTTGTTGTTGCTGCTGCTACTTTTGTTGCTACTGTTGTTTCTGCTACTGTTTCATGTGCTGCTGAAGTTTTTGCTATTGCTGTTACTTCTGTCGTTACTCCTGTTATACCTGCTCTTGTTTATGCTGGTATTGTTACTATTGCTGCTGTTGCCTGTAGACAGCTTCCGAGGGTCACTGCCCTCTCGGCCCGGCATCAGGCCAGGCTTCATAGTTGCTGACCTGATTGACCAGGATGTTGGTGCCCGCCGTACTGCTGTTGTTAATGCTTCTGTTACTACTGCTGTTGTTAATGCTTCTGTTACTACTGCTGTTGTTGATGTTTCTGTTACTACTGCTGTTGTTAATGCTTCTGTTACTACTCCTGTTGTTGATGTTTCTGTTACTACTGCTGTTGTTACTACTGCTGTTGTTGCTACTGCTGTTGTTGCTACTGCTGCTGTTGATGCTTCTGTTACTACTGCTGTTGTTGCTACTGCTGTTGTTGCTACTGCTGCTGTTGATGCTTCACTTATTACTGCTGTTGTTGCTACTGCTGTTGTTAATGCTTCTGTTACAATTGCTGTTGTTAATGCTTTTGTTACTACTGCTGTTGTTGATGTTTCTGTTACTACTGCTGTTGTTAAGGCTTCTGTTACTACTGCTGTTGTTACTGCTTCTCTTACTACTGCTGTTGTTAATGCTTCTGTTACTACTGCTGTTGTTGATGTTTCTGTTGCCACTGCTGTTGTTAATGCTTCTGTTACTACTGCTGCTTCTGTTACTACTGCTGTTGTTAATGCTTCTGTTACTACTGCTGTTGTTAATGCTTCTGTTACTACTGCTGTTGTTAATGCTTCTGTTACTACTGCTGTTGTTAATGCTTCTGTTACTACTGCTGTTGTTAATGCTTCTGTTACTACTGCTGTTGTTAATGCTTCTGTTACTATGTTACTTCTGCTGTTGTTAATGCTTCTGTTACTACTGTTGTTGTTAATGCTTCTGTTTCTACTGCTGTTGTTAATGCTTCTGTTACTACTGCTGCTGTTGATGCTTCTGTTACTACTGCTGTTGTTAATGTTTCTGTTACTACTGCTGTTGTTAATGTTTCTGTTACTACTGCTGTTGTTAATGTTTCTGTTACTACTGCTGTTGTTAATGCTTCTGTTACTACTGCTGTTGTTAATGCTTCTGTTACTACTGCTGTTGTTAATGCTTCTGTTACTACTGCTGTTGTTAATGCTTCTGTTACTACTGCTGTTGTTAATGCTTCTGTTACTACTGCTGTTGTTAATGCTTCTGTTACTACTGCTGTTGTTAATGCTTCTGTTACTACTGCTGTTGTTAATGCTTCTGTTACTACTGCTGTTGTTAATGCTTCTGTTACTACTGCTGTTGTTAATACTACTGCTGTTACTGCTGTTGTTAATGCTTCTGTTACTACTGCTGTTGTTAATGCTTACTACTGCTGTTATGCTTCTGTTACTACTGCTGTTGTTAATACTGCTGTTGTTAATGCTTCTGTTACTACTGCTGTTGTTAATGCTTCTGTTACTACTGCTGTTGTTAATGCTTCTGTTACTACTGCTGTTGTTAATGCTTCTGTTACTACTGCTGTTGTTAATGCTTCTGTTACTACTGCTGTTGTTAATGCTTCTGTTACTACTGCTGTTGTTGATGTTTCTGTTACTACTGCTGTTGTTGATGTTTCTGTTACTACTGCTGTTGTTAATGCTTCTGTTACTACTGCTGTTGTTGATGTTTCTGTTACTACTGCTGTTGTTGATGTTTCTGTTACTACTGCTGTTGTTAATGCTTCTGTTACTACTGCTGTTGTTAATGCTTCTGTTACTACTGCTGTTGTTAATGCTTCTGTTACTACTGCTGTTGTTAATGCTTCTGTTACTACTGCTGTTGTTAATGCTTCTGTTACTACTGCTGTTGTTAATGCTTCTGTTGTTAATGTTACTGCTTCTGTTACTACTGCTGTTGTTAATGCTTCTGTTACTACTGCTGTTGTTGATGCTTCTGTTACTACTGCTGTTGTTAATGCTTCTGTTACTACTGCTGTTGTTGATGCTTCTGTTACTACTGCTGTTGTTAATGCTTCTGTTACTACTGCTGTTACTACTGCTGTTGTTAATGCTTCTGTTACTACTGCTGTTGTTGATGCTTCTGTTACTACTGCTGTTGTTAATGCTTCTGTTACTACTGATGCTTCTGTTACTACTGCTGTTGTTAATGCTTCTGTTACTACTGCTGTTGTTAATGCTTCTGTTACTACTGCTGTTGTTAATGCTTCTGTTACTACTGCTGTTGTTAATGCTTCTGTTACTACTGCTGTTGTTGATGTTTCTGTTACTACTGCTGTTGTTAATGCTTCTGTTACTACTGCTGTTGTTAATGCTTCTGTTACTACTGCTGTTGTTAATGCTTCTGTTACTACTGCTGTTGTTAATGCTTCTGTTACTACTGCTGTTGTTGATGCTTCTGTTACTACTTTTGTTGTTAATGCTTCTGTTACTACTGCTGTTGTTGATGTTTCTGTTACTACTGCTGTTGTTAATGCTTCTGTTACTACTGCTGTTGTTGATGCTTCTGTTACTACTGCTGTTGTTAATGCTTCTGTTACTACTGCTGTTGTTGATGCTTCTGTTACTACTGCTGTTGTTAATGTTTCTGTTACTACTGCTGTTGTTAATGCTTCTGTTACTACTGCTGTTGTTAATGCTTCTGTTACTACTGCTGTTGTTAATGCTTCTGTTACTACTGCTGTTGTTAATGCTTCTGTTACTACTGCTGTTGTTAATGCTTCTGTTACTACTGCTGTTGTTAATGCTTCTGTTACTACTGCTGTTGTTAATGCTTCTGTTACTACTGCTGTTGTTAATGCTTCTGTTACTACTGCTGTTGTCTGTTACTATGCTGTTGTTAATGCTTCTGTTACTACTGCTGTTGTTAATGCTTCTGTTACTACTGCTGTTGTTAATGCTTCTGTTACTACTGCTGTTGTTAATGCTTCTGTTACTACTGCTGTTGTTAATGCTTCTGTTACTACTGCTGTTGTTAATGCTTCTGTTACTACTGCTGTTGTTAATGCTTCTGTTACTACTGCTGTTGTTAATGCTTCTGTTACTACTGCTGTTGTTAATGCTTCTGTTACTACTGCTGTTGTTAATGCTTCTGTTACTACTGCTGTTGTTAATGCTTCTGTTACTACTGCTGTTGTTAATGCTTCTGTTACTACTGCTGTTGTTAATGCTTCTGTTACTACTGCTGTTGTTAATGCTTCTGTTACTACTGCTGTTGTTAATGCTTCTGTTACTACTGCTGTTGTTAATGCTTCTGTTACTACTGCTGTTGTTAATGCTTCTGTTACTACTGCTGTTGTTAATGTTACTTCTGTTACTACTGCTGTTGTTAATGCTTCTGTTACTACTGCTGTTGTTAATGCTTCTGTTACTACTGCTATTGTTGATGCTTCTGTTACTACTGTTGATATTTCTGTTTGTTGTTACTATGCTGTTGTTTCTGTTACTACTGCTGTTGTTAATGCTTCTGTTACTACTGCTGTTGTTAATGCTTCTGTTACTACTGCTGTTGTTAATGCTTCTGTTACTACTGCTGTTGTTAATGCTTCTGTTACTACTGCTGTTGTTAATGCTTCTGTTACTACTGCTGTTGTTAATGCTTCTGTTACTACTGCTGTTGTTAATGCTTCTGTTACTACTGCTGTTGTTGATCTTCTGTTACTACTGCTGTTGTTAATGCTTCTGTTACTACTGCTGTTGTTAATGCTTCTGTTACTACTGCTGTTGTTAATGCTTCTGTTACTACTGCTGTTGTTAATGCTTCTGTTACTACTGCTGTTGTTGATGCTTCTGTTACTACTGCTGTTGTTAATGCTTCTGTTACTACTGCTGTTGTTAATGCTTCTGTTACTACTGCTGTTGTTAATGCTTCTGTTACTACTGCTGTTGTTAATGCTTCTGTTACTACTGCTGTTGTTAATGCTTCTGTTACTACTGCTGTTGTTAATGCTTCTGTTACTACTGCTGTTGTTAATGCTTCTGTTACTACTGCTGTTGTTAATGCTTCTGTTACTACTGCTGTTGTTAATGCTTCTGTTACTACTGCTGTTGTTAATGCTTCTGTTACTACTGCTGTTGTTAATGCTTCTGTTACTACTGCTGTTGTTAATGCTTCTGTTACTACTGCTGTTGTTAATGCTTCTGTTACTACTGCTGTTGTTAATGCTTCTGTTACTACTGCTGTTGTTAATGCTTCTGTTACTACTGCTGTTGTTAATGCTTCTGTTACTACTGCTGTTGTTAATGCTTCTGTTACTACTGCTGTTGTTGATGCTTCTGTTACTACTGCTGTTGTTAATGCTTCTGTTACTACTGCTGTTGTTAATGCTTCTGTTACTACTGCTGTTGTTAATGCTTCTGTTACTACTGCTGTTGTTAATGCTTCTGTTACTACTGCTGTTGTTAATGCTTCTGTTACTATTTCTGTTACTACTGCTGTTGTTAATGTTACTTCTGTTACTACTGCTGTTGTTAATGCTTCTGTTACTACTGCTGTTGTTAATGCTTCTGTTACTACTGCTGTTGTTAATGCTTCTGTTACTACTGCTGTTGTTAATGCTTCTGTTACTACTGCTGTTGTTAATGCTTCTGTTACTACTGCTGTTGTTGATGTTTCTGTTACTACTGCTGTTGTTGATGTTTGTGTTACTGCTGTTGTTAATGCTTCTGTTACTACTGCTGTTGTTAATGCTTCTGTTACTACTGCTGTTGTTAATGCTTCTGTTACTACTGCTGTTGTTAATGCTTCTGTTACTACTGCTGTTGTTAATGCTTCTGTTACTACTGCTGTTGTTAATGCTTCTGTTACTACTGCTGTTGTTGATGCTTCTGTTACTACTGCTGTTGTTAATGCTTCTGTTACTACTGCTGTTGTTAATGCTTCTGTTACTACTGCTGTTGTTAATGCTTCTGTTACTACTGCTGTTGTTAATGCTTCTGTTTCTACTGCTGTTGTTAATGCTTCTGTTACTACTGCTGCTGTTGATGCTTCTGTTACTACTGCTGTTGTTATGCTTCTGTTACTACTGCTGTTGTTGATGCTTCTGTTACTACTGCTGTTGTTAATGCTTCTGTTACTACTGCTGTTGTTAATGCTTCTGTTACTACTGCTGTTGTTAATGCTTCTGTTACTACTGCTGTTGTTAATGCTTCTGTTACTACTGCTGTTGTTGATGCTTCTGTTACTACTGCTGTTGTTAATGCTTCTGTTACTACTGCTGTTGTTAATGCTTCTGTTACTACTGCTGTTGTTAATGCTTCTGTTACTACTGCTGTTGTTAATGCTTCTGTTACTACTGCTGTTGTTAATGCTTCTGTTACTACTGCTGTTGTTAATGCTTCTGTTACTACTGCTGTTGTTAATGCTTCTGTTACTACTGCTGTTGTTAATGCTTCTGTTACTACTGCTGTTGTTAATGCTTCTGTTACTACTGCTGTTGTTAATGCTTCTGTTACTACTGCTGTTGTTAATGCTTCTGTTACTACTGCTGTTGTTGATGCTTCTGTTACTACTGCTGTTGTTAATGCTTCTGTTACTACTAATGCTACTACTGCTGTTAATGCTTCTGTTACTACTGCTGTTGTTAATGCTTCTGTTACTACTGCTGTTGTTAATGCTTCTGTTACTACTGCTGTTGTTAATGCTTCTGTTACTACTGCTGTTGTTGATGCTTCTGTTACTACTGCTGTTGTTAATGCTTCTGTTACTACTGCTGTTGTTATGCTTCTGTTACTACTGCTGTTGTTAATGCTTCTGTTACTACTGCTGTTGTTAATGCTTCTGTTACTACTGCTGTTGTTAATGCTTCTGTTACTACTGCTGTTGTTAATGCTTCTGTTACTACTGCTGTTGTTAATGCTTCTGTTACTACTGCTGTTGTTAATGCTTCTGTTACTACTGCTGTTGTTAATGCTTCTGTTACTACTGCTGTTGTTAATGCTTCTGTTACTACTGCTGTTGTTAATGCTTCTGTTACTACTGCTGTAATGTTGTTACTATGCTTCTGTTACTACTGCTGTTGTTAATGCTTCTGTTACTACTGCTGTTGTTAATGCTTCTGTTACTACTGCTGTTGTTAATGCTTCTGTTACTACTGCTGTTGTTAATGCTTCTGTTACTACTGCTGTTGTTAATGCTTCTGTTACTACTGCTGTTGTTAATGCTTCTGTTACTACTGCTGTTGTTAATGCTTCTGTTACTACTGCTGTTGTTAATGCTTCTGTTACTACTGCTGTTGTTAATGCTTCTGTTACTACTGCTGTTGTTAATGCTTCTGTTACTACTGCTGTTGTTAATGCTTCTGTTACTACTGCTGTTGTTAATGCTTCTGTTACTACTGCTGTTGTTAATGCTTGTGTTACTACTGCTGTTGTTAATGCTTCTGTTACTACTGTTGTTACTACTGCTGTTGTTAATGCTTCTGTTACTACTGCTGTTGTTGATGCTTCTGTTACTACTGCTGTTGTTAATGTTACTACTGCTTCTGTTACTACTGCTGTTGTTAATGCTTCTGTTACTACTGCTGCTTCTGTTAATGCTTCTGTTACTACTGCTGTTGTTAATGCTTCTGTTACTACTGTTGTTAATGCTTCTGTTACTACTGCTGTTGTTAATGCTTCTGTTACTACTGCTGTTGTTTGATGCTTCTGTTACTACTGCTGTTGTTAATGCTTCTGTTACTACTGCTGTTGTTAATGCTTCTGTTACTACTGCTGTTGTTATGCTTCTGTTACTATGTTAATGCTTCTGTTACTACTGCTGTTGTTAATGCTTCTGTTACTACTGCTGTTGTTAATGCTTCTGTTACTACTGCTGTTGTTAATGCTTCTGTTACTACTGCTGTTGTTAATGCTTCTGTTACTACTGCTGTTGTTAATGCTTCTGTTACTACTGCTGTTGTTGATGCTTCTGTTACTACTGCTGTTGTTAATGCTTCTGTTACTACTGCTGTTGTTAATGCTTCTGTTACTACTGCTGTTGTTAATGCTTCTGTTACTACTGCTGTTGTTAATGCTTCTGTTACTACTGCTGTTGTTAATGCTTCTGTTACTACTGCTGTTGTTAATGCTTCTGTTACTACTGCTGTTGTTAATGCTTCTGTTACTACTGCTGTTGTTAATGCTTCTGTTACTACTGCTGTTGTTAATGCTTCTGTTACTACTGCTGTTGTTAATGCTTCTGTTACTACTGCTGTTGTTGATGCTTCTGTTACTACTGCTGTTGTTAATGCTTCTGTTACTACTGCTGTTGTTAATGCTTCTGTTACTACTGCTGTTGTTGATGCTTCTGTTACTACTGCTGTTGTTAATGCTTCTGTTACTACTGCTGTTGTTAATGCTTCTGTTACTACTGCTGTTGTTGATGTTTCTGTTGTCACTGCTGTTGTTAATGCTTCTGTTACTACTGCTGTTGTTAATGCTTCTGTTACTACTGCTGTTGTTAATGCTTCTGTTACTACTGCTGTTGTTGACTGCTGTTGTTAATGCTTCTGTTACTACTGCTGTTGTTAATGCTTCTGTTACTACTGCTGTTGTTAATGCTTCTGTTACTACTGCTGTTGTTAATGCTTCTGTTACTACTGCTGTTGTTAATGCTTCTGTTACTACTGCTGTTGCTTCTGTTACTATGCTGTTGTTAATGCTTCTGTTACTACTGCTGTTGTTAATGCTTCTGTTACTACTGCTGTTGTTAATGCTTCTGTTACTACTGCTGTTGTTAATGCTTCTGTTACTACTGCTGTTGTTAATGCTTCTGTTACTACTGCTGTTGTTAATGCTTCTGTTACTACTGCTGTTGTTAATGCTTCTGTTACTACTGCTTCTGTTACTACTGCTGTTGTTAATGCTTCTGTTACTACTGCTGTTGTTAATGCTTCTGTTACTACTGCTGTTGTTAATGCTTCTGTTACTACTGCTGTTGTTAATGCTTCTGTTACTAATGTTACTTCTGTTTACTACTGCTGTTGTTAATGCTTCTGTTACTACTGCTGTTGTTAATGCTTCTGTTACTACTGCTGTTGTTAATGCTTCTGTTACTACTGCTGTTGTTAATGCTTCTGTTACTACTGCTGTTGTTAATGCTTCTGTTACTACTGCTGTTGTTGATGCTTCTGTTACTACTGCTGTTGTTAATGCTTCTGTTACTACTGCTGTTGTTAATGCTTCTGTTACTACTGCTGTTGTTAATGCTTCTGTTACTACTGCTGTTGTTAATGCTTCTGTTACTACTGCTGTTGTTAATGCTTCTGTTACTACTGCTGTTGTTAATGCTTCTGTTACTACTGCTGTTGTTAATGCTTCTGTTACTACTGCTGTTGTTAATGCTTCTGTTACTACTGCTGTTGTTAATGCTTCTGTTACTACTGCTGTTGTTAATGCTTCTGTTACTACTGCTGTTGTTAATGCTTCTGTTACTACTGCTGTTGTTGATGCTTCTGTTACTACTGCTGTTGTTAATGCTTCTGTTACTACTGCTGTTGTTGATGCTTCTGTTACTACTGCTGTTGTTAATGCTTCTGTTACTACTGCTGTTGTTAATGCTTCTGTTACTACTGCTGTTGTTAATGCTTCTGTTACTACTGCTGTTGTTAATGCTTCTGTTACTACTGCTGTTGTTAATGCTTCTGTTACTACTGCTGTTGTTGATGCTTCTGTTACTACTGCTGTTGTTAATGCTTCTGTTACTACTGCTGTTGTTAATGCTTCTGTTACTACTGCTGTTGTTAATGCTTCTGTTACTACTGCTGCTTCTGTTACTACTGCTTCTGTTACTACTGCTGATGTTAATGCTTCTGTTACTACTGCTGTTGTTAATGCTTCTGTTACTACTGCTGCTGTTGATGCTTCTGTTACTACTGCTGTTGTTATGCTTCTGTTACTACTGCTGTTGTTAATGCTTCTGTTACTACTGCTGTTGTTGATGCTTCTGTTACTAATGCTTCTGTTACTACTGCTGTTGTTAATGCTTCTGTTACTACTGCTGTTGTTAATGCTTCTGTTACTACTGCTGTTGTTAATGCTTCTGTTACTACTGCTGTTGTTAATGCTTCTGTTACTACTGCTGTTGTTAATGCTTCTGTTACTACTGCTGTTGTTGATGCTTCTGTTACTACTGCTGTTGTTAATGCTTCTGTTACTACTGCTGTTGTTAATGCTTCTGTTACTACTGCTGTTG
>NC_091302.1:29714163-29734163 GCF_038502225.1 Cherax quadricarinatus | reverse complement strand
TACTGTATGACTTTTATCAAGTTTTATTGATAAGGGATTACTTAAAAAATCTGTTTATTTTGGAAACAAATTCATTGATGCGAGTCTATTTATAAATGTTTTTTCCATAAATTATAAATATTTATTCTTTAACAGGTTATATATAGTAAAACAAAACGTGAATATAAACTGGGAGGAAGATGACGTTGTTATTAAAAGGGTTAGCAATATTATGGAGATACCATACGCTGCATCCCCGTCCAGAAGATCAGAGGGAGATGCAAAGTTGACAAAATTTGTGACATGTAACATGCGATGGGTTAGTCTTATACCCCTTATAGAATATCTTATCATTTCACGTGCACTTTTTAAATTACACCAAAGTGGTTGGGCCACTAACCTTTTATATCCTACCTCTCTCTCCCCTCCCACCCTTTTCCAAAATTTCAATCCTTACCCATCCTTCTTCCTTACCCATCTCACCAAAGCTCTGGTCTGGACGAGAAACGAGAAACATGCGACCCACACCAGTCGACTAACACCCAGGTACCCTTCGCCGGGAATCAAACCTGGACCCTCACCGTGTGAAGCGAGAGCTTTTGCCACCAGGCCACGGGCCACCAGGCCACGGGCCACCAGGCCACGGACCACCAGGCCACGGATACTGTGCTCCCTGTGACTCCTGTTCGTATTATATATGCTCCTGGCGGTGCAATGTATCATGTGAAGACGTTCTCTGTAGAAACTCGTTCCCGTTTCTGGAATTCGTCTCTAAAGATCATGATGGGAGAAAAGGGAAATTAAATCGTCTATGAAGAATGAAACACTTGTGCAGCATTTGAAATCTTTATTAAGAAAACGTTTCCCCAGCCAGTAGATTCTTCAGTCCAGAACACTCCAACATCCCAAGATGATGCAGTGTCTGCTAAACGCTGCAACATCTTGGGATCTTAATAAGGGGAATTCTTGTAAGCTTGCATGATCTACTTACACTAGTGGATTTGTCAAATTGTGACTCCGCCTCCTGCTGCTTCTGCTCGCCTGACTGCAGTATAAAAACCACTTCTCCAAGCATATGCTGTATTTTTCTCAAGAGTGATGGATTGAACACATCGACTCCAGGCTGAGGGACTGATTACCTCATCTTTCACCGTTTTTCTCTGTTTTGGACTGAAGAAGCCACTGGCTGGCAAAACGTTGCCTCAGCAAAAGGTTTCCAAATGTTGCGCTAGTGTCTTATTCTTCAACTCGTCGGTTTTCTAAATCATTAATTACATCACATAAGTCGTCAATGTTGGATGTTCTCTCATATATTCTTTAATTCAGAACATCATCTTGTGTGGTGAGTCTAACATCTACGAAGTAAAGTGTGTTATTAACTTCTTCCTCTGAGGTATATTGTACTGAGGGCTCTGCCTAGCTGGTTTGGAAGTGATGCAAATTGAATCGCCTTGGTACAATTACCACCAAGTCGTCAAAGTAGTTTAATCAAGTGAAGCGTCATGTAATGTTGTTACTCAAACGGAATTATTCCAGATGTTGCATATACAAGCTGGCTAGCACAGAGCTTAAGTAACCACGCTACTAAGCCAAAGTTCTGCATGTTCGACCTAGTAAGTAGCAGCAGCAACAGTAGTAGTAGTAGTATTGCTACTGGTGCAGATGCAGTTATTACTACTTCCGCTGCTGCTCCTGCTGCTGCGGCTACTACTACCACCACCACCACCACCACCACCACTACTACTACTACTACTACTCCTACTATTACTACTACTACTACTAATACTAATACTACTACTACTACTACTACTGCTGCTGCTGCTGCTGCTGCTGCTGCTGCTGCTGCTGCTGCTGCTGCTGCTGCTGTTCCTGCTGCTGCAACTACTACTGTTGCTGCTACTGCTGTAGTTACTGCTACTACTGTAGCTACTTCCGATGCTACTGTTGCTGTTGCGTCGTCAGCCTCTATTGTGTCGGTCAGATTCAATAAAGTTTTATTTTAAATCATTTCTCTCAAAAAAGTGATACAATTTACAACGATCAAAGGGAATCAATTTGAACACGTGCTACATATTAAACTATTCGAGTTTTTTCTTTCACATGCAAGAAGCGTATACGCCAATTCTCGCCCAGTGCTACGAAAAATTCACGTTTTGTCAGGTACAGGCTTATGTTGTGCCCGCCTGTTTCTTGCTGTGGTTTCTGGTCTTTACGAGCACGAGAACCCGTTTTAATATGAAAAGAAAAATAATGCAAAACACTAATATGTTAAAGGTTAGAATTTTAGGTCATGTTAATTAAGGAAATAAAGTTCTAACTTGAGAAGCGATATTTCCAGCGAATCTCTGGGGACCTTCTTGTATTACTCAGGGGTCCGCGGCCCACTGGTTAAGAACCACTGTATTCTCTGATCAAGAGGACCTTCTTGTATTACTCAGGGGTCCGCGGCCCACTGGATAAGAACCACTGTATTCTCTGATCAAGGGGACCTTCTTGTTTTACTCAGGGGTCCGCGGCCCACTGGTTGAGAACCACTGTATTCTCTGATCAAGGGGACCTTCTTGTATTACTCAGGGGTCCGCGGCCCACTGGTTAAGAACCACTGTATTCTCTGATCAAGGGGGCCTTCTTGTATTACTCAGGGGTCCGCGGCCCACTGGTTAAGAACCACTGTATTCTCTGATCAAGGGGGCCTTCTAGTATTACTCAGGGGTCCGCGGCCCACTGATTGAGAACCACTGTATTCTCTGATCAAGGGGACCTTCTTGTATTACTCAGGGGTCCGCGGCCCACTGGTTGAGAACCACTGTATTCTCTGATCAAGGGGACCTTCTTGTATTACTCAGGGGTCCGCGGCCCACTGGTTGAGAACCACTGTATTCTCTGATCAAGGGGACCTTCTTGTATTACTCAGGGGTCCGCGGCCCACTGGTTGAGAACCACTGTATTCTCTGATCAAGGGGACCTTCTTGTATTACTCAGGGGTCCGCGGCCCACTGGTTGAGAACCACTGTATTCTCTGATCAAGGGGACCTTCTTGTATTACTCAGGGGTCCGCGGCCCACTGGTTAAGAACCACTGTATTCTCTGATCAAGGGGGCCTTCTTGTATTACTCAGGGGTCCGCGGCCCACTGGTTAAGAACCACTGTATTCTCTGATCAAGAGGACCTTCTTGTATTACTCTGGGGTCCGCGGCCCACTGGTTAAGAACCACTGTATTCTCTGATCAAGGGAGCCTTCTTGTATTACTCAGGGGTCCGCGGCCCACTGGTTGAGAACCACTGTATTCTCTGATCAAGGGGACCTTCTTGTATTACTCAGGGGTCCGCGGCCCACTGGTTAAGAACCACTGTATTCTCTGATCAAGGGGACCTTCTTGTATTACTCAGGGGTCCGCGGCCCACTGGTTAAGAACCACTGTATGCTCTGATCAAGGGGGCCTTCTTGTATTACTCAGGGGTCCGCGGCCCACTGGTTAAGAACCACTGTATTCTCTGATCAAGGGGGCCTTCTAGTATTACTCAGGGGTCCGCGGCCCACTGATTGAGAACCACTGCATTCTCTGATCAAGGGGACCTTCTTGTATTACTCAGGGGTCCGCGGCCCACTGGTTAAGAACCACTGTATTCTCTGATCAAGAGGACCTTCTTGTATTACTCAGGGGTCCGCGGCCCACTGGTTAAGAACCACTCTATTCTCTGATCAAGGGAGCCTTCTTGTATTACTCAGGGGTCCGCGGCCCACTGGTTGAGAACCACTGTATTCTCTGATCAAGAGGACCTTCTTGTATTACTCAGGGGTCCGCGGCCCACTGGTTAAGAACCACTGTATTCTCTGATCAAGGGGGCCTTCTTGTATTACTCAGGGGTCCGCGGCCCACTGGTTAAGAACCACTGTATTCTCTGATCAAGGGGGCCTTCTTGTATTACTCAGGGGTCCGCGGCCCACTGATTGAGAACCACTGCATTCTCTGATCAAGGGGACCTTCTTGTATTACTCAGGGGTCCGCGGCCCACTGATTGAGAACCACTGCATTCTCTGATCAAGGGGACCTTCTTGTATTACTCAGGGGTCCGCGGCCCACTGGTTGAGAACCACTGCATTCTCTGATCAAGGGGATCTTCTTGTATTACTCAAGGGTCCGCGGCCCACTAGTTGAGAACCACTGCATTCTCTGATCAAAGGGACCTTCTTGTATTACTCAGGGGTCCGCGGCCCTCTGGTTTAGAACCACTGTATTCTCTGATCAAGGGGACCTTCTTGTATTACTCAGGGGTCCGCGGCCCACTGGTTAAGAACCACTGTATTCTCTGATCAAGGGGACCTTCTTGTATTACTCAGGGGTCCGCGGCCCACTGGTTAAGAACCACTGTATTCTCTGATCAAGGGGACCTTCTTGTATTACTCAGGGGTCCGCGGCCCACTGGTTAAGAACCACTGTATTCTCTGATCAAGGGGGCCTTCTAGTATTACTCAGGGGTCCGCGGCCCACTGATTGAGAACCACTGCATTCTCTGATCAAGGGAGCCTTCTTGTATTACTCAGGGGTCCGCGGCCCACTGGTTGAGAACCACTGTATTCTCTGATCAAGGGGACCTTCTTGTATTACTCAGGGGTCCGCGGCCCACTGGTTGAGAACCACTGTATTCTCTGATCAAGGGGACCTTCTTGTATTACTCAGGGGTCCGCGGCCCACTGGTTAAGAACCACTGTATTCTCTGATCAAGGGGGCCTTCTTGTATTACTCAGGGGTCCGCGGCCCACTGGTTAAGAACCACTGTATTCTCTGATCAAGAGGACCTTCTTGTATTACTCTGGGGTCCGCGGCCCACTGGTTAAGAACCACTGTATTCTCTGATCAAGGGAGCCTTCTTGTATTACTCAGGGGTCCGCGGCCCACTGGTTGAGAACCACTGTATTCTCTGATCAAGGGGACCTTCTTGTATTACTCAGGGGTCCGCGGCCCACTGGTTAAGAACCACTGTATTCTCTGATCAAGGGGACCTTCTTGTATTACTCAGGGGTCCGCGGCCCACTGGTTAAGAACCACTCTATGCTCTGATCAAGGGGGCCTTCTTGTATTACTCAGGGGTCCGCGGCCCACTGGTTAAGAACCACTGTATTCTCTGATCAAGGGGGCCTTCTAGTATTACTCAGGGGTCCGCGGCCCACTGATTGAGAACCACTGCATTCTCTGATCAAGGGGACCTTCTTGTATTACTCAGGGGTCCGCGGCCCACTGGTTAAGAACCACTGTATTCTCTGATCAAGGGTGCCTTCTTGTATTACTCAGGGGTCCGCGGCCCACTGGTTAAGAACCACTGTATTCTCTGATCAAGAGGACCTTCTTGTATTACTCAGGGGTCCGCGGCCCACTGGTTAAGAACCACTCTATTCTCTGATCAAGGGAGCCTTCTTGTATTACTCAGGGGTCCGCGGCCCACTGGTTGAGAACCACTGTATTCTCTGATCAAGAGGACCTTCTTGTATTACTCAGGGGTCCGCGGCCCACTGGTTAAGAACCACTGTATTCTCTGATCAAGGGGACCTTCTTGTATTACTCAGGGGTCCGCGGCCCACTGGTTAAGAACCACTGTATTCTCTGATCAAGGAGGCCTTCTTGTATTACTCAGGGGTCCGCGGCCCACTGGTTAAGAACCACTGTATTCTCTGATCAAGGGGGCCTTCTAGTATTACTCAGGGGTCCGCGGCCCACTGATTGAGAACCACTGCATTCTCTGATCAAGGGGACCTTCTTGTATTACTCAGGGGTCCGCGGCGCACTGATTGAGAACCACTGCATTCTCTGATCAAGGGGACCTTCTTGTATTACTCAGGGGTCCGCGGCCCACTGGTTGAGAACCACTGCATTCTCTGATCAAGGGGATCTTCTTGTATTACTCAAGGGTCCGCGGCCCACTAGTTGAGAACCACTGCATTCTCTGATCAAAGGGACCTTCTTGTATTACTCAGGGGTCCGCGGCCCTCTGGTTAAGAACCACTGTATTCTCTGATCAAGGGGACCTTCTTGTATTACTCAGGGGTCCGCGGCCCACTGGTTAAGAACCACTGTATGCTCTGATCAAGGGGGCCTTCTTGTATTACTCAGGGGTCCGCGGCCCACTGGTTAAGAACCACTGTATTCTCTGATCAAGGGGACCTTCTTGTATTACTCAGGGGTCCGCGGCCCACTGATTGAGAACCACTGCATTCTCTGATCAAGGGGACCTTCTTGTATTACTCAGGGGTCCGCGGCCCACTGGTTAAGAACCACTGTATTCTCTGATCAAGGGGGCCTTCTTGTATTACTCAGGGGTCCGCGGCCCACTGGTTAAGAACCACTGTATTCTCTGATCAAGAGGACCTTCTTGTATTACTCAGGGGTCCGCGGCCCACTGGTTAAGAACCACTCTATTCTCTGATCAAGGGAGCCTTCTTGTATTACTCAGGGGTCCGCGGCCCACTGGTTGAGAACCACTGTATTCTCTGATCAAGAGGACCTTCTTGTATTACTCAGGGGTCCGCGGCCCACTGGTTAAGAACCACTGTATTCTCTGATCAAGGGGACCTTCTTGTATTACTCAGGGGTCCGCGGCCCACTGGTTAAGAACCACTGTATTCTCTGATCAAGGGGGCCTTCTTGTATTACTCAGGGGTCCGCGGCCCACTGGTTAAGAACCACTCTATTCTCTGATCAAGGGAGCCTTCTTGTATTACTCAGGGGTCCGCGGCCCACTGGTTGAGAACCACTGTATTCTCTGATCAAGGGGACCTTCTTGTATTACTCAGGGGTCCGCGGCCCACTGGTTAAGAACCACTGTATTCTCTGATCAAGGGGGCCTTCTTGAATTACTCAGGGGTCCGCGGCCCACTGGTTAAGAACCACTGTATTCTCTGATCAAGAGGACCTTCTTGTATTACTCTGGGGTCCGCGGCCCACTGGTTAAGAACCACTGTATTCTCTGATCAAGGGAGCCTTCTTGTATTACTCAGGGGTCCGCGGCCCACTGGTTGAGAACCACTGTATTCTCTGATCAAGGGGACCTTCTTGTATTACTCAGGGGTCCGCGGCCCACTGGTTAAGAACCACTGTATTCTCTGATCAAGGGGACCTTCTTGTATTACTCAGGGGTCCGCGGCCCACTGGTTAAGAACCACTGTATGCTCTGATCAAGGGGGCCTTCTTGTATTACTCAGGGGTCCGCGGCCCACTGGTTAAGAACCACTGTATTCTCTGATCAAGGGGGCCTTCTAGTATTACTCAGGGGTCCGCGGCCCACTGATTGAGAACCACTGCATTCTCTGATCAAGGGGACCTTCTTGTATTACTCAGGGGTCCGCGGCCCACTGGTTAAGAACCACTGTATTCTCTGATCAAGAGGACCTTCTTGTATTACTCAGGGGTCCGCGGCCCACTGGTTAAGAACCACTCTATTCTCTGATCAAGGGAGCCTTCTTGTATTACTCAGGGGTCCGCGGCCCACTGGTTGAGAACCACTGTATTCTCTGATCAAGAGGACCTTCTTGTATTACTCAGGGGTCCGCGGCCCACTGGTTAAGAACCACTGTATTCTCTGATCAAGGGGGCCTTCTTGTATTACTCAGGGGTCCGCGGCCCACTGGTTAAGAACCACTGTATTCTCTGATCAAGGGGGCCTTCTTGTATTACTCAGGGGTCCGCGGCCCACTGATTGAGAACCACTGCATTCTCTGATCAAGGGGACCTTCTTGTATTACTCAGGGGTCCGCGGCCCACTGATTGAGAACCACTGCATTCTCTGATCAAGGGGACCTTCTTGTATTACTCAGGGGTCCGCGGCCCACTGGTTGAGAACCACTGCATTCTCTGATCAAGGGGATCTTCTTGTATTACTCAAGGGTCCGCGGCCCACTAGTTGAGAACCACTGCATTCTCTGATCAAAGGGACCTTCTTGTATTACTCAGGGGTCCGCGGCCCTCTGGTTAAGAACCACTGTATTCTCTGATCAAGGGGACCTTCTTGTATTACTCAGGGGTCCGCGGCCCACTGGTTAAGAACCACTGTATTCTCTGATCAAGGGGACCTTCTTGTATTACTCAGGGGTCCTCGGTCCACTGGTTGAGAACCACTGTATTCTCTGATCAAGGGGACCTTCTTGTATTACTCAGGGGTCCGCGCCCCACTGGTTGAGAACCACCGCATTCTCTGATCCAGATAATATACTGCCAACAATAATTAAACAATAACAAACGTTGCGTGACTAGCTTTTATCTGAAAAACGTTTCGCTCGATGTAGAGCTGTACCAGGCTTTTATCAACGATGTTTGACATGTCTTTACTTTTACTGCTGTGCTCTTTCTGCTGTTTTTACTGATGTTTCTACTGCTGCTTTTACCCCTGCTGTTATTTCTGCTGTTATCATTGTTGCTGCTACTGTTGCTAGTGTTGTTGTTACCAATGCTGATGCTCCTTCAGCTGTTGCCCCTGTTGCTGCTGCTGTTACCACTACTGTTACTGTTACAGCTGCTGATCCTACTGCTGCTATTACCACTGCTGATGCTACTACTGTTGTTCCAGCTGTTGTTGCTACTGCTGCAATTGCTGTTGCTGCTACCACTGATTTTATCATTTCTGCTATTGCTACTGCTGTTGCTACTGCTGCTGTTCCCACTGTTGTTGATACTTCCGCTGTTACCATTACTATTCCTGCTACTGCTGTTACCACTTCTGCTGCTACCGCTGCTGATGGCGCTGATGATTCTGCTACAGATGCTGATTCTGCTGCAGCTGTTGTTGCTGCTGGTGTTACAGCTGCTGTGGTTACTATCGCTGCTGCTGCTGCTATTGCTGCTGCTACTACTACTACTACTACTACTACTACTACTACTACTACTACTACTACTACTACTACTACTACTACTACTACTACTACTTCTACTATTACCGCTACTACTGCTGTGAGATAACCAGGGTGAATAAATACTATCCTTCCTCTACTATCCCCAAAAGGGCGCTTACTCATAAGTCTTCTGGTATATTTAGGTATACACACCCACTGACGACTCATGAAACTGTTCATCATATCACTTAAGGGAAATAATTAATAATGAGTCAATCAGGTTTAAAGTAAATAAACTCTCTATTATGATATTTGTTGAAAAGTATAGAATTACGTATTTATGACTATTTTATAGACCCTTATTCAGGGATACCACTCGGGGATATTAATGTTAATACTAAGGGAGATTATGTTTACAGGGGGGATGATAATATAAATGCGTGCTAGACAGACTGGAATATTGCTCACAGAATAAAATAGTCCAGCCTCCACTGGTAGCTCACACATTCAGTTTCATAGGCATACTAGCACAAACTTCCAACATGGCTGCCACCTTATAAGTCCTCACACTTTGTTTCCAGCAGAGAGCCTCCATACCAAGTCTTCCTTTACCTACTATCCCCAAGCACATGAAGACCTCTATACACCCCTAACTTCTGAATAGTGATGTTAGGTTCCATTTGAAATCTCACCACATGTTCTTGTGTTGCCGTTCATAGAGGATAAAGTACCATGACAGAACTAGGGTGTGAGAATTAGCAATCTAAGACTCCTGACTTCACAAACAGAAAGTGAAATTACTGGTCACTCACTCATATTTTCATAAACATAAGACTGGAGACCTAGATATCACGTCTCGATTTCTTCCCTTTTTAAAATAGATGATAATTAGGACAATCTTCGATTATCTTAAATTCCCAGACAATTTTATCCTAACTCTTAACTCTATTACAAAACTACAACACACACCTCTTTACATAATGCAACTGGGTTCATTCTCTCCTGGCTTCAAGAACATTATTGTATGGATCCTGTCTCTACCACTCCACCATTCAAATCCATCCACTTCCTGACCACTTTAAGGCTGAAAAGATACTTTCTGACATCTCTTTGACTAATCTTTTTTCTTCAGCTTCCACCTATGCCCTCGTGTACTTGTTTCGCGCCTCTTGAACAATTTGCTCCTGTTCACCATATCATTTCTTCTTAGCATTGTGTGCATTGCTTACATATCACCCGTATACCCGTATTCCTTCTTCTAATGTCATCACGTTTAGCCCCCTTAATCTTTCCTCATAAGACACTGTGTTAAGCTGGGTCCCAAGACGTCGTTGTTCAGGACAATGCAAATAAAAACTCAGCCACTCAGTCAGCTATTCCTTCTCAGCTGCTGGCAACAACTCTCTCTCCATGTTCAGTCACAACAAATTGTTTTCTATTATAACATGTTTAAGATTCTGGCCATCTTCTTCCCACCGTTGTCTGGTTTGGGAGGCTCCACTCTCGCGCTTATGTGTTGGACACTTGTGACTCATGGATACCATATGCAAAAACGACCGGCACCATTCTGTGAGAACTGTCAGGTCGTACCTTCCTTTCAACACATTATGGTAAACTGTCCTGCTTATCAGAATGTACGCAGGATCTACTTCTGACATACGAACCACCCAACACTCCCACTCTTTTCTGAACTTCTCGTTGAAGATCCTACCTCTTATGCAAACTCTTTGAATTTTTTAACTGAAACTCTCCTGTTTTCCCAATTTTGACTTCACTTTTATTCTTGCATTAACCCCCACAGCCACTAACCCTAATTTTCCATACTCCCTGTCCTTTGCTCACTCTTAACCTTTGCACATTTCTATTTTTACACATCCCTCCTCGCAGAGCTGTATGACCCCGTATGGTATAGCACTTAATTTAATAATAATAATAATAATAATAATAATAATAATAATAATAATCATAGGACATATCCTTTGGTTATGGGACTAGTCTCGTTGTGAATCACTGCACTCTTAGATTTCTTGACATGCTTGATCAGGTATGGGTTTCATACTGGTGCTGTATAATGCAATGTCGACCTGTAATATGCTATTGTAAAGTGTCATGGACGAATCCTTGCTTACGTTCCAGAAACCTTATGTCGTCAAACACGTGGACGGTTGACAATATAAGGTACAATGACGACATATTCGGTACAATGCTCATCCTAAGGTTATTTTTCTTCAGTGAGGTGTGTAGCCTTTCCTCTCCGTGCTTATATCTCGTTTGTGATCTTCTTTCCCATCTTTTATCTTCATAACTTTGCTCTTGTTGGAGTTATATTTTTGTAGTCACTTCATCAGATCAGACAAGTAGCCTGGCGAGGCTCATTTGTGATCTTTCTTAGCCCTCACCTGTTCGTATTATTCTCATTAGTTTCACATCAGCTGTGATCAAGAATACCTCTGACTCGATCTCTTCCATCATGTCATTCACGCACACTAGAAATAGTATAAACCCTTGTGGAACCACACTCATCACTCATTGTAGTACCCTCCCTGTTATTTGTGTCTGCTCCTCTAACTTTTATCCTAGTCTCTTGTACAGAACTGTGTCCGAAACTTTCTTAAAATACAAAAATATGCCCAACCCCTATCTCGCTCTCCTGCCTCACTTCTGTTACCTTGTACAAGTCTAGTAGGTTTGTGAGATAGGATACACCTCTGAAGGTGTGGTAGTTTTTGTTTATGATTCCGCATCTTTGTGGGTACTAACCACCCTTCTGATAATCTTTACCATAACTTTATGCATTATACACGTTTATGACATTAGCGTACAGCTTAACGCTATCTATCTGTCCCCTTTTTTTATTAATATTGAAGCTGTATCTGCTGTCTTCCATACTTGTGGCAGTTGCCCTGTATCGAGTGACTTAATGAATATAGTTGTTTGTGGTTCATACAATGCTTCCACTCTCTCAAGACCCAATAATATCCTCACCTCTCATCTAGTCGTATGTATTGTGTCCAGGATTTGCTGGTGAACTCTACCTCCTTGACTCTCTGGTATTGATCCTAATACCATCGAGAATTCCTCATTAAATTTCTTGCTAAGCTCCACACAGATTTTCTGGACAGTCCTTGTAAGCTCTTCTCTTTTTAAATGTGGCTGTACAGTAACTCTGGGTTGGATTTAGATTTCATAGCCTATGTCATTCATTATTTGCAACTTATTCTTTCCATACGCTAGCGCAATTATCTTTTGCCTCTATGCACCTCTGGTGAACCATGGGCACCCTCTGTACCTGCCAGTGTTCCTTTTGTTTTTGTGTAGGAATTTCTCCTCTGCCTCTCGGCCCCTTCCTGTTACATATTCTATCATCCCCATTCTCAATGCACCTCATTCAGGAATTTCCTCGTGCCTGTGTGCTCCCCTATTTTGAATTTTGGTTTCGCCCATCCTTCACATGCCATCTCTCTCTTTCCTCAAGATATTCGAAACTCAGGATTATGTGGTCCTGTATATGGGTATGTGGTAGTTACCGGTTGTCAAAAGTACTTGTCGATATACAAATAGTATGCTGTTTGAAAGTATGCGATTGTGTGTGCGTGTGTGTGTACTCACCTAGTTATTGTTGCAGAGGTCGAGTCATAGTTCCTGGCCCCGTGTGTGTGTGTGTGTGTGTATTCACCTATTTGTACTCACCTATTTGCGGTTACAGGGGTCGATTCATAGCTCCTGGCCCTGCCTCTTCACTGGTCACTACTAGGTCCTCTTTCTCCCTTCCCCATGAGCTTTATCAAACCTCGTCTTAAAACTATGTATGGTTCCTGCCTCCATTACGTCACTTTCCAGACTTTTCCACTTCCTGACAACTCTATGACTGAAGAAATACTTTCTAACATCCCTTTGACTCATCTGTATCTTCAACTTCCAAGTTTGACCCCCTGTTTCTGTGTCCCATCTATGGAACATCCTATCTCTGTCCACTTTGTCAATTCCTTGTAGTATTTTATATGTCGTTATCATGTCTCCTCTAACCATCCTGTCCTCCAGTGCCGTCAGGCCGATTTCCCTTACCCTTTCTTAGAAGGACATTCCCCTTAGCTCCGGGACTAGTCTTGTTGCAAACGTTTTCACTTTCTCTAAATTCTTGACGTTCTTGACTAGGTGTGGGTCCCAAACTGGTGCTGCATACTCCAATATGGGCCTGACGTACACGGTGTACACAGTCTTGAACGATTCCTTACTGAGGTGTCGGAGCACTATTTTTAGGTTTGTCAGGCGCCCATATGCTGCAGCAGTTATCAGGCTGATGTGCGCCTCAGGAAATGTGCTCGGTATTATATTCACACTAAAATCCTTTTCCTTGAATGAGGGTTGCAGTCTTTGGTCACCTAGCCTAAACTCTGTCTACGGTCTTCTTTTTCTCTTCTCCGATCTTCATGACTGCATTTGTTAGGGTTAAATTCCAGGCGCCAGTTTCTAGAACAGGTTTTCAACCTGTCCAAGTCCTTTTGTAATCCTGCTTTTCCTCGTCCGATTTAATTCTCCACATCTTCTGCAAACAGGGATACTTCTGAGTCTATCACTTCCATCATGTCATTTACATATACCAGAAACAGCACTGGTCCTAGGACTCACCTCTGTGGAACCCCGCTCGTCACAGGCGCCCACTATGATACTTCATAACGTACCATGACTCGTTGTTGCCTACCTGTCAGGCATTCTTTGATCCACTGCAGTAATCGTTTCCTGGTATGCATTCCTGATCCTCTAGCTTTTACACTAATCTCTTGTGAGGAACTGTGTCGAAGGTCTTCTTGCAGTCCAAGAAAATGCAATCTACCCACCTCTCTCTCTCGTGTCTTACTTCCGTTACCTTGTCAAAAAATCCAGTAGGTTTGTGACACGGGAGTTCCCTTCCCTGAAAACGTGCTGGTTGTCATTTATAAGCTTGTTCCTTTATAGGTGCTCTGTCACTCTCCTCATAATCTTCTCCATGACTTTGCATACACATCAGTGACACTGATCTGTAGTTTAATGCCTCGTGTCTGTCTCCTTTCTTAAAAACTGGGACTACATTTGCCGTCTTCCATACCTCAGGTAGTTGCCCAGTTACAATGGATGTTTTGAAGATTGTTGTTAGTGGCACACACATCATCTCTGTTCCCTCTCTGAGGACCCAAGGAGAGATGGTGTACGATCCCACCACCTTTGAGGTATCAAGTTCTTGTATCAGCTTATTCACCTCCTCGGTGGTGTGTATTACTTGTTGGTATATCCCTTGTTGGTGTTGTCCCCAATTCTGACTTCCTGGGGTCCCTTCTGTCTCCACTGTAAATACTTCTTTAAATTTCATATTGAGCTTCTCACATACTTTTTGGTCGTTTCTTGTGAGCTCCCCACCCTTCTTCCTCAGTCTGATTACCTGGTCCTTGACTGTTGTTTTCCTCCTGATATGACTATACAACAGCTTCGGGTCAGATTTGACTTTCGATGCTACATCTTTTTGTATTGCCAATGGGCCTCCCTCCTTATCTGTGCATTGTCGTTTCTGGCTCTTCAAATAATGTCTTTATTTTCCTGGGTGCTTTTTCCTCTGTACTTTTTCCATTCTCTAGCACACTTAGTTTTGCCTTCCTACCCATGTGAGCTCTTCTGGCCGCCTCAGCTAGTGTGTCCACCATTGCTCTGTTGCTCTCTTCATATTCTTCATTTGGTCTCCTGCAGTTCTGCGGCGAGTTGTGCATCACTGTAGTTACCACCTTTGGGTCACCAGACTGAATTATTCCTACTATGTAGTCCCTCTCGCCCATTCCATCCATTCCTTCCATTTCATCAAATCCCCACCGATTTTTAATGAGCAGTGCAACTCCTCCTCCCACTCTGTTCCCTCTATCTTTCCTCAGGATCTAATATCCAGATGGAAAGGGTGAATTTGTTATCATCCTGGTGAGTTTAGTTTCTGTGAGAGCTATGATGTCTGGGAATGTCTCCTTGATTCTTTCATGCCACTCCTCACACTTATTTGTTATTCCATCTGTGTTAGTATACCAAACCTTCAACTTCTTTTCTAAAACTGTGGTCTGGGGAGTATGTTGGGGTTAGTGAAGTGGGAGAACTGGCGAGGAACTATGTGGGGTTTCTGTGAAGGTGGAGTTTTTGATGAGAGGGGTTGGGAGCAGTGGGTACGGTGTTTGGGTTTTGGGTTAGAGTGTTTGGTTGCATTCGGGTTGTCAGAGTTGGGGGCCTTCTGTAGGTGGTTTTAGGGAAAATTGTATTTGCTCTTCCTCCTGAGTCTGGGGTTTTCTCCCCATCCCCATCTTAGGCTCTCTTTCTTCCCTGCCTCTTTGTACACTTTCTTTCAGTTTCTGTCTTTCTTCTCATGTTCTGTTTTGGTTGAGGTACACCCTCCAGTATGGCAATATGTCCCTTAGTTGTGCTTTCTCCTGCAGGATCCTGTTTCCTCTTGCAACCCTTTCCCCCTATTTTCAAAAAAATTGTGAGCTGGGTCATTTCGTCTTCTCCTATTGCTTTCATGATACTTTCAATCAGTTTTCTTGCTTCGTAAGTTTCCCCTTCAACTTCCTGGAACCCATGAACAAAGACTGACCTCTTCCTTTTATTCTCCCACTGCATTTCCCTCTGCATCCCCTGAGTCGATTTAGTTACCTCCGTGGCAGCTTTCCTTTCTTCACTCTTTTCTCTATCTCATGTCCCTGTGCCCAGTGAAAACTGGGAATGGACAGCTGACGGATAACGAACTGGAAATGTGTTCCATACTTAATAACTATTTTTTGTCAGTTTTTACACAGGAAGACATAAATGAGATTCCAGAAATTAACAATTATTCAGTTCCTGACGAATTCAAATTGACTAATATTACTGTCACGAGGGACATGGTTATCAAACAGATAGATAAACTGAAGCAAAATAAGTCCCCGGAGCCCGACGAGTTATTTTCCAGGGTACTTAAGGAATGCAAGATGGAACTTAGTCAGCCATTAACTAGTGTGTTCAATGCATCCATCCTTACTGGCGTTGTGCCAGAGTTGTGGAAGATGGCCAGTGTGGTTCCTATATTCAAATCAGGGGATAAGTCCACTCCTTCAAATTACCGTCCAATAAGCCTGACATCTATAGTTGGCAAATTACTAGAATCAATTATAGCTGACATTATCAGAAGTCACCTTGAAGAGCATAACTTGATAAATGATTCTCAGCAAGGGTTTACGAGAGGTCGTTCCTGCCTGACAAACTTACTGACGTTCTTCAATAGAACATTTGAGGCAGTAGACAGTGATAAAGAATATGATATTGTTTATTTGGATTTTAGTAAAGCCTTCGATAGAGTACCTCACAAGAGACTCTTAAGAAAAGTGGCAGCTCATGGTATAGGAGGTAAAGTTCTAGCATGGATAGAGGCATGGCTTACCAAAGAAAGCAGAGAGTTTCCATTAATGGGTTCAAATCAGAATGGGGCTTAGTTACTAGTGGCGTTCCACAAGGATCAGTTTTAGGCCCTCTCTTGTTCATAATTTACATTAATGACCTTCATGAAGGGATTACGAGTGACATGAGTAAGTTTGCTGATGATACAAAGATAGGCCGTATAATTCACTCTGAGGAGGATATCAATGAACTACAGGAGGATTTGGACAAATTAATGTCTTGGTCTGAAAAATGGCAGATGAAGTTCAATGTGGATAAGTGTAAGGTACTTGCCCTTGGTAATGAAAATAACCCTCGAAGCTATAATCTAGGTGAAGTAGAGCTTGATCATACAGAATGTGAAAAAGGCTTGGGAGTCATGGTAAGCAGAAATCTAAAGCCAAGACAGCAGTGCCTTAGTGTGTGCAACAAGGCCAACAGATTACTTGGATTTATCTCAAGAAGTATAAGTAACAGAAGTCCAAAAGTTATTTTACAGCTCTATACATCACTAGTGAGGCCTCATTTAGATTATGCTGCTCAGTTTTGGTCCCCTTACTACAGGATGGATATAGACTCATTAGAGAACATACAGAGAAGAATGACTAAAATGATTTACTGTGTAAGGAACCTCCCGTATGAAGATAGACTTAAAGCCTTAAATCTCCACTCTCTGGAGAGGCGTAGAATGAGGGGAGATCAGTGGCTTTATCAATACAAATTCTAGGACATATGTCCTAGAATTTGTATTGATAAAGCCACTGGATGGCGAAACGTCTACAATAAAGATACCCAGATGTTGCACATGTGTCTTAATCTCATCTTGTCGGTATTGTATACCTTTCGTACACTACATTCTTATGTTCTTATGTTATTTTCCCTTCTCACCTTTTTCTTGGCACCGCTTTAGTCTGTTAGGGATTCTTAGATCTAGGGATGCTTAGAACTTTCATTTTCTTCAGTCTTCTCATTTGTTCCTGGCATGCTTCTCGTCTTTTCCCAGAGTTCAGGTGGTCTGATAGGTCCTCTGCATACAGTTTATCTCCTTTGTTCCCTACAGTCCCCCATTTGTGACTGAAGTAGCAGTCCTCATGTCATGCCTGTACTGCTCTTTGGTTCTTTAGACTATTTCAGATTTTTCATTTCCTCTTCCAAGATCTAAATCTTAGCTTCTGCTGTTGTGGCTTGTTGCTCCCATTTATTGCTCTCTGCAGCTATCCTCTCCTCCATTTTCTTGCTAAGCTCTTCTAGCTTCCTTTTCCACTCTTGTTCTCTTTTCATGAGCTCTGCCACCAAATCTTCCTTCCCAGACTCATCCTCCTGTCCCCTGGTTTTCCTTTTAGCTCTCTGGTAATTCATTTATTTTTGTCACCACAGAATGGGCGTTTGTGATGTGTGTGTGTGTGTACTCACCTATTTGTACTCACCTATTTGTGGTTGCAGGGGTCGAGTCACAGCTCCTGGCCCCGCCTCTTCGCTGATTGCTACTAGGTCCTCTCTCTCCCTGCCCCATGAGCTCTATCATACCTCGCCTTAAAACTATGTATGGTTCCTGCCCCTACCACATCACCTTCTAGGCTATTCCATGGCCTGACTACTCTATGACTGAAGAAATACTTCCTAACATCCCTTTGATTCATCTGAGTCTTCAACTTGTGTCTGTGTCCCATCTCTGGAACATCCCGTCTTTGTCCACCTCGTCTATTCCGCGCAGTATTTTATATGTCGTTATCATGTCTCCCCTGACCCTCCTGGCCTCCAGTGTCGTCAGGCCGATTTCCCTCAACCTTTCTTCATAGGACAATCCCCGTAGCTCTGGGACTAGTCTTGTTGCAAACCTTTGCACTTTCTCTAATTTCTTGACGTGCTTGACTAGGTGTGGATTCCAAACTGGTGCTGCATACTCCAGTATGGGCCTGACGTAGATGGTATACAGAGTCTTAAACGAATCCTTACTGAGGTATCGGACCGCTATCCGTAGGTTTGCCAGGCGCCCGTATACTGCAGCAGTTATCTGATTGATGTGCGCCTCAGGAGATATGTTCGGTGTTATACTCACCCCCAGATCTTTTTCCTTGAGTGAGGTTTGCAGTCTTTGGCCATCTAAACTATATTGTGTGTGCGGTCTTCTTTGCCCTTCCCCAATCTTCATGACTTTGCATTTGGCAGGGTTAAATTCAAGGAGCCAGTTGCTGGACCAGGCTTGTAGCCTGTCCAGGTCTCTTTGTAGTCCTGCCTGATCCTCGTCCGATTTGATTCTTCTCATTAACTTCACATCATCTGCAAACAAGGACTCTTCTGAGTCTATCCCTTCCGTTATGTCGTTCACGTATACCAAGAACAGCACAGATCCTAGGACTGACCCCTGTGGAATCCCGCTTGTCACAGGCGCCCACTCTGACACCTCGTCGCGTACCATGACTCGTTGTTGCCTCCCTGTCAGATATTCTCTGATCCATTGCAGTGCCTTTCCTGTTATGTGTGCCTGGTCCTCTAGCTTTTGCAGTAACCTCTTGTGAGGAACTGTGTCGAAGGCCTTCTTGCAGTCCAAAAATACGCAGTCGATCCACCCCTCTCTCTCTTGTCTTACTTCTGTCACCTTGTCATAAAACTCTAGTAGGTTTGTGACACAGCATTTTCCTTCCCTGAAACCGTGCTGGTTGTCAATTATACACTTGTTTCTTTCCAGGTGCCCCACCACTCTCCTCCTGATGATCTTCTCCATGACCTTGCATACTATACACGTTAGTGATACAGGTCTGTAGTTTAGTGCCTCATGTCTGTCTCCCTTTTTAAAAATTGGGACTACATTTGCCATTTTCCATACCTCAGGGAGTTGCCCAGTTTCAAATGATGTGTTGAAGATCTTTGTTAATGGCTCACACAATATCTCTGCTCCCTCTTTAAGGACCCATGGAGAGATGTTGTCTGGTCCCACCGCCTTTGAGGTGTCAAGTTCGCATAGCAGCTTCTTCACCTCCTCCTTGGTTATATGTACCTCATCTAGCACTTGCTGGTGTGCCCCCCTGTTCTGATTTCTTGGAGTCCTACTGGTTTCCACTGTAAATACCTCTTTAAATCTTGTGTTGAGCTCCTGACATACCTCTCGGTCGTTTCTTGTGAATTCCCCATCACCCTTCCTCAGTCTGATTACCTGGTCCTTGACTGTTGTTTTATTCCTGATGTGGCTGTACAACAGCTTCGGGTCAGTCTTTACTTTTGATACTATGTCATTTTCATATTGTCTCTGAGCCTCCCTTCTTATTTGTGCATATTCGTTTCTGGCTCTTCGGCTGATTTCTTTATTTTCCTGAGTTCTCTGTCTTCTGTACCTTCTCCATTCACTAGTACACCTAGTTTTCGCCTCCCTACACCTTTGGGTGAACCAAGGACTCGTTCTGTTCTTCCCATTATTTCTGTTTCCCTTGGGAACAAACCTCTCCTCTGCCTCCTTGCATTTTGTTGCTACATAGTCCATCATTTCTTGTACTGGTTTTCCTGTCAGTTCCCTCTCCCACTGAATGTCTTGAAGGAAGTTCCTCATGCCTGAGTAGTTCCCCCTTTTGTAGTTTGGTTTTTCCCAGCCTATTCCTGCTACTCTCTCCACTTGGAGCTCAACTATGTAGTCGAAGCACAGAACCACATGATCACTAGCTCCCAGGGGCCTTTCATACATGATACCCTCGATGTCCGAACTACTTATGGTGAATACAAGGTCCAACCTTGCTGGTTCATCCTCTCCTCTCTCTCTGGTAGTGTCTCTAACATGTTGATGCATGAG
>NC_091302.1:29704163-29709163 GCF_038502225.1 Cherax quadricarinatus | reverse complement strand
TTTTTCCTTGAGTGATGTTTGTAGTCTCTGACCCCCTAGACTGTACTCCATCTGCGGTCTTCTTTGCCCTTCCCCAATCCTCATGATTTTGCACTTGGTGGGATTGAACTCCAGGAGCCAGTTGCTGGACCAGGTCTGCAGCCTGTCCAGATCCCTTTGTATTTCTGCCTGGTCTTCGATCGAATGAACTCTTCTCATCAACTTCACGTCATCTGCAAACAGTGACACCTCGGAGTTTATTCCTTCCGTCATGTCGTTCACAAATACCAGAAACAGCACTGGTCCTAGGACTGACCCCTGTGGGACCCCACTGGTCACAGGTGCACACTCTGACACCCCGCCTCGTGTGTGTGTGTGTGTGTGTGTGTGTGTGTGTGTGTGTGTGTGTGTGTGTACTCACCTATTTGTGGTTGCAGGGGTCTAGTCACAGCTCCTGGCCCCGCCTCTTCGTTGATTGCTACTAGGTCCTCTCTCTCCCTGCCCCATGAGCTCTATCATACCTCGCCTTAAAACTATGTATGTGTGTGTGTGTGTGTGTGTATTCGCCTATATGTGGTTACAGAGATCGAGTCACAGCTTCTGTTGCCGCCTCTTCGCTGGTCACTACTAACTCCACTCTCTCCCTTCTCCAAGAGCCTTATCGCAGCTCTATGTATGGATCCTGCCTCCGCTATATCACTCGAATATTTGGCAAGGCAGAGGTAAATTTTATGAAATTTTTAGAGCCAGAGCGACTGAGTAAAGCTGAGTAAACTGAGATAAGTACAAAAATTACATATAAAATGCAGGTCCAGCACAGATATTATGTTGGTTCTATGGCTCCATTAAAAAATATACGAATTTGAATCCTGGACGTTAGACTGGAAGCTTGAGTGCTCGGTTCCACTCTTTTATCAAGAATTTGTTTCAAGTACAATTGAGCCTCGGTCCCCGGAATCAGAATAGACTATACAGGCTCTCAATTTATCTTTGCTGTAGAGCAATAATTTTGAAGACAATACAATATAACTATTAACTCTGTTTCAAGCATTGTTAAGCAGGAACCACACATGACATTCTTCCTCCTCCACCAACATTCTTCATGTATGGCGACTATATTTAAGACCAAAAACCAGTTTTGAGCTTTGGGTGAGTATTGTTACTTATCTTAAAGGTTAACGAGCTAACGACTACAGCAGCTGCACCCTGATGTCCTTCCATCGCAGCGTCGTCTTATGTTTCATGTAGTTGAAACATGGCGGATGTAACAAGGGTTAACACATAACCTAACACCATATGATCCACTATGTCTGGTATACAACACCTTTCTCGATCACTAGCTTACCTGGTAAGGGTTTTTGGCCTGCCCATTTCAGCATCGATGAAGGTTATGTCTTATTTTCCAATACCCCCAAAGCCTGTCCACTGCAGTGACTTTGATGGGCTGACGTATATAGAAAATAGACTTAACTAGGCTCATGTAGCTGGAGCCATGTGGCACTACCGTGTCGTCGGGATGCCGGTATCCGATGGCTTGACTGAAGATATGACGATTGTACCCCGATGAATCATGACGACATCTACACTTCTCTTCGTCACTATAGTCATACTGAACGTCGTTTCGGAATACGGTGGACAGTTCGTCGTACATACTAGCGTTCTAGTTCACTACCCACTTAGACTGTTCAGTACACAATACATTCGTCGACTTGTTCCAACGTTACTTGACTTCACCATCACTTTTTTACAAGATCAACTCATGAGCATTTAATATATCTGAGGTTATGATTTGCTTAGCAGGGTTACAAAATTCACATCTCAGTGCCGTATGTCTGCCTCAGTTCTCCCTTGATATTATAAAAAAGCACAAATGAGACTTAAGAACAGCACTTCTAACGGAATTACGGCCACGGGTTTCTAAATTTCAATGCAGCGTGAACTCAAATAGTAATTTTCTCTCAGCAGCCCGTTAGTTACATATACTGCTCTCTGTTGCTCACTCGCTCCCTGGCTCTGCGACTCTCCTGTACTGCGGCTCTGACATTCTGCCATAACACCGTCCTCCAGCTTCGCGTTACTTACAGTCGAGGCGATAAATATTCGCTGAAGTAATGTCTACAAAATTCATCTGCTAGCACTGGTGATGATGTTAAGTTCGAGAACAAAGATTTTCTTAACTCAGAGGTGTTCTTAACTTAATTTATTCTACTATTTAATTCATTAAACTAAATGATATCTTAGAATGAGTTTCTTCCGGCAAATACTAAAGTGAGTTGTTTGGCGAGTCCTCATAGGCAGAAGGGACGGGTGTCGTGTTGTGACTAGTTGATTATGGTAATAATGTTGGTGAAATTATCGACAGTATGTTAGGTATAAAAACACAAGTGCAACTAATGCGACATTTTGTTGTGGTAACGTTTCGCTCTCCAGGAGCTTTGTGAAACCGTTACAATCCAGGAGCACAGAGGGGTATAAATATATACTTACAGAGTGAGATGCAAACCATAATATAATCGTCGTAAGTAGTAGTAGTATTACTACTTGTGGTAGTAGTAGTAGTTGTACTTTGGTATTAGTAGTAGCAGTTATAGTACTTGTGGTAGTAGTAGTAGTAGTAGTAGTAGTAGTGGTGGTAGCAGCTATGTGATGGCGGGATTTATTGTTTTGAGGAGAATTCTTGCTAATAATTCAGAGACGAAGAAGCTTATCCTGTTTAAATGTGTTAGAAATAGCGCTTCATGGTCGTTCAGGAAATTGGGTTCTTTAATCACTAGACAGGCATCGTTGAATTTCATCAGGTAGTTGGTGGAATTTCGGTGTTGTAAGCAGGTATTGTTATCGTTGCAACATGCATTGTGTTCACCGAGACCTGTTTCGAGGTTTCTTGCTATTTCACCTACGAATATTCTGTCACAGCCTCCACAGAAGTACTCGCATAAGCTAACACTTGCGTTGACTGGTTCAATGAATCGTCAGGGAAGGCTCAACACAGTTGAACCGGCTGTCTAGTTTACAGTTGTGTACGAAATGGTGCTGTTCGCACCTACTCCTAGTTTGAGGGACTGATTACCTCATCTTCTGTTAGTTCTACATGTCCTAGGTATAAAGCCACTTTTACAATAAAGATAGATATCTTTTAGTTTACACTTTGAAAGTAGATATCTTTATTCACAAAGTAGATAACACTGTAGGCTTCTAGGAAGCCTACAAACAAAACCGATCTCAGACACCAAACCTTCACCGAGCTACATTTTCCTTCTTTTTTCATGAAAGCCTGCATGAAAAGAGCCCTTCAGATCATCAATTCCTCACGCAATAACACCACTCCTAACAAAGTTATAATTCTTCTCTACAGGTAGGTTGCACTGAACGTCTATGAAGGACTCGTAACTAGTACTTCCATAAAAGATCTGACTAGGTCGAAATTGAGGAACATTGAACCAGTCAACGCAGGGGTTTACACTACACCCTGTGGAGGTTGTGACAGAATATACGTAGGCGAAACAGAATATACGTAGGTGAAACAGAATATACGTAGGTGAAACACGTCTAAGTGAACACATTAATGCATGTAGGAACTATAGTGATGAATGGTTTAAAAAACCGACAAGTTGAAGATTGAGACACTTATGCAGCATATGGGAATCTTTATTCAGGAAACGTTTCGCCACACAGTAGCTTCATCAGTCCAATACAAAGAGGAAGGCGTAAGGAGAGGAGGAGTATGAGGTAATCAGTCCCTCAGCCTGGAGTCGATGTGTTCAGTCCATCAATCTTGTAGAATGTACAGCATACGGCCGTAGACGTGGCTTATATACTGTAGTGAGAGTGACGTGAAGCAGGCGGAGGCGGGGTCATAGTGGTACCATCCACTAGTCGAAGTAGGTCTTCGTCCAAAGGTTGAACAAGTGTTGAAGAATTCTTTGTAACAAGATCCCATGATGCTGCAGTGTCTGACAGTTGTGATGAATGGTTTGAAAAACCGACAAGTTGAAGATTGAGACACTTATGCAGCATATGGGAATCTTTATTCAGGAAACGTTTCGCCACACAGTGGCTTCATCAGTCCAATACAAAGAGGAAGGCGTAAGGAGAGGAGGAGTATGAGGTAATCAGTCCCTCAGCCTGGAGTCGATGTGTTCAGTCCATCAATCTTGTAGAATGTACAGCATACGGCCGTAGACGTGGCTTATATACTGTAGTGAGGTGAGGTGAAGCAGGCGGAGGCGGGGTCATAGTGGTACCATCCACTAGTCGAAGTAGGTCTTCGTCCAGAGGTTGAACAAGTGTTGAAGAATTCTTTGTAACAAGATCCCATGATGCTGCAGTGTCTGACAGTTGTGATGAATGGTTTGAAAAACCGACAAGTTGAAGATTGAGACACTTATGCAGCATATGGAAATCTTTATTCAGGAAACGTTTCGCCACACAGTGGCTTCATCAGTCCAATACAAAGAGGAAGGCGTAAGGAGAGGAGGAGTATGAGGTAATCAGTCCCTCAGCCTGGAGTCGATGTGTTCAGTCCATCAATCTTGTAGAATGTACAGCATACGGCCGTAGACGTGGCTTATATACTGTAGTGAGAGTGACGTGAAGCAGGCGGAGGCGGGGTCATAGTGGTACCATCCACTAGTCGAAGTAGGTCTTTGTCCTGAATAAAGATTCCCATATGCTGCATAAGTGTCTCAATCTTCAACTTGTCGGTTTTTCAAACCATTCATCACAACTGTCAGACACTGCAGCATCATGGGATCTTGTTACAAAGAATTCTTCAACACTTGTTCAACCTTTGGACGAAGACCTACTTCGACTAGTGGATGGTACCACTATGACCCCGCCTCCGCCTGCTTCACGTCACTCTCACTACTTGAACACCGCCTGCTGTACAAGATTGATATCGACTCCAGGCTGAACTGATTACCTCATACAACTCTGATGAAGCCACTGTGTGGCGAAACGTTTCCTGAATAAAGATTCCCATATTCATAAATGAACACCGCCCTAGTGATTAAAGACTCCAA
>NC_091302.1:29639163-29699163 GCF_038502225.1 Cherax quadricarinatus | reverse complement strand
GTGACTCGACCCCTGCAACCACAAATAGGTGAGTACAAATAGGTGAGTACACACACACACACACACACACACACACACACACACACACACACACACACACACACACACACACACACACACACACACACACACACACACACACACATACACACACACACACACACACTGCTGATCAAAAACCGATGGAATTTTGATGAGCTGGAGAGAGGAGACAGCGGAGAAACAAGCGATTACATAGTGGGAACGCTTTACTCTGGAGGTCCCAAGGTGAAAATTGCAGTGATTTATAACCCACCACAGAACAGCAGGAGGCCAAGGCAAGAGTATGACGAGAGCAATAGAGCGATGGTTAACACACTGGCTGCAGTGGCCAGAAGAGCTCATGCATGCAGGGCAAAGCTCCTGATCAGGGGTGACTTTAACTACAAGGAAATCGGCTGGGAGAACTTGGAGCCACATGGGGGCCAAGATACATGGAGGGCTAAGATGATGGAGGTGGTACTGGAAAACTTCATGTACCAACACGTAATGGACGCTACAAGAGAGAAAGGAGAGGATGAACCAGCAAGACTGAACCTAGTATTCACGTAATGGACGCTACAAGAGAGAAAGGAGAGGATGAACCAGCAAGACTGAACCTAGTATTCACCTTGAGTAGTGCAGATATTGAGGACATCACATATGAAAGACCCCTTGGGGCCAGCGATAATGTGGTTTTAAGCTTCGAATACACAGTAGAGCTACAAGTGGAGGGGGAAGCAGGAAGGCCAGGACAAATGAAGCCAAACTACGAGAAAGGGGACTACACGGGAATGAGGAACTTCCTGAACGGGGTTCAGAGGGACAGAGAACTGGCAGGGAAGCCAGTTAATGAGATGATGGAATATGTAGCAACAAAATGCAAGGAGGCTGAGGAGAGGTTTGTACCCAAGGGTAACAGGAATAATGAAAAAGCCAGGATGAGCCCATGGTTCACCCAAAGGTGCAGGGAGGCAAAAACCAAGTGTGCTAGGGAATGGAAGAAATATAGAAGGCAAAGGACCCAGGAGAATAAGGAGAGCAGCCGTAGAGCCAGAAATGAATATGCACAGATAAGAAGGGAGGCCCAAAGACAATATGAAAACGACATAGCAGCGATAGCCAAATCTGACCCGAAGCTGTTATACAGCCACATCAGGAGGAAAACAACAGTCAAGGACCAGGTAATCAGGCTAAGGAAGGAAGGAGGAGAGACAGCATGAAATGACCGTGAAGTATGTGAGGAACTCAACAAGAGATTCAAAGAAATGTTCACAGAGGAGACAGAAGGGGCACCAGAAAGACGGAGAGGTGGGGCACACCACCAAGTGCTGGACACAGTACACAACCGAGGAAGAAGTGAAGAGGCTTCTGAGTGAGCTAGATACCTCAAAGGCAATGAGGCCGAATAACATCTCTCCATGGGTCCTGGAGACAGACATGAAGCACCCTACTACAGACCAGTGTCACTGACATGTATAGTATGCAAAGTCATGGAGAAGATTATCAGGAGAAGAGTGGTGGAACACCTAGAAAGGAATGATCTCATCAACAGCAGCCAACATGGTTTCTGGGAAGGGAAATCCTGTGTCACAAACCTACTGGAGTTCTATGACATGGTGGCAGTAGTAAGACAAGAGAGAGAGGGGTGGGTGGATTGCATTTTCTTGGACTGCAAGAAAGCGTTAGACACAGTTCCACACAAGAGATGCGTGTAAAACCTGGAGGACGAAGCAGGGATAACAGGGAAGACACTACAATGGATCAGGGAATACTTGTCAGGAAGACAGCAGCGAGTCATGGTATGTGGCGAGGTGTCAGAGTGGGCACCTGCGACCAGCGGGGTCCCACAGGGATCAGTCCTAGGACCAGTGCTGTTTCTGGTATTTGTGAACGACATGACGGAAGGAATAAATTCCGAGGTGTCCCTGTTTGCAGATGACGTGAAGTTGATGAGAAGAGTTCATTCGATCGAAGACCAGGCACAAATACAAAGGGATCTGGACAGGCTGCAGACCTGGTCCAGCAACTGGCTCCTGGAGTTCAATCCCACCAAGTGCAAAGTCATGAGGATTGGGGAAGGGCAAAGAAGACCGCAGACGGAGTACAGTCTAGGGGGCCAGAGACTACAAACATCACTCAAGGAAAAAGATCTTGGAGTGAGTATAACACCAGGCACATCTCCTGAAGCGCACATCAACCAAATAACTGCCGCAGCATATGGGCGCCTGGCAAACCTCAGAACAGCATTCCGACATCTTAATAAGGAATCGTTCAGGACCCTGTACACCGTGTACGTTAGACCCATATTGGAGTATGCGGCACCAGTTTGGAACCCACACCTAGCCAAGCATGTAAAGAAACTAGAGAAAGTGCAAAGGTTTGCAACAAGACTAGTCCCAGAGTTAAGAGGTATGTCCTATGAGGAGAGGTTAAGGGAAATCAACCTAACGACACTGGAGGACAGGAGAGATAGGGGGGACATGATAACGACTTACAAAATACTGAGAGGAATTGACAAGGTGGACAAAGACAGGATGTTCCAGAGACTGGACACAGCAACACGGGGACACAGTTGGAAGCTGAAGACACAGATGAATCAAAGGGATGTTAGGAAGTATTTCTTCAGCCACAGAGTAGTCAGGAAGTGGAATAGTTTGGGAAGCGATGTAGTGGAGGCAGGATCCATACATAGCTTTAAGCAGAGGTACGATAAAGCTCATGGTTCAGGGAGAGTGACCTAGTAGCGACCAGTGAAGAGGCGGGGCCAGGAGCTTGGACTCGACCTCCGCAACCTCAACTAGGTGAGTACAACTAGGTGAGTACACACACACACACATGTATATATATATATATATATATATATATATATATATATATATATATATATATATATATATATATATATATATATATATATATATATATGTCGTGCCGAATAGGCAGAACTTGCGAACTTGGCTTAAATAACAACGTTCATCTTGCCATATAGGACAAGTGAAAATTTGTGTATGCAATAATTTCTCCAAAATCATTCTGAACCTAACGAAAAAAATATATTTCACTGTGTTTGTTTAGTATTAAATTATTGTAAACAAATCTAAAATATATTTAGTTAGGTTAGGCTAAAATAAATTGTTCATGTTATAATAAGGTTAGGTAAGTTTTCTAAGATTCTTTTGGAGCAAAATTAAAAATTTTTACACTAACATTAATGAAAAAAATATATCTTTAAACGTATAAAAGAAAATTTTAAAAAGGACTTAATTTTAAATGAGTTCTTGCTAATTGACCAGTTTTACATATTCGGCACGACATATATATATATATATTTATATATATATATATATATATATATATATATATATATATATATATATATATATATATATATATATATATATGTGTGTGTGTGTGTGTGTGTGAGTGTGTATTTATATATATAAAAACTCTGTTCTCAGTCTGAAGGAGATTCGAGCCTACGAACCTTGGAACAAGGTATGCAATGCTCTACCACCGTACCACACTGGTCCAGTACCTAGTTGGCAAGATATTGGACCAGTGTGGTACGGTGGTAGAGCACTGCGTACCTTGTTCCAAGGTTCGTAGGCTCGAGTCTACTTCGGCCTGAGATTAGTGTTTGTGAATATTTCGCCTGTTCTGCGAATTATATATATCTCTCTCTCTCAACACATCGGCCGTATCCCACCGAGGCAGGATGGCCCAAATGGAAAAAAGAAAGTTTCTCCTTTTACATTTAGTAATATATACAGGAGAAGGGGTTACTAGCCCCTTGCTCCTGGCATTTTAGTTGCCTCTTACAACACGCATGGCTTACGGAGGAAGAATTCTGTTCCACTTCCCCATGGAGATAAGAGGAAATAAACAAGAACAAGAACTAGAAAGAAAATAGAAGAAAACCCAGAGGGGTATGTATATATATGCTTGTACATGTATGTGTAGTGTGACCTAAGTGTAAGTAGAAGTAACAAGATGTACCTGAAATCTTGCATGTTCAACAGACAGAAAAAAGGACACCAGTAATCCTACCATCATGTACAACAATTACAGGCTTCCGTTTTACACTCACTTGGCAGGACGGTAGTACCTCCCTGGGTGGTTGCTGTCATCCAACCTACTACCTACAGCGAATTATATATATATGTATATATATATATATATATATATATATATATATATATATATATATATATATATATATATATAAATATATATATATATATATATATATATATATATATGTCGTGCCGAATATGTAAAACTGGTCAATTAGCAAGAACTCATTTAAAATTAAGTCCTTTCTGAAATTTTCTTTTATACGTTTAAAGATATATTTTTTTCATTAATGTTAATGTAAAATTTTTTAATTTTGCACCAAAAGAATCTTAGAAAACTTACCTAACCTTATTATAACAAGAGCAATTTATTTTAGCCTAACCTAACTAAATATATTTTAGATTTGTTTACAATAATTTAATACTAAACAAACACAGTGAAATATATTTTTTTGGTTAGGTTCAGAATGATTTTGGCGAAATTTTTGCATACACAAATTTTCACTTGTCTATATGGCAAGATGAGCGTTGCTATTTAAGCCAAGATCGCAAGTTCTGCCTATTCGGCACGACATATATATATATATATATATATATATATATATATATATATATATATATATATATATATATATATATATAAAGTCAACGATGCTCCTTCAAACAACAGATCCTGGCACAACTTGCTGCTTTTTGGCAATGCCTGTTTGGCTGTCCCACCAAGGAGGGACAAGTCACTAGCAACACATGTTATTAGGGCAATAAATGCATTCCCAAGGGATGACAACCTCGTCCGTCTCCCCCCTAGGGCGACAAACACCCGCCGAGCAAATGCCAACAACAGGACACCCGACACCTCAAAAATCAGAGCCCAAATTAGCAAAAAAATAGAAGACGGTAATACTATTGGAGATTTGAGACTTATAACCAGTGAGGATACCATCGCTCCCAAGGACGTCAGCACGGCGCAAGCTCTGAAGGACAAACATCCACCCAGGGCTCCCAGTACCAACATTGACCTCCCTGACATTGCAGCAGGCGAAGAACATCTAACCTTACAGGATGCTGATGTGTATAAAGCTGCTATGTCATTTCCACAGGGTTCAGCAGGAGGTTTCACCGGTTTAAGGCCTCAACACTTAAAACAAATACTCAATCCAGCACTTGGTGAGATTTCAGAGAGGCTGCTGTCTGAACTCACCAAATTTTCCAACCTGTGCCTGGCTGGCGGTGTCCCAGAGGCCATCAGACCCTTTTTCTTTGGTGCCTCATTGTGTGCCCTCCGGAAAAAGGATGGCGGAATCAGGCCCATTGCAGTGGGTAACACCCATCGGCGCCTAGTCGCCAAGGCTGCAATAAGAAGGGTGAGTCAAGAGGCTGCTGCAATGCTGAAACCAACTCAGCTCGGTTTCGGCGTTCAACAGGGCTGTGAAGCAGCTGCCCACGCAGCACGAGTTTATATCAAAAACATGTCCTATGAAAAAGCCTTGGTCAAATTGGACTTTGCCAATGATTTCAACTCAGTCAGAAGGGATGCTGCTCTCCAAGCAGTTTATAGAAACTTCCCTTCCCTTTATCCCTTCATAGAATCGTGTTATAGTGTGACTTCCAAACTATTGTTTGGGGACCATGAAATTGACTCGTGTGAGGGCGTGCAACAGGGGGACCCTCTCGCCCCCTTTCTATTTTGTTTGGTCATCAAGGAAGTCACGGAGGCACTCTCCAGCGAGCTCAATATCTGGTTCCTGGACGACGGTACCCTAGCTGGCACAACAGAATCTCTCCTGGAGGACATCAGTAAAATTAAAGACATGGGAGAAAGCCTGGGCCTTTCTTTAAACCCCACCAAATGTGAAATAGTTTCTACCAATCAACAGTTGATCCAGAATATTAGTACCGTTTTACCAGGAGCACGAGCCATTGATCCAGCCAATAGCACTCTCCTCGGTGCTCCTCTTGGGTCCAATGCCATCGATCTGATCCTAGGAAAAAAAGTCTCAGACCTCCGGACGATGGAAAGCAGGATGAAAGACATTGACACACACGATGCCTTCTACCTACTCGCCAGGTGCCTGTCAACCCCAAAACTTACCTATTTTCTGAGATGCTCCCCAGCCTTCAGCAGTCCAAAACTCAAGGAATATGACTCTCTCCTGAAGGCCATGCTAGAGAGTGTATTGAATCTTTCCCTTGACGATGGACAGTGGTTGCAAGCCTCACTTCCGGTCAGGCTTGGAGGGCTAGGAGTACGCAGATCCTCCCAGATTGCTCTACCAGCTTTCCTATCCTCTTCCATTGCATCAAACGAGTTGATAAGACAAATTCTTCCTGACACCCTCAGTGACTCAGCAGGAATAGAAGACCCTAGCTATGTCAGTGCCATCACCGAATGGGAGACTCTTGCTGCTCCAGCACCAAACCCTAGTGCAGCACTGGCTCACAAACAGTCAAGCTGGGATAGCCCAATTGCTGAAAAGGTGCTTGCCAACATGCTCAGGGCTGCAACATCAGATAGGGAGATTGCCCATCTCCAGGCTGTGAGTGCACCTCACTCCGGGAACTTCCTCCAAACAGTTCCCATATCGGCAATGGGAACGCGACTCGACCCTAAGACCCTCCGTATTGCAGTGGCTCTGCGCCTTGCTGCCCCAATTCACACAGAATATATGTGTATTTGCGGCGAAGTGCAAGCAGACCAATACGGTCTACATGGTCTTAACTGTTCCAAAACCAAGGGCTGGCATGCAAGACACAATGAGGTCAACGACATCATTAAGAGAACCCTTGCTACAGCTGGATGCCCTGCCGAGAGGGAGCCACGATCACTTGCAGCAAACAATACCCACAACCCAGCAAACCGCCCCGACGGGATCACCATCTATCCTTGGAAGAATGGCAAGCTCTTAGCATGGGACTATACCTGTGTGTCCACACTGGCTGACACCTATATCCATCACAGTGTGGGGCGACAGGGAGGAGCTGCTGACCACAGGGAGGAGTACAAGATCAGCAAGTACAGGGACATTAGCCAACAGTATCAATTTGTCCCAGTGGGATCAGAGACCTTGGGATCATGGGGAAAAAATGCCACACGTTTCCTTAAAGAATTGGGTTCCAGACTCATCGACACCACCAGGGACCCAAAGGCAGCCACTTTCATGTTCCAGCGCCTCAGCGTCGCCATCCAGAGGGGAAATGCTTGCTGCATACTTGGCTCACGTCCAGCCTCGGAGGAGCTGGAGGAAATTCATCATCTTTGATACATTGTGCCATTGTATTCATGTTTATGTTTTTTTCTGTAAATGTATTTTGTTTATTAATAAATGTTCATATATATATATATATATATATATATATATATATATATATATATATATATATATATATATATATATATATATATATATATATATATATATATATATATATATATATAAATATATATATATGTATATATATATATATATATATATATATATATATATATATATATATATATATATATATATATATATATATATATATATATATATATATATATATATATATATATATATATATATATATATATTCAAATAGGGGGTTCTCAAAACCTAGACACCCGCAGCTGCTTCCATGTTCGGGTCGAGATCCATCATACAACTGGATCCTAATAACTGCGCCTCTCTGTAGATATAAAAATAGGAGACATTGATTGGCTCATTTTCTAGTGCAAATGTATAAACTCTTAGCCATGGATAAGTAAATCAACTTGCATCGATTAAAAATATTGAGATTTCTCCTTGAGGCTTTTTGTGTAGTTTACTTTTATCAAATGTAACTGATTCTTATACACTGCATTCTTATATCCGAGGGTGACAGGAATATAAATCATAGCACCGTAACTTCTTTGCTAACGATATTAGAATTTGTATGAGAGCGGCGTCCATCTAGGACACAGCAATCCTAACTGATATAAAAAAAGAAGGCTTCTAGTGGACCACTGACAATAATATGTTGTTCAAAGAGGATAAATTTCTCTTATTCAGCAATGGAAAACTTGAAAAATGAAAGATTGAAAAAAAAGACAGATCTCAATGAAAATGATGTGTGAGAGGTTTGAAAGTGTCAATATCAGAGGATGTCACATTCAAAGATCACAACTGTATTATTAGAGCAGCCGTATGGAAAATGATATGCTGGTTAACAGAACTTTTAAAACAATAAATACCGAGCCAATGGTTATACTCTTCAAGGCAGAAGAAATTGCAGAGCGGTAAACCGTACAAAGAACTTTGCTTGCTCGTATAAATTCAGCCAAACGTCTGAACTGCTGGGAACACTAAAATAAATCCATTCAATAGCAAGAGGCTTGGCAAACGGTACAATTTACCATACCCAATTTTGACTTACATTAAGGGTAGTGGAAATATCTGTCAAAAGAGAGGTAACAGTTTTAACATAAAGAGATGACAGTATCCACTTGGGGTGTAGTAGGTACCAGAACTCGACATTAAAGAAGGAAAGGTTATTCTCTGCATAAAGAGAGGTGCCAGTTTCTACCTAGAAATTGGGACCTTGCTACATCTGTCAAGAAAGATCAATATGCAGCATGTATCTAGGAATAGGTATATACCACATTTGTCCAGGAAGAGTGTTATATACAGGAAGAAGGATATACTACATATATCTAGGAAGAAGAAAGAACCTGATCACTTATTAGATATTTGAAGCAACCATGAAAAAATACATCACTGGAATTATATACCGACATGGATGTTACCAAGACACAGTATGGCGGTTTACAGTATTTTATTGGGAAGACGTCAATGAGCACAGTGCCCTGGGACACCGAAAAAAGCTTTTGGTTTTAAAAAACTAAGATGTGTTAAAAATGGATAAATTTCTAAATAAAACTTTATTCATTACATTAATTATATTATCTGCATTGTATACAAGGCATAGAACCCATTAGTACCCATATATTGTATGCCGTGCAATTGTTTATCTATTGATTTTTTATGAGCTACGATACACCTACACATTTTGATCCTGACCTGGAGAGGGTGTATATATTTTTAGTGTTGACAAGTGCCGAACTTGGTACCTTGGTACCCGAACTTAGTATCATTGTCGTTGTGTGGTAGTGTGGGTAGTAAAGGTTGTGGAAAGAGTCGTGGTGGTGGGGCTGGTGGTTGTGGTTCGAGGATGGTTCTAATAGCAGCAGTGTATGTGGTACTAGGATGCTAGTAGGGATAATGGAGGGGTAGCGATGATAATAGGAAATAGTTGTGGTGGTTGTGGGAGTGGCTGTAGTGATGGTAGAAAAGGAGACAGTAGTGGTGGTGCGGGTGAAGATATCAGTTGTGGTCGTGGTGGCTATTGTATTTGTGATAGTAGTGGTTGTTGTAGTAGTAGTGGTGGTGGTGGTTGTAGTAGTAGTAGCGGTGGAAGAGCAAAGGATCCATCTGTAGCACTCTCAATACTTCCGTCACATATCGAGTGAATTCTGGGAACGGTCTTCTCCACTCCCAACACTAGGAATCCCTGGAATAGATTCCAGATCACGCTCTGGATAATCCAAATGCGACGCTTGTGTGTCCAAACTCGTTCAAGATATTCTAAGGCTGGTCGTAGCTATAGACACATTGCAAAGCAGGCTAAGTTTACATACAGTCTAAGGCAGGACGAGCCTATTGATAGTGCAAGGCAGGTCGAGCCTATAATACTGTAAGACAGGCTGATCCTATACCTCTATAAGAAAGGCCGAACCTATAGACAATTTAAGATAAAACTGAACGTATGAACAGTATTAGGAATGCCGAGCCTGTGTAGGTTGGCCAGATGTCCTGCTTTAGGCAGGACAGTCCTGCTTTTCAGGATTGTCCTCCATCCTGTGCCACCTCAAGCAGGACGTAAAGTTGTCTTTCTTTTTGGGGCCTGTTTAAAAATAATTATATAAATTACCTCATGCATACTAAAACAGCGTAATCTGAAGGCCACAATAACCACTGACATGTTTCACTGGTCTGCATGATTTTTTTTTATTGACTCTATGGGTTTTTTTTCTGTATATATATGAAAAATAGTGATTCACTGTGTTTTTTATTCATCTCTATCACATCAGGTTGTCAAGTTATACGGAAACGTTAATTTTCTCTTTTCGTATTACATAAGTAAATGAGAAAGTGGTATATTACCAATTAAAATGCTTGCCAATTGGTCATAGTGTCCAAATGTCAGAAACTTACGCAAATATGAAGACACTAATATCCGGAATTAAATACCAGAATCACAATTTGCTCTCCTACTAGGTCTTCAAGGTTAATAGACCAAGTATCCCTGCTTTCTGTGTTTTTGGGATAGTAGGGCAGACAGCCAGTACTATGAACAATAAGACTGGCCACCAAGAACCAGCTTCTTACCCGGAAATCACAACATGACAACTGTGCCATTAGTTGACCCCAAGAAAGTTCTGCTGCCACCACTCTACATCAAATTAGGGCTTATGAAAAATTTTGTGAAGGCCTTGAAGAAAGAATGGAACTGCTTTCAAGTACCTGGAGTCAAAGTTTCCTCGTACAAGTGAAAGCAAGCTAAAGGCAGAAATCTTTGTTGGCCATCAGATTTGGGAATTGATGAAGGACAATCATCCTGATGAAGCATTAGCAGGTGACGAGGTGAATGTCTGGTTTTCATTCAAGCAGATTGTCTACACCTTCCTGGGAAACAGGCGCTCCCCTGAATATGAAAAAATGATCCAAGACCTGATTTAAAGTTTCCAACAACTTGGGTCTAGAATGAGTGTGAAGATGCACTAAGATGCAGTTTTTGCATTCACATCTTGACTATTTTCCCAACAATTGTGGGGACTACAGTGAAGAACAAGGAGAGAGGTTCCATCAAGATATTTGCACCATGGAAACTCGATACCAGGGCAAATGGAATATCAGCATGATAGCAGATTACTGATGGTCATTGAAACGTAATGGTCTCGAAGCACAGCACAAGCGAAAATCAAAGCGGTCCTCCTTCGTTTGATTTAATATGTGATAGAGCAAAATGGTATAGATATTTACAGTCACTAGCCCAAGAATATGTAAGATGGCAACCATGAATAAAAATAAAAATTAAAAACATTTCAAATGCAGAAAAGTGTTTTTAATAAAATATTATGTTGTTGCAGTTGGCAAAAGGACGCGCGGAGCCGTAGTGTACTTGTACGAAACAAGTCAAGCTATGAATCAAGTACATGACGGAGCTAGACGGTCAGTCTCCCGAAAGCTGCAGTGGAGAGTGTTTGACTTATTAGAAAAAATGCCACAAATGTATATTTCAACTCATCAAACATATTTGACATAGGTTAACTCTCCAGGATTAAGACTTTAGTAATTAAAGAAACCCATACCACGGGCGGGGATAGAACCCGCGATCAGAGAGTCTCCAAACTCCAGACCGTCGCGATAGCCACTGGACGAGCTAACCACAATAGTGGTATGGTTTGTTTGCAATCGTGTCATTACGTTTTCGTGAGTCACTTTAGTAATTACTTTGTTAAGAGCTAGAATTTGGTAATTTGCATATTTTGGTTATTATTATATAATGAAGTAAAAATTGAGATTTATGGAGATTTACACACACACACACACACACACACACACACACACACACACACACACACACATATATATATATATATATATATATATATATATATATATATATATATATATATATATATATATATATATATATATATATATATATATATATATATATATATATATATATATATATATATATATATATATATATATATGGGTTCCACCTCTGGTGTAAACTGTGGGACCCATAGCCTCGGAGAAGTGGATAAAAAGGCTTCAAGGAAGAATATTTGGATTTCTTCCTGAAGCCGTTTGAATATTCCACTTCCCCTACCACCCCATCTTTTCATTCTTTTTTATCAATTGGTATATTTTATTACATAATATAGTACAGAAGATTTAAGATATACACTGTTGATATAAAGTGGGTATATACAGTACATGAGGTGTGAGAGATACATGTCTGGTACATATTGTTATGTGTTTGTCACTGATTATAATGGGAAAATCTCATCCAGCTCTTCAGAACTTGGGCGCGTGCCCAAAATACAGCAGGCATTACCCCTCTGTACAGCAGCGCTGAGTCGCTGAAACAGAAAACTAGCTGCCCTGGGATCTCTAGTTACCCTGATGAGTCTTTTGCCTAGCTCCTTAAGGAACTTAGATGCACTCTTTCCCCATGAGCCAAGGGTCTCTGAGCCTATGGGAATAAACATATAATGATGGGCAAGTTCTCCAAATTTTCTAGACTTTTGGGACTCCCTGAAGCTGGCAGCTGCCCCTCCTTCCTCCCTGGTGTATTGGAGATAGGTATCAGCCAAGGTAGATGCACATGTGTAGTCCCACACCACCTGCTTGCCGTCTGTCTAGGCTTGAAGTGTGATACCATCTGGGTGCTTCTGGCTGCCATCAGATCTACATTGTTGGGGTGGCTCCCTTACTGCTGGGCATCCGGTTGTTGCGAGGCTCCTCTTGACAATGTTATTAACCTCCTCGTGTCTTGCAATCTTTCCCTTGGATTTACGGCACACAAGACCATGGTACCTGAATCGGTCTGCTGCTTCACTGCCACAAATACACCAGTGTTCGGCGAGAATAGGGGCGGCAAGTCGAAGGGCACAACCAATGCGGATGGTCTGTGGGTCGAGCCGTGTGCTAAGACTGGAGTTGGGAACAGCCAACAGATAGTTCCCTGAACAAGAAGATCTCACTGCCAGGAGGCGGGCGTCTGGCAGAGTGAGCCTCATGTCCACAAAATAAAAAACTAACTTATTTACTAAATTATAATATAAATAAGAAGTTTGCTCACCAAAATACATTTTCTAATCAATCCTCATAGGTTCACAAAGTAAAATATATTCATCCATTACTGAGGACGACATATTTGTTAGGTTTCCACATTTTTGTGTTGTCCCAGTGATGATAATGACATAAATCATATTCATGGATAAGCTACTAATCAAATTATCTTTTACATTATTTTCTAGTGTATATTAAATTGCATCAACAGATCATACAAATGCTTCCAGTTCATCATTAAGTAATTTTCCTTTTTTTTATGTAGAAGTTGCTTCATGGACTCTCAGAATTTCCTGCCATCGAAGCTTTTTAACAGTTTTACAAATAATAGCAAAATCAGAAGATTTCCCCCTATTTCCACCCTCAAATCCTCCTTACAAATGCTAAGACACAAGACAAGAGTTTAATCTCATCACTCTGTATTTACCATCACCTTCCAACCTTCTCTCAGACATGTTCAAAGAGAACAGGAACACCTTTACTTTATCCCTCTTTCATCCCACTCTAGCCTTCACCATTCCTTATTTTACCTATTTAAAACTATTACAACATAGTTGTAACAGTTAATATTTTAGGCAAATATCCACATATACTTTGCACTATTATAAAAATCCAATAAATAAAAATAATACAGTATATACAGTATATACTTAATTAATATTACTGTACTCACATTAGTTGTTATCAGTCTTATGTCGTTCTCATCTACCGCTTTGCTTTAGTATTTTAGTTTACGTGCATTGTCACACGAACATTACTTAATTTACGTTTCTCAGCCATTAAAAAATAGGCTTTAATAAATATCCTAACTTCCTCACAGCTAACAACAACATTAGCTAAGTCAGCTCCCTCTTAATTCACTTTTGAAAAATGACCTACTCAGTTTGTGTATTTTCCTTAAACCTCTTCTAAATTAGGCTGCCTCATCGCCAGTTGTATCTCTTTTCGTGTCATCTATAAAATACATATTACTTGAGTGTTCATTTTTTTTTTTGAGATAATCTTTACTTCTAGAGGTTTACTCCCATATAGGGAATATTCGGCCCCCCTCTGATTTTTTGAGGGCTTATATTCAAGTACTGAGTCGTGAGAAGGTCTACCCCCCCCCACTTTACAACTATTTAAACAGTAAAGAGCTTCTTTGCTTTACTAAACATTAGGTAGGAATAAATTCACATTAAGCTGTAATACAAGACTGAAAGATGGACAGGACCACGGCTCGAGCCTCCCGTCCATCGTTCTGTTTATTCATTGACAGATGTTTATTATGACTTAATCTGAGTTCAGAGACTATATGGCTTTGAGTGAGATAAGAATAGATTTACCGCTAAAACTCCTGGGCTGTAGAGAGGAGGTCGGTTTGATAGAAATATACACAAGTACTGTTTTCGAAATCTTTCCTATTACAAGTCCCGTAGCCGAGGTGGTAGAGCGTTGGACCCGTCAATCTCGGGACCAAGGTTCGAGGCTCCTTTCCATCTTTCCCTTTTGTTCATTAGGTAGGAATATTTCTATCCAAAATAATAATTTGTATTATACCCCCCTAACACCAATGGTATTCGCCTCCAAAACTAGACATTTATTATCAGAATATAGTCTCTCATCTTTTTGTTTAACCTTCCCTTCCCTCCCCCTCACCCTCGCCCTCAACTCTAAGGTTTCATGATTCCATTTTGAGTTAATATAATGGTTTGTCAAGGAGGGTAACAGTCGTATTTGTAAACTATATGAAGCTTAGGTTAAGTTAGGTAAGGTTTGTCAGGAAACAGGTCTCGGCTCTTAGTCATATCATGACCCGCAACTGGAGCTTTTAGTCATGCGACTGAGTCCTTCCTCTGGCTTATCGATCCGCCACTTTAAAAATTATGGTTATAATTATAATTATTAGATAACTATATGGACAACAAAGGGGAGCTAATATACCCATATAAAGTTAGGTTGTGATGCCCCCAGTCCTCCTGTCAGATGTACTATAATACACAGCAGCCTGTATATTATACCACTGATAGACATTACTTGCTATCACCAACCCCTATTATCTCATTTAAATAAGGCAATCCATTTAGTTGTCTACCATACCCATATACGTTATAGTAATAGGCGACCCACCATCCCTACTATAATTACTAGTTGTCATTCTCCTCTCTTATTAAATACTAAATAAATAACCCTCATCCCTTACTATAATTACTTCCTGTCATCCCTCTCATACTGGCTCATACAATATGTATTGATAGACGTGTGTGTATAGGATGACATATTTCAGGAGAATGCTACATGTACATATATTATTTTATGGAAAAAATCTTAAAGTTGAGTTTTATTAGAAGAGAGAAAAATATTATATTGAAATTTTTGCATTACCTCACTTTATATTCGTAGTGAGATAAAAAAAAAATCATTACGCAGGGTGGGTTATATACATTATGCTAAAATCTGTCAGCTTGAGCTCACAGACTTCAGTAGGCGATGAGGAAGTCATCAAGTCTTCCATTAAAGGTCCATCAGCTTCAGGAACGATAAAGGTATCGTTCAAGCATAGCTGCTGTTTCTATTATCTGGGGATTACCATCTCTCAAAATAGCCTCTTCTATGAATGATTGCAAAGGCGATGAGGCCAAAGCATCACAAGCTGCAAAGATGTGCACTGGAGGAATATAATCACTGTCCTCTCCTAATCACGCAAATAGCTTGTAAACATGGAGGAATGCAGAGGCTGATACAATAAAGATCAATACTACCGCAAAGAGGCAGGTGATGTGGTGTAGCTGTGTATTACCTCGAATAGGCAGATTAGGTGATGTAAATTGGCACTGAGGCATGATGCGTGAGTGCCATCACCGATGGCTTCACTTGGGCATCAGGAAGAATGAACAAGAACAAGAAGCTGCATTTAAGGCAGAGACAACTTCTGGAGTATGAAGTTACGACTGGGAGTCCCCCATAAACCGACAGACTTCAGTTTCAATATAGTCATGGGATTTGTTAGTAAATCTCGCAAATTCTTGTTGAAATGCAGCGGTGGAAAGTAGAATGATGCAGTAGACATATTATCTGCCTGTTGAAGGCCAAAGGAGTTTTAATGAGAAAGATAAAACTGGGGTAGACTGACCTGCTTCGACTTCCATTAAATAGAGGCACCAGAAAACAGCCATTTCCACTTTCTTGATAAATGAGTTACTCCTCCCAGGTACCAACTGTCGCCTGGGATTTGATGGAATTCAGAAAGTAGTCATAATAATGCGAGGGTTAGAGTCTGCATTGATTACAGGCAGGTTATGTAAGCACCCGCAGGCCCAGGGTGTGCTCGGCCCAGCTACCTGATTTGAATTAGAAACTGCTACCCAGCCACAGGCTCCTGAATGTTCTGCGTTTGAGGAGAATAGGGAGGGGTTGATATAGCTACCTATGTCTGGACTACCTGACGGATAACCCTACTTGACCTACTGACAACCTTTCACCCCTTACATGCCACCCCTCACCTCTCTCCACTCACCTTCACCTTCCTAATCTTCACCTCACCTTCACCCCCACCTACGCCCTCATCCGTCGCCTCCTAGCCTTCACCCTTCACCTCTCATTCCACATCAAACTTTTACCCCTCACTTCTTACCCCTTGTCTTTATCCTCACCTCTCACCCCTCACCTTCACCCTCGTCTTTCACTCTTCGCCTTCACCCTTACTTCTTATTATTCACCTGTCACTCCTACGTCTCCCCCACCATCACCCTTCACCCTCACCCCTCACCCTCACCCCTCACCCTCACCCTCACCCTCACCCCTCACCCTCACCCCTCACCCTCACCCTCACCCTTCACCCTTCACCCTCACCCCTCACCCTCACCCTCACCCTTCACCCTCACCCCTCACCCTCACCCCTCACCCTCACCCCTCACCTTCACCCTTCACCCTCACCCCTCACCCTCACCCTTCACCCTCACCCCTCACCCTCACCCCTCACCCTCAGCCTTCACCCTCACCCCTCACCCTCACCCTCACCCCTCATCGTCTCACCATGTCTGAGGGGAAACAAGCAGTCAGGTGGATAATCAATGAATGTTTATTTATCAAGGGAAAGCAGCTCCAAGGGGCGCTGCCCCCTGGGAGAGGGGGAGTGCTGCCCCCTGGGAGAGGGGGGGAGTGCTGCCCCCTGGGAGAGGAAGGGAGTGTGGAAGGAAACGAGGGAAAGAGAGTGGGAGAGGGAGAGAACTAAGTAGGAGGGAGGCATGGAGGGAAGGAGGAAGGAAAGGAATGAGAGAGTGGGAAAGAGGGAAGATAGAATGGAGGGGGAACTTTTCTCTCTTCGCTCCCCTTCTATTCCATCTTTTCTACCCTCTCTTTTTATCTTTCACCTTCTACATCTTCTCTCACTTCATTACATTTTCTCCTACCCTCCCTTGTTCTAGCCGGTCCCCTTAACTCTTTCATCTACTCCCCTTTCTATACCCTCTCTTCTTCCTTGACACTCCTCCTCCTCCTCCTATCCCCTCTCATTCTAAACAATACTTCCATTCCGTCCATCATTTACCACCTCCCCTTTTCAAAACCTTTCTCTCTTACCGCTTCCCTCTGCTACTCTTTCTCTTTTACCGCTTCCTTCTTCTGCCTTTTCTCCATTTTCTCCCTTCCCTCCTCTACTCTTTCCCTCTTCTAAGCCCCGTTTCTCTTCTGCCTGCTCCCCTTCTACCCCTTTACCCGTCTAACATTTTTATTCTTCTACAATTTTGCCCTTCTTCCCACTTCTCTTCTCTACTCTCCTCCACTTCTTCCCCGTCTCCCATCTTCCTCCTCCCTGTTAACTTCTGCTTCACTCTCGTACCCTGAGATATTTGTAGCTGTTTTACATAAAAATACGTAGTGTTTGTTTTGTGTTTAGTCCGCGCTTGTGCGTGTTTGTCTGTTTGTTTGCTGCGGGGGGTCGATCCGGGGAGCTGAATGGGTGTACCTCAGCTTGTGTACTGATCTCACGGTCGTAAACAGTGGTTGATCATGGTCTCACCAGAACAGTGATTGATCAAGGTCTCACCAGACAAGTGATTGATCATGGTTTCACCACCAACTGTGATTGATCATGGTCTCATCAGCACCAGTGATTGATCATGGTTACACTAGGAGCAGTGTTTGATCATGAACTCACCAGGAACAGTGATTGATCTTGGTCTCACAAAGAACAGTGATTGATCTTGGACTCACCATGAGCAGTGATTGATCAGGGACTCTCCAGGAACAGTGATTGATCATGGTCTCACCAGGAACAGTGACTGATCTTGGTCTCACCAGGTGCAGTGATTGATCAGGGACTCTCCAGGAACAGTGACTGATCATGGTCTCACAAGGAACAGTGATTGATCATGAAAGAGGTGAGGGATAGGCGGTGAGGAGCGACAGGAGGTGAGGGAGAGGGGAGGGTGAGAGAGAGAGGACATGAGGGAGAGAGGGGAGGAAAAAAGTGTTGTGAGGGAGAGAGGTAAGGGACAAAGGTTGTGAGGGAGAGAGGTAAGGGAGAAAGGTTGTGAGGGAGAGAGGAGGTGAGTGAGAGGAGGATGCGAGGGAGAGAGGAAGTGAGGGAGGGGAGGATGTGAGGGAGAGAGGAGAAGGAGGGGAGGATGTGAGGGAGAGAGGAGGTAAGGGAGGGGAGGATGAGAAGGAGAGAGGTGGTGAGGGAGGGGAGGATGGGAGGGAGAGAGGAGGTGAGGGAGAGGAGGATGTGAGGGAGAGAGGAGGTGAGGGAGGGGAGGATGTGAGGGAGACAGGAGGTGAGGGAGGGGAGCATGTGAAAGAGAGAGGATGAGAAGGAGAGAGGAGGTGAGGGGAGCATGTGAGGGAGAGAGGAGGTGGCGGAGAGGAGGATGTGAGAGAGAGAGGAGGTGAGGGAGGGGAGCATGTGAGAGAGAGAGAGGAGGTGAGGGAGAGGAGGATGTGAGAGAGAGAGGAGGTGAGGGAGGGGAGGATGTGAGAGAGAGAGGAGGTGAGGGAGGGGAGCATGTGAGGGAGAGAGGAGGTGAGGGAGAGGATCATGTGAGGGAGAGAGGAGGTGAGGGAGAGGAGGATGTGAGGGAGAGAGGAGGTGAGGGAGGGGAGGATGTGAGGGAGAGAGGTGTGAGAGAGGAGGATGTGAAGGAGAGAGAAGGTGAGGGAGGGGAGGATGTGAGGGAGAGAGGAGGTGAGGGAGGGGAGCATGTGAGGGAGAGAGGAGGTGAGGGAGGGGAGCATGTGAGGGAGAGAGGAGGTGAGGGAGGGGAGCATGTGAGGGAGAGAGGAGTGGGAGTGGAGGATGTGAGGGAGAGAGGAGGTAAGGGAGGGGAGCATGTGAGGGAGAGAGGAGGTGAGGGAAGGGAGGAAGTGAGGGAGAGAGGATGTGAGGGAGTGGAGCATGTGAGGGAGAGAGGAGGTGAGGGAGAGGAGGATGTGAGGGAGAGAGGAGGTGAGGGAGGGGAGCATGTGAGGGAGAGAGGAAGTGAGAGAGGGGAGCATGTGAGGGAGAGAGGAGGTGAGGGAGGGGAGCATGGGAGGGAGAATGGTGTGGGAGAGGAGGATGTGAGGGAGAGAGGAGGTGAGGGAGGGGAGCATGGGAGGGAGAGAGGTGTGGGAGAGGAGGATGTGAGGGAGAGAGGAGGTGAGGGAGGGGAGCATGTGAAGTAGAGAGGAAGTGAGGGAAAGGAGGATGTGAGGGAGAGAGGAGGTGAGGGGGGGAGCATGTGAAGTAGAGAGGAGGTGAGTGAGGGCAGCTTGTGAGGGAGAGAGGAGGTGAGGGAGGGGAGCATGAGAGGGAAAGAGGTGTGGGAGAGGAGGATGTGAGGGAGAGAGGAGGTGAGGGAGAGAGGATGTGAGAGAGGGGAGCATGTGAGGGAGAGAGGAGGTGAGGGAGGGGAGCATGTGAGGGAGAGAGGTGTGGGAGAGGAGGATGTGAGGGAGAGAGGAGGTGAGGGAGGGGAGCATGTGAGGGAGAGAGGAGGTGAGGGGGGGAGCATGAGAGGGAAAGAGGTGTGGGAGAGGAGGATGTGAGGGAGAGAGGAGGTGAGAGAGGGGAGCATGTGAGGGAGAGAGGAGGTGAGGGAGGGGAGCATGTGAGGGAGAGAGGAGGTGAGGGAGGGGAGCATGTGAGGGAGAGAGGTGTTGGAGAGGAGGATGTGAGGGAGAGAGGAGGTGAGGGAGGGGAGCATGTGAGGGAGAGAGATGTGGGAGAGGAGGATGTGAGGGAGAGCGGAGGTGAGGGAGGGGAGTATGTGAGAGAGAGAGGAGGGGAAGCATGTGAGGAAGAAAGGGGGTGAAAAAGAAACAAGATGAAACAGAAGGTGAGGAAGAGAAAAGGTTCAAGAGAAGGTGAAGGAGAGAAAGGAAAAAGACAAGAGATAAGGGGAAAGAAAAAGTGAAATAGAGGAAATGCAGGAGAAAAGAGATCAAGGAATAAGAAGCTGAGGGAGGAAGGTGGAAGTGAGGGAGGAAGGTGGAAGTGAGGGAGGAAGGTGGAAGTGAGGGAGGAAGGTGGAAGTGAGGGAGGAAGGTGGAGGTGAGGGAGGAAGGTGGAGGTGATGAAGGAAGGTGGAGGTGATGAAGGAAGGTGGAGGTGATGAAGGAAGGTGGAGGTGATGAAGGAAGGTGGAGGTGAGGAAGGAAGGTGGAGGTGATGAAGGAAGGTGGAGGTGATGAAGGAAGGTGGAGGTGAGGGAGGAAGGTGGATGTGAGGGAGGGAGGGGAGGAAGGGGAGGAGGGAGAGACTTTTTGAGTGAGGATGGTGAAGGTGAGGGAAGAAGGTGGAGGTGAGGGAGGAAGGTGTAGGTGAGGGAGGAAGGTGGAGGTGATGAAGAAAGGTGGAAGTGATGGAGGAAGGTGGGGGTGAGGGAGGAAGTTGAAAGCAAGGCAGGAAGGTGGAGGTGGGGGAGTAAGGTGAAGATGCTGGAGGAAGGTGGAGGTGAGAAAGGAAGGTGGAGGTGAAGGAGGAAGGTGAAGGTGGTGAGGAAGGTGGAGGTGAGGGAGGGAGGTGAAGGTTAGGGAGGAAGGTGAAGGTGAGGGAGGAAAGTGGAGGTGATTAAGGAAGGTGGAAGTGAGGGAGGATGGTGGAGGTGAGGAAGGAAGGTGGAGGTGAGGGAGGAAGGTGAAGTGAGAGACGAAGGAGGAGGTGAGGGAGGAAGGTGGGGATGAGGAAGGAAGGTGAAAGTGAGGGAGGAAGGTGGAGGTGAGGGAGTAAGGTGAAGATGCTGGAGGAAGGTGGAGGTGAGGGAGGAAGGTGGAGGTGAAGGAGGAAGGTGAATGTTAGGGAGGAAGGTGAAGGTGAGGGAGGAAGGTGAAGGTGGGGTGGAAGGTGGAGGTGAGGGAGGGAGGTGAAGGTTAGGGAGGAAGGTGGAGGTGATTAAGGAAGGTGAAGGTGAGAGAGGAAGGTGGAGGTGAGGGAGGAAGGTTAGGGTAAGGGAGGAAGGTGGAAGTGAGGGAGGAAGGTGAAGGTGAGGGAGGAAGGTGGAAGTGATGGAGGAAGGTGAAGGTGAGGGAGGAAGGTGGAAGTGATGGAGGAAGGACCGTTTGAGGGAACAATGTGAGGAACTAACAAGAGAGATGCAGCAGTAAACCCGTAGGGGCTCTCGCTGACTTAGGAGGGAAAATAATGACAAAACTGAAGCCTTATAAAAATAAAGCAATATTTTCACTTCGCCAGAAATCACGAATCATATAAAATTATAAAAGCAAATAATATTTATTTGTTTGTTGAATATCTCGCTTGTTGAATATTACAGCTGAGTAAGATGATTTGTCCTCCTATTATTACTTACAGTTGCATGAAAAAAAAATTCGTCTTATTCTTCTTCTTTCTTCTTCTTCTTCTTCCTTCTTCTTCTTCTTCTTCTTCTTCTTCTTCTTCTTCTTATTATTATTATTATTATTATTATTATTATTATTATTATTATTATTATTATTATTATTATTATTATTATTATTATTATTATTATTTTGTCTGTGAAAAGTTTTTTGCTCCAGTCCTGACATTTACAGCTCTTTTTTGAATGTCAGCACTTAAAACTCTGGATCAGCAGTTGCATTTTCAACAGTGGAAGGTAATATGTTCTAGACTTACCATATTAAACCATGGAATGTTTTAGTATTGCCACTTACGACTATGGGTAACATGTTCTGGTATTACCTCTTTCAACTAGGGAATGGCTCTGGCTTGGCTGCTGAAGATTATAGTACAGTCCTAGAAACCGTACAAATTGAGAACACATCTACCACAAATTCTACCCAACCCTAAGCGAAATGGTGCAAATTCTAAATTTGGGGCAACTGTAAGTACGGAATATCAGGAGAAACAAATGGGACATGCAACTTTGAATATCCCATACAATGCTGCGATCTCTTGTCTAAAGGAGTGTGTCGTTCTACCTCTTGCAAATTCTTTCACCTGGAAATGTGACACTCTTCAGTCCTCCTAAAAACAGTGCTACAACACCAACTGCACTTCATGCAATTTAAAAGGGACCAAGAGGTACAGGCACCATAAGACAAACCATAGTAGTTACTATAACCCCACTCCAAGTGATTTTTTAATGGCAGGAAACGAAGAAAGAAAATAAAAGGAAATAACCAAGACAATCCACCTTGGAGCCTTGTTGGACTGGAGGCACAGCCAGTGGCTCCCCATGTCCTTCCAGAACCACAACTACTGATGCCAACAACAAAACCCCATCCACCGTCAACATGCACAGGGGTCCTGACCAGCAAAATGCACACAGCCATGAAGGTGTCTTCACCAAATACAACTTCAACAACAAGAACATCAACTGGGATCAGGTGAACCATGTCTTAAATGAAACAAGTTGGGAAGATATCTTAAATAAAATGGATCCAAACCAGTGCCTTGAAAGGATCAACTTCCTGGTAGCTGAAGTATGTTCAGGGCATATTCCCCTAAGAAAAAAGGAGAGAAGAAGTAAACTGGAGAGAGAAAGACGCTCCCTCTCCATAAGACGACGAAGAATCACTGAGCTCCTCAAGAACGCTAGATTATCTGATACACAGAAGAAAACGCAGACCAGTTAAGTGGAAAGTATCGAGCTTAAAGGATTCATTCAGGATCCAGGAGAGACAGGAGGAGCTGAAAGCAATTAGTGAAAGTGAAAGAAATTCAAAAAATTTCTTTTCATATGCAAAAAAAAAAAAAAAAAAAAGGCAAAAGCCACATCTAGTATCGGGCCCTTGCTCAGACAAGATGAGACTTACACAAATGACAACAAAGAAATGAGTGAGATATTGAAATATCAATACGACTCTGTGTTTGGCGAGTCACTAATCAGTCTACAGGTCGACAGTCTAAATATTTCATGAATGAGCCTCAAAACTCCGTCAATGTATGCCAAATTTCTGACATTCCCCTAACTTCACTAGACTTTGAGAAAGCCACTAACAACATGCCCATGTATTCAGCCCCAGGCCCAGACTCGTGGAACTCTGTGTTCCACGAACTGCAAGAAACCCTTTTCACGTGCATTAAGTATATTATGGAGAAGGAGCATAAACATGGGTGAAATTCCAGTCACTAAAAACAATGGATATAGCCCCACTCCATAAAGGTGGCATCAATGCATTAACTAAGACCTAAAGACCAATAGCTCTAACATCCCACATTATAAAAATCTTTGAAAGAGTACCAAGAAGGATGATTGCAAACCACTTGGATTCCCAAAACTTGGACAATCCAGAGCAACATGGGTTCACAACGGGTCGCTCGTGCCTCTCGCAACTGCTGGATCACTATGATATGGTTTTGGATGCACTGGAAGACAAACATGATACAAATGTACTATTCACAGACTTTGCAAAAGCCTTTGACAAAGTGCTTACTCCTACTGCCATGAAGACCTTAGAAGGCCGCGGCTTTACCATCTCCACGTCACCATACATGCTTGCAAAACGTTCGGTGTTTATGAAACGTCTTGACAGGCTGATCACAAACATGTCCATCCAGGAAATTACGTCATCACTTGAAGACCTCAACACCTGGGCCAAGATTGACTCTGTAGTGAAGATCCCCAACGCTTCCTCGATGCTGAAGGTCACATTCCTGGACGTTATCATGGCGACCAGAGCACTGTCTGATGGCCTGGCCATCTCTTACTACTACATCAACCCTCGACAGATTGAAACTGAGCGCTTCACGTACATAACACCTTGCTGGACATGTTACTCATACAGTCACTCTACTGCCGACTGCCACGTGAAGAACAAGAAGATATGTTCCACCTGTGGGTCTGCAGGACACGATTTTCGTTCTTGCACTTCCACTGCTGCTCCCACTTGCATCAACTGTAAGAGTGATCACCATACTCTTGGAGCCAAATGTCCAGTGCGAAAGGATATCCTCTCTAAGAAACTGAAGGAAGAAACGAAGAAGTCATCTGGAACCTCTCCTACATACGCTGCAATTGCCAAGATTCAATCTACAACATCCAAGATTCTACAAGCCGCTCAACAGTCGTCTCCACCACCTCTCACTACCCAACCTCCACCTGATGATATCTCTACCAAATTCTATTACTGCAAGATGTTTGCTCACATGCAAAATGCTGCAAAACCTGGCTCTTTCAACACGACTATTAATGAACTTCTTGCACTAAACAACATGCCATCAGCAAGGAAAGCTGTCAGGATATTAGAAAATGGCTACTGTGGTTTCTGTTTATATAAAAATAAGGACAGACAAGGAGCCCTGATTTACAGGTCAGCATCTCTCACATCCATATTGTAAACAGAGCGAAAAGGCACCATACCGTGACTGAAACAACATAAAATAACCTAGGTAAGACACATATGCAACAGTTAGGTATCTTTATTGTGAAACGTTTCGCCTACACAGTAGGCTTCTTCAGTCAAGTACAGGAAAGGTTGATAGAAGCAGAAGATACTTGAAGACGATGTAATCAGTCCATCACCCTTAAAGTTTTGAGGTGGTCAGTCCCTCAGTCTGGAGAAGAGCATTGTTCCATAGTATGAAACAATATGTTTCATATTGTTTCATACTATGGAACAATGCTCTTCTCCAGACTGAGGGACTGACCACCTCAAAACTTTAAGGGTGATGGACTGATTACATCGTCTTCAAGTATCTTCTGCTTCTATCAACCTTTCCTGTACTTGACTGAAGAAGCCTACTGTGTAGGCGAAACGTTTCACAATAAAGATACCTAACTGTTGCATATGTGTCTTACCTAACAACCTGTCGGTATTTTATACCATTTTAATGTTCATAAAATAACCTACACATAGGGCAGAAACGTTGTCTTAAGTTTCCTGAGGTGTGGAAGACGGCAAATGTAGTCCCCATTTTCAAGAAATGAGACAGAAATGAGGCACTAAACTACAGACATATGTCACTGACGTGTATGGTATGTAGAGTCATGGAGAAGATTATCAGGAGAGTGGTGGAACACCTGGAACGGAACAAGATTATAAACGACAACCAGCACTGGAGATTTATGACAAGGTAACAGAAGTAAGACAAGAGAGAGAAGGGGGTGCATTGACTGCATTTTCCTGGACTGCAAGAAGGCCTTCGACACAGTTCCTCACAAAAGCCAGAGGATCAGACACGTATAACAGGAAGGGCACTGCAGTGGATCAGAGAATATCTGACAGGGAGGTAGCAACCAGTCATGGTAGGTGATGAGGTATCACAGTGGGTGCCTGTGATGAGCGGGGTCCCACAGGGGTCAGCCCTACGACCAGTGGTATTTTTGATATATGTGAATGACATGATGGAAGGGATAGACTCCGAGTGTCCCTGTTCGCAGACGATGTGAAGTTAATGAGGAGAATTAAATCAGGTGAGGATCAAGCAGGACTGCAAAGAGACCTGGACAGGCTGGACGCGTGGTCCAACAATTGGCTCCTTGAATTTAACCCCGCCAAATGCAAAGTCATGAAGATCGAGGAGATGCAAAGAAGACCGCAGACAGAGTATAGGCTAGGTAGCCAAAAATTGCAAACCTCACTCAAGGAGAAAGATCTTGGGGTGAGTATAACACCGAGCACGTCTCCGGAAGCACACATCAACCAGATAACTGCAGCAGCATATGGGCGCCTGGCAAACCTGAGAATACCATTCCAGTACCTCAGTAAGGAATCGTTCAAACTCTGTACACCGTGTACGTCAGGCCCATGCTGGAGTGTGCAGCACCAGTTTGGAACCCACACATGGTCAAGCACGTCAAGAAATTAGAGAAAGTCCAAAGGTTTGCAACAAGGCTAGTTCCAGAACTAAGGGGAATGTCCTACGAAGAAAGGTTGAGGGAAATCGGCCTGACGACCCTAGAGGACAGGAGGGTTAAGGGAGAAATGATAACGACATGCAAAATACTGCGAGGAATAGATAAGGTGGACAGAGACAGGATGTTCCAGAGATGGGACACAGAAACAAGTAGTCGCAATTGGAAGTTGAAGACTCAGATGAGTCAAAGGGGTGTTAGGAAGCATTTCTTCAGTCATATAGTTATCAGAAAGGGGAAGAGTCTGGCAAGTGATGTAGCGGAGGCAGGAACCATACAAAGTTTTAAGACGAGGTATGATAAAGCTCATTGACCAGAGAGAGAAAGAACGTAGTAGCGGTCAGTGAAGAGGCGGGGCCAGGATCTGAGTCTCGACCCCTGCAACCACAAATAGGTGAGTACAAATAGGTTAGTATACACACACACAAACACACACACACTCACTCACACACACACACACGCACACACACACACACACACACACACACACACACACACACACACACACACACACATACACACACACACATATATATATGTATATATAATTTTATTATTTTTTATTAACACACTGGCCGATTCCCACCAAGGCAGGGTGGCCCGAAAAAGAAAAACTTTCACCATCATTCACTCCATCACTGTCTTGCCAGAAGGGTGCTTTACACTACAGTTTTTAAACTGCAACATTAACACCCCTCCTTCAGAGTGCAGGCACTGTACTTCCCATCTCCAGGACTCAAGTCCGGCCTGCCGGTTTCCCTGAATCCCTTCACAAATGTTACTTTGCTCACACTCCAACAGCACGTCAAGTATTAAAAAAAAAATTTGTCTCCATTCACTCCTATCAAACACGCTCACGCATGCCCGGTGGAAGTCCAAGCCCCTCGCACACAAAACCTCCTTTATCCCCTCCCTCCAACCTTTCCTAGGCCGACCCCTACCCCGCCTTCCTTCCACTACAGACTGATACACTCTTGAAGTCACTCTGTTTCGCTCCATTCTCTCTACATGTCCGAACCACCTCAACAACCCTTCCTCAGCCCTCTGGACAACAGTTTTGGTAATCCCGCACCTCCTCCTAACTTCCAAACTACGAATTCTCTGCATTATATTCACACCACACGTTGCCCTCAGACATGACATCTCCACTGCCTCCAGCCTTCTGCTCGCTGCAACATTTATCACCATTGCTTCACACCCATATAAGAGCATTGGTGAAACTATACTCTCATACATTCCCCTCTTTGCCTCCAAGGACAAAGTTATTTGTCTCCACAGACTCCTAAGTGCACCACTCACCCTTTTCCCCTCATCAATTCTATGATTCACCTCATCTTTCATAGACCCATCCGCTGACACGTCCACTCCCAAATATCTGAATACATTCACCTCCTCCATACTCTCTCCCTCCAATCTGATATCCAATCTTTCATCACCTAACCTTTTTGTTATCCTCATAACTTTACCCTTTCCTGTATTCACTTTTAATTTTCTTCTTTTACGTACCATACCAAATTCATCCACCAACCTCTGCAACTTCTCTTCAGAATCTCCCAAGAGCACAGTGTCATCAGCAAAGAGCAACTGTGACAACTCCCACTTTATGTGTGATTCTTTATCTTTTAACTCCACGCCTCTTGCCAAGACCCTCGCATTTACTTCTCTTACAAACCCATCTATAAATATATTAAACAACCACAGTGTGAGGGAAAAGTTCAATAGATAGGAGTAGCAATATAGTAACGGACTACTCCTGGATTCGTTCGTTTTGTGCTGCTGGGCGGAAGCTGCTGCCTGTACAGCTGCTCTGTGAGAAGAGTTGTGACCTTCCTGTTGCTGGGTACCATCCACCACCTCCCTGGCGCCCAGATCCAGCCGATGTTTTCATCATGCAGCTACCCATCTCTAAGTGTCTCTGCAGTCAAGACACCCTCAGCAATCATGCTGAGACAAGCATGGCACTGGCAGAGGGAGGCACATGTGCAGTGTATTTCACAGATGGTTCTGTCGACCCTGACAGGAAGAGAGCAGCAGCTGGACTGTACCACAATGGTCACACACAAGGCTGGCGACTCCCTGACCACTGCACGATCCTTCAAGCTGAGCTGGTGGCGATTCAGCAGGCATTGTCACATGCCCTACGACATCGACTCCGACCTGTCATACATGTTGATTCCACGTCTGCAATCAATGCCCTCTCCCATCCTCAACCACAGGACAATGTTCACCTCATCACATCGATCCTGAGCATAATGACAGCCTTAGAAGTTCAGGGTAACAGATCGACATTGAACTGGATCCCCAGCCATGCTAGCATCCGGGGAAATGAGGCGGCAGATGATGCAGCCAAGGCAGCAACAGACTATCCACATGTTGGGATTACTGTCCCAATCAGTCTACGACAAACCAAACTGGTGGCTGCCAGAGCCATGAAACTTACGGGGGAGGTCTTAGGTGATACCCCATCTCAACAGTGGTACCGAGCAGCGACTCAGGGAGAACCCCCTCCATATGATAGAAGCTGGTCCAGAGCGCAGTGTACCGCCATCCATCGGCTTCGTTTGGGCTTTCCCACAGCCAAGATGATGGTAGACAAGGCTGAGGAGGAGATGTGCCAGTACTGTCAGCACGTTGTCCAGCGGCCCCTAACACACTATCTTCTGGAGTGCGAAGTTACTGAGACACTCCGCAGGCAACTAGGAGTGATATTCCCTCTCGAAGAGGAACCAGAGATGACTGCGGCCACACTAGTGTACCATGGAGTCAACGAACCAGACAAGCTGTTGCCTGTGATAACGACATATCCTCCTCCTCGCTAGTGTCCATAGTTAGGAGTACATACGGTGTTGTCGCTTATGAGATGCACCAGTTGAACTTACCAGAAGAGTGCGTGAACAGCATATGTCGCATCATTGTAGAAACCTTTCTCCCTTGGGAGCTAGAGACGGGTCATCGCAAGATTGAGACCCGTGCCAGGACTACGGTCTTGGCGAACATTATACATACATACTTCAACTCCATATTGTTTCAAACTTTGGAACAATGCTCTTCTCCAGACTGAGGGACTGACCACCTCAAAACTTTAAGGGTGATGGACTGATTACATCGTCTTCAAGTCTCTTCTGCTTCTATCAACTTTTCTGTACTCGACTGAAGAAGCCTACTGTGTAGGCGAAACGTTTCGAAATAAAGATACCTAACTGTTGCATGTGTGTCTTACCTAGCAATCTGTCGGTGTTTTATACCATTTTGATGTTCAATCTGTCAGACACTGCAACACAAGGGTATCTTGGTACAGACCTGAAATCAACTTCGACTACCTCTACTAGTGAGAACGGCTGGATTTGAGAGGGACCTGACCTTCTAACATCTGCGTTCTACTAGTGACCTACGTCCCTCCTGGCGCTATATAAGGCTCCATCCTGTCACTTCAACTCCATATTGTTTCAAACTTTGGAACAATGCTCTTCTCCAGACTGAGGAACTGACCACCTCAAAACTTTAAGGGTGATGGACTGATTACATCGTCTTCAAGTCTCTTCTGCTTCTATCAACTTTTCTGTACTTGACTGAAGAAGCCTACTGTGTAGGCGAAACGTTTCGAAATAAAGATACCTAACTGTTGGAAATATAAACACAAATGCAGTATAATGTGATCCTTTATTGACTACGTTTCGCCCACACAGTGGGCTTTTTCAAGTCACAAACAGAACTACCTGGGGTGGAAGGAACGCGAGTATTTATAGTCCGGTTCAGAATGCTGAGGTCAGATGCAGCATTCTTCACCTGACCTCAGCAAGTTACTTGGGTGCGGTACGTAGATGATATTTTGGTCATTGTACCCAAAAATCTTGACGTACAGGGCATCCTCAACACCATCAACACTCTGGAACCTACTATTAAATTTACTCTAGAGGAGGAGAAGGACAACCAGTTACCTTTTCTCGACGTTCTCTTACGCACAGGGGAAAACAAACTTTCTTTTAAAGTCTACCGGAAGCCTACCTACAAGAATGATCTTCTACATTTCTTCTCTCACCATGACACAAGAACTAAAAGAGGGGTAGTTATTGGCTTCTTTCTGAGAGCCTACAGAATTTCCAGTCCGCAGTTCCTCGAAGAAGAATGTACATACATCACCAACTCTTTTAGTTCACTACACTTTCCCCTACACTTCATACGTGACTGCAGGAAACGTGCAACACGTATCCTCAGCAAGACCAACACCTATCAAATTGAAGAAAAGCCTCCAAGTTACATCGTTTTACCGGTCAGCAACGTTGCCACTAATGTTTCAAAAATGTTTGACAGAAAACTGGCTAAAATATCTACCAGCTCTTCAACTACTATTAGGAACCTGATACAAAAACCCAAGCATGTTTCTGGCACAAGTGCAGGAATCTACACTATACCATGTGGGGGGTGTGACAAAGTATATGTAGGGGAAACAGCCAGAACTCTGGACATTAGGATAGCAGAACACAAAAATGCTTGCAGAAATGATGACCGCAAAAACGCATGTGTTCAACATAGATATTACCTACCAGTGAATTTGCCCTCGTCTGCTTCACCTGACGTTACTATATAAGCGTCAGGATTCTTTCTTCTGCTTCAGAATCTCCACGACTAGGGTGCTGTTCGCACCTACTCCTAGGTTGAGGGACTGATTACCTCATCTTCTGTACATAGTTCTACTGTCTTCAAGTTATGTCCTAGATTTTGTATTGATAAAGCCACTGGATGGCGAAACGTCTACAATAAAGATACCCAGATGTTGCATATGTGTCTTACTCTCATCTTGTCGGTATTATATACCATTCGTACACAACTTGTCAGACACTGCAACATCATGGAATCTTAATTCTGAGGACATGTACATAACCTTCACGACTACGACAAGTACCTCTACAACTAACCCATCTCTTTGGGAAGGACCTACTTCCACTGGGGAATCCCGCCTACCAGTGAATTTGCCCTCGTCTGCTTCACCTGACGTTACTATATAAGCGCCAGGATTCTTTCTTCTGCTTCAGAATCTCCACGACTAGGGTGCTGTTCGCACCTACTCCTAGGTTGAGGGACTGATTACCTCATCTTCTGTACATAGTTCTACTGTCTTCAAGTTATGTCCTAGATTTTGTATTGATAAAGCCACTGGATGGCGAAACGTCTACAATAAAGATACCCAGATGTTGCATATGTGTCTTACTCTCATCTTGTCGGTATTATATACCATTCGTACACATATATATGTGTGTTTTCTTAGTTTTCTCTGTATTAGGACTGAAGAAGCCACTCGTGGTGAAACGTTTCCTTTAATAAATGTCCTGAACTGTACATAAGTGTCTTTTTCCACATCTTGTCGGTATCACCATACCATTTCCTCTACTGTTCCTGCCTACTTTCTGTATTCGACTGAAGAAGCCTACTGTGTAGGCGAAACGTTTCGGAATAAAGTTGCCTAACTGTTGCCTTTGTGTCTTACCTACCAACCTGTCGGTATTTTATACCATTTTGATGTTCATTGTTTGTAATGGCTTGATAAAGCTCCTGGAGAGCGAAACGTTGCCACAATAAATGTCACATTAGTTGCACTTGTGTCCTTTTACTTTACATATTGTCGGTAATTCTACCAACTTTATTACATGCTACATATGATAGGGATCCCTCCCTTAGACCTGACTATTTCTATGGCTGACCTGTACTGTCCAGTCTCCTGTCTCCTGCCATTGCCAATGTCATTTCCACCAGCACTAAGACAGACAATGGGGCTTGTTCCCATTACCTGACATAATGTTACCCAACCTGCTGACTATATCACCAACAACAGCTCCTGGGAGGCACACCTTCTGTCTGACATGTTTTTGTTACGAAAAGCACGGTCCATATATCTTACCTGAGAGTCTCCCACAATCAGAATATTCTTAAAATGGTATAAAATACCGACAGATTGTTAGGTAAGACACATATGCAACAGTTAGGTATCTTTATTTCGAAACGTTTCGCCTACACAGTAGGCTTCTTCAGTCGAGTACAGAAAAGTTGATAGAAGCAGAAGATACTTGAAGACGATGTAATCAGTCCATCACCCTTAAAGTTTTGAGGTGGTCAGTCCCTCAGTCTGGAGAAGAGCATTGTTCCGTTGTCTGAAACAATATGAAGTTGAAGTGACAGGATGGAGCCTTTATATAGTGCCAGGAGGTGAGACGTAGGTTGCTTTGGGAGGGCAGGTCCCTCTCAAACCCAGCCGTTCTCACTAGTAGAGGTCGAAGTTGATGGTCTGTACCAAGATACCCTTGTGTTGCAGTGTCTGACAGAATGAACATTAAAATGGTATAAAATACCGACAGATTGTTAGGTAAGACACATATGCAACAGTTAGGTATCTTTATTTCGAAACGTTTCGCCTACACAGTAGGCTTCTTCAGTCGAGTACAGAAAAGTTGATAGAAGCAGAAGATACTTGAAGACGATGTAATCAGTCCATCACCCTTAAAGTTTTGAGGTGGTCAGTCCCTCAGTCTGGAGAAGAGCATTGTTCCGTTGTCTGAAACAATATGAAGTTGAAGTGACAGGATGGAGCCTTTATATAGTGCCAGGAGGTGAGACGTAGGTTGCTTTGGGAGGGCAGGTCCCTCTCAAACCCAGCCGTTCTCACTAGTAGAGGTCGAAGTTGATGGTCTGTACCAAGATACCCTTGTGTTGCAGTGTCTGACAGAATGAACATTAAAATGGTATAAAATACCGACAGATTGTTAGGTAAGACACATATGCAACAGTTAGGTATCTTTATTTCGAAACGTTTCGCCTACACAGTAGGCTTCTTCAGTCGAGTACAGAAAAGTTGATAGAAGCAGAAGATACTTGAAGACGATGTAATCAGTCCATCACCCTTAAAGTTTTGAGGTGGTCAGTCCCTCAGTCTGGAGAAGAGCATTGTTCCGTTGTCTGAAACAATATGAAGTTGAAGTGACAGGATGGAGCCTTTATATAGTGCCAGGAGGTGAGACGTAGGTTGCTTTGGGAGGGCAGGTCCCTCTCAAACCCAGCCGTTCTCACTAGTAGAGGTCGAAGTTGATGGTCTGTACCAAGATACCCTTGTGTTGCAGTGTCTGACAGAATGAACATTAAAATGGTATAAAATACCGACAGATTGTTAGGTAAGACACATATGCAACAGTTAGGTATCTTTATTTCGAAACGTTTCGCCTACACAGTAGGCTTCTTCAGTCGAGTACAGAAAAGTTGATAGAAGCAGAAGATACATCGTCTTCAAGTATCTTCTGCTTCTATCAACTTTTCTGTACTCGACTGAAGAAGCCTACTGTGTAGGCGAAACGTTTCGAAATAAAGATACCTAACTGTTGCATATGTGTCTTACCTAACAATCTGTCGGTATTTTATACCATTTTAATGTTCATTCTGTCAGACACTGCAACACAAGGGTATCTTGGTACAGACCATCAACTTCGACCTCTACTAGTGAGAACGGCTGGGTTTGAGAGGGACCTGCCCTCCCAAAGCAACCTACGTCTCACCTCCTGGCACTATATAAAGGCTCCATCCTGTCACTTCAACTTCATATTGTTTCAGACAACGGAACAATGCTCTTCTCCAGACTGAGGGACTGACCACCTCAAAACTTTAAGGGTGATGGACTGATTACATCGTCTTCAAGTATCTTCTGCTTCTATCAACTTTTCTGTACTCGACTGAAGAAGCCTACTGTGTAGGCGAAACTTTTCGAAATAAAGATCCCTAACTGTTACATATGTGTCTTACCTAACAATCTGTCCGTATTTTATACCATTTTAATGTTCATTCTGTCAGACACTGCAACACAAGGGTATCTTGGTACAGACCATCAACTTCGACCTCTACTAGTGAGAACGGCTGGGTTTGAGAGGGACCTGCCCTCCCAAAGCAACCTACGTCTCACCTCCTGGCACTATATAAAGGCTCCATCCTGTCACTTCAACTTCATATTGTTTCAGACAACGGAACAATGCTCTTCTCCAGACTGAGGGACTGACCACCTCAAAACTTTAAGGGTGATGGACTGATTACATCGTCTTCAAGTATCTTCTGCTTCTATCAACTTTTCTGTACTCGACTGAAGAAGCCTACTGTGTAGGCGAAACGTTTCGAAATAAAGATACCTAACTGTTGCATATGTGTCTTACCTAACAATCTGTCGGTATTTTATACCATTTTAATGTTCATTCTGTCAGACACTGCAACACAAGGGTATCTTGGTACAGACCATCAACTTCGACCTCTACCAGTGAGAACGGCTGGGTTTGAGAGGGACCTGCCCTCCCAAAGCAACCTACGTCTCACCTCCTGGCACTATATAAAGGCTCCATCCTGTCACTTCAACTTCATATTGTTTCAGACAACGGAACAATGCTCTTCTCCAGACTGAGGGACTGACCACCTCAAAACTTTAAGGGTGATGGACTGATTACATCGTCTTCAAGTATCTTCTGCTTCTATCAACTTTTCTGTACTCGACTGAAGAAGCCTACTGTGTAGGCGAAACGTTTCGAAATAAAGATACCTAACTGTTGCATATGTGTCTTACCTAACAATCTGTCGGTATTTTATACCATTTTAATGTTCATTCTGTCAGACACTGCAACACAAGGGTATCTTGGTACAGACCATCAACTTCGACCTCTACCAGTGAGAACGGCTGGGTTTGAGAGGGACCTGCCCTCCCAAAGCAACCTACGTCTCACCTCCTGGCACTATATAAAGGCTCCATCCTGTCACTTCAACTTCATATTGTTTCAGACAACGGAACAATGCTCTTCTCCAGACTGAGGGACTGACCACCTCAAAACTTTAAGGGTGATGGACTGATTACATCGTCTTCAAGTATCTTCTGCTTCTATCAACTTTTCTGTACTCGACTGAAGAAGCCTACTGTGTAGGCGAAACGTTTCGAAATAAAGATACCTAACTGTTGCATATGTGTCTTACCTAACAATCTGTCGGTATTTTATACCATTTTAATGTTCATTCTGTCAGACACTGCAACACAAGGGTATCTTGGTACAGACCATCAACTTCGACCTCTACTAGTGAGAACGGCTGGGTTTGAGAGGGACCTGCCCTCCCAAAGCAACCTACGTCTCACCTCCTGGCACTATATAAAGGCTCCATCCTGTCACTTCAACTTCATATTGTTTCAGACAACGGAACAATGCTCTTCTCCAGACTGAGGGACTGACCACCTCAAAACTTTAAGGGTGATGGACTGATTACATCGTCTTCAAGTATCTTCTGCTTCTATCAACTTTTCTGTACTCGACTGAAGAAGCCTACTGTGTAGGCGAAACGTTTCGAAATAAAGATACCTAACTGTTGCATATGTGTCTTACCTAACAATCTGTCCGTATTTTATACCATTTTAATGTTCATTCTGTCAGACACTGCAACACAAGGGTATCTTGGTACAGACCATCAACTTCGACCTCTACTAGTGAGAACGGCTGGGTTTGAGAGGGACCTGCCCTCCCAAAGCAACCTACGTCTCACCTCCTGGCACTATATAAAGGCTCCATCCTGTCACTTCAACTTCATATTGTTTCAGACAACGGAACAATGCTCTTCTCCAGACTGAGGGACTGACCACCTCAAAACTTTAAGGGTGATGGACTGATTACATCGTCTTCAAGTATCTTCTGCTTCTATCAACTTTTCTGTACTCGACTGAAGAAGCCTACTGTGTAGGCGAAACGTTTCGAAATAAAGATACCTAACTGTTGCATATGTGTCTTACCTAACAGAATATTCTTAACTTAATTAGCAGGGGAGTCAGAGGTACCTTTAACATCACTAACCACTCGTCTTGGAGAACATAAGAACATAAGAATGTAGGAACACTGCAGAAGGCCTACTGGCCCATACGAGGCAGGTCCTTATCAAAACGACATCTACCTAAAGCTACTCAAGAAATAACTCCCGTACCCCTTGACACAAATCAAACCCAGCCCCTCCCACTCATATATTTGTCCAGTCTCTTCTTAAAGCTACCCAAGGTCCTAACCTCTATCACCCCACTGGGAAGACTGTTCCACGCATCTACAACTGTTAGAAAACCAGTACTTACCTATGTCCTTTCTAAATCTAAATTTATCCAAATTAAATCCATTATTCCTGGTTCTTACCTGGTTCGACACCCTCAGTACTTTATTAATGTCTCCCTTGTTTATGCCCGTCATCCACTTATACACTTCAATGATATCTCCCCTCATTCTACGCCTCTCCAGAGAGTGGAGATTTAAGGCTTTAAGTCTATCTTCATACGGGAGGTTCCTTACACAGTAAATCATTTTAGTCATTCTTCTCTGAATGTTCTCTAATGAGTCTATGTCCATCCTGTAGTAAGGGGACCAAAACTGAGCAGCATAATCTAATTGAGGCCTCACTAGTGATGGTAAGACACATATGCAACAGTTAGGTATCTTTATTATGAAACGTTTCGCCTACACAGTAGGCTTCTTCAGTCGAGTACAGAAAAGTTGATAGAAGCAGAAGATACTTGAAGACGATGTAATCAGTCCATCACCCTTAAAGTTTTGAGGTGGTCAGTCCCTCAGTCTGGAGAAGAGCATTGTTCCATAGTATGAAACAATATGGAGATGAAGTGACAGGATGGAGCTTATATAGCGCCAAGAGGTGAGACGTAGGCCACTAGGAGAGGTAAGAACTCAGATGTTGACAGGTCAGGTCCCTCTCAAATCCAGCCGCTCTCACTAGTGGAAGTTGTCGAAGTTGATTGCAGGTCTGTACCAAGATACCCTTGTGTTGCAGTGTCTGACAGATTGAACATTAAAATGGTATAAAATACCGACAGGTTGTTAGGTAAGACATATATGCAACAGTTAGGTATCTTTATTATGAAACGTTTCGCCTACACAGTAGGCTTCTTCAGTCGAGTACAGAAAAGTTGATAGAAGCAGAAGATACTTGAAGACGATGTAATCAGTCCATCACCCTTAAAGTTTTGAGGTGGTCAGTCCCTCAGTCTGGAGAAGAGCATTGTTCCATAGTATGAAACAATATGGAGATGAAGTGACAGGATGGAGCTTATATAGCGCCAAGAGGTGAGACGTAGGCCACTACGAGAGGTAAGAACTCAGATGTTGACAGGTCAGATCCCTCTCAAATCCAGCCGCTCTCACTAGTGGAAGTTGTCGAAGTTGATTGCAGGTCTGTACCAAGATACCCTTGTGTTGCAGTGTCTGACAGATTGAACATTAAAATGGTATAAAATACCGACAGGTTGTTAAGTAAGACACATATGCAACAGTTAGGTATCTTTATTATGAAACGTTTCGCCTACACAGTAGGCTTCTTCAGTCGAGTACAGAAAAGTTGATAGAAGCAGAAGATACTTGAAGACGATGTAATCAGTCCATCACCCTTAAAGTTTTGAGGTGGTCAGTCCCTCAGTCTGGAGAAGAGCATTGTTCCATAGTATGAAACAATATGGTACAGACCTGCAATCAACTTCGACAACTTCCACTAGTGAGAGCGGCTGGATTTGAGAGGGACCTGACCTGTCAACATCTGAGTTCTTACCTCTCCTAGTGGCCTACGTCTCACCTCTTGGCGCTATATAAGCTCCATCCTGTCACTTCATCTCCATATTGTTTCATACTATGGAACAATGCTCTTCTCCAGACTGAGGGACTGACCACCTCAAAACTTTAAGGGTGATGGACTGATTACATCGTCTTCAAGTATCTTCTGCTTCTATCAACTTTTCTGTACTCGACTGAAGAAGCCTACTGTGTAGGCGAAACGTTTCATAATAAAGATACCTAACTGTTGCATATGTGTCTTACCTAACAACCTGTCGGTATTTTATACCATTTTAATGTTCAATCTGTCAGACACTGCAACACAAGGGTATCTTGGTACAGACCTGCAATCAACTTCGACAACTTCCACTAGTGAGAGCGGCTGGATTTGAGAGGGACCTGACCTGTCAACATCTGAGTTCTTACCTCTCCTAGTGGCCTACGTCTCACCTCTTGGCGCTATATAAGCTCCATCCTGTCACTTCATCTCCATATTGTTTCATACTATGGAACAATGCTCTTCTCCAGACTGAGGGACTGACCACCTCAAAACTTTAAGGGTGATGGACTGATTACATCGTCTTCAAGTATCTTCTGCTTCTATCAACTTTTCTGTACTCGACTGAAGAAGCCTACTGTGTAGGCGAAACGTTTCATAATAAAGATACCTAACTGTTGCATATGTGTCTTACCTAACAACCTGTCGGTATTTTATACCATTTTAATGTTCAATCTCACTAGTGATGTATAGAGCTGTAAAATAACTTTTGGACTTCTGTTACTTATACTTCTTGAGATAAATCCAAGTAATCTGTTGGCCTTGTTGCGCACACTGAGGCACTGCTGTCTTGGCTTTAGATTTCTGCTTACCATGACTCCCAAGTCTTTTTCACATTCTGCATGACCAAGCTCTACTTCACCTAGATTATAGCTTCGAGGGTTATTTTCATTACCAAGGGCAAGTACCTTACACTTATCCACATTAAACTTCAGAGAATCGATTTCCTACCTTCACATCTTCTTTATTAACCCTCCTCATCTTCCTTCTTCCTGAACTGTGAACCACTTGCCACTTAAAGCGGCTGCCACTCTCACTGGTGGTAAGCATTTCCTCTTTACCAGCACCAACTATCTCACACTCACTCCCAAACACATCCAGGAGATGATGTGTTCAGTCCATCAATCTTGTAGAATGTACAGCATAGGGCCGTAGACGTGGCTTATATGCTGTAGTGAGGTGAGGTGAAGCAGGCGGAGGCGGGGTCATAGTGGTACCATCCACTAGTCGAAGTAGGTCTTCGTCCAAAGGTTGAACAAGTGTTGAAGAATTCTTTGTAACAAGATCCCATGATGCTGCAGTGTCTGACAGTTGTGATGAATGGTTTGAAAAACCGACAAGTTGAAGATTGAGACACTTATGCAGCATACGGGAATCTTTATTCAGGAAACGTTTCGCCACACAGTGGCTTCATGAATGGTTTTTCAAACCATTCATCACAACTGTCAGACACTGCAGCATCATGGGATCTTGTTACAAAGAATTCTTCAACACTTGTTCAACCTTTGGACGAAGACCTACTTCGACTAGTGGATGGTACCACTATGACCCCGCCTCCGCCTGCTTCACCTCACCTCACTACAGCATATAAGCCACGTCTACGGCCCTATGCTGTACATTCTACAAGATTGATGGACTGAACACATCGAATTGCTCTACCATATTGTATTACTTTTGTCACTACCACTACTACTACTACTACTACTAGTGAACATCGAAATGGTACCTCACTAGTATTCACCTCACTCTGAGCCTTTATATACCCTCTGTGTCCATGTATTGTTTGTAATGGCTTGATAAAGCTCCTGGAGAGCGAAACGTTGCCACAATAAATGTCACATTAGTTGCACTTGTGTCCTTTTACTTAACTTAAGAGTCTTCAATCTTTCTTCATAAGGAAGATTTCTAATGCTATGTATTAATTTAGTCATCCTACGCTGAATGTTTTCTAACGAATTTATGTCCATTCTGTAATATGGAGACCAGAATTGAGCTGCATAATCTAGGTGAGGCCTTACTAATGATGTATAAAGCTGCAGTATGACCTCTGGACTTCTGTTGCTTACACTTCTTGATATAAATCCCAGTAATCTATTTGCCTTATTACGTACGCTTAGGCATTGCTGTCTTGGTTTAAGGTTGCTGCTTACCATAACCCCCAAGTCCTTTTCGCAATCTGTATGGTTAAGTTCTACATTATTTAACTTATAAGTGCTAGGGTTATGGACACTCCCGAGCTTCAGAACCTTGCATTTATCTACATTGAACTGCATCTGCCACTTTTCTGACCAAGAGTAGAGTTTGTCTAAATCCTCCTGAAGTTCCCTAACATCTACGTTTGAATCAATTATCCTACCTATCTTCGTGTCATCGGCGAATTTGCTCATATCACTAGTAATTCCTTCATCAAGATCATTGATATATATTATAAACAACAACGGGCCCAAGACCGATCCCTGTGGAACGCCACTTGTTACTGATCCCCACTCGGATTTAACCCCATTTATGGACACTCTTTGCTTCCTGTCTGTGAGCCATGATTCGATCCACGAGAGCACCCTTCCCCCAATGCCATGAGCTGCTACTTTCTTCAACAGTCTTTGGTGCGGAACTCTATCAAATGCCTTACTAAAATCTAAGTAAATAATATCAAATTCTTTATCGTGGTCAACAGCCTCAAAAGCTTTACTGAAGAAAGTTAATAAATTAGTTAGACAAGACCGGCCTCTTGTGAATCCATGCTGAGTATCATTAATCAAGCTATGCTTATCGAGATGGCTTCTTATAATCTCAGCTATAATTGACTCTAGTAATTTGCCTACAATTGAGGTCAGGCTTATTGGGCGGTAATTTGACGGTAACGACTTGTCCCCTGTTTTAAAAATAGGAATTACATTAGCCATCTTCCACATATCAGACACTGCACCTGTTTGAAGAGATAAATTAAAAATATTAGTTAATGGTTCACAGACTTCCATTTTGCATTCCTTTAGAACCCTTGAAAAAACCTCATCAGGACCCGGTGACTTATTTTGCTTCAGTCTGTCTATCTGCTTCACAACCATTTCACTAGTGACTGTGATGTTACATAATTTATCTTCTTCTGATCCACTATAAAAATTAATTACCGGAATATTATTAGTGTCTTCCTGTGTAAAAACCGAGAGAAAATAATTATTTAAAATCGAGCACATTTCATTCTCTTTGTCAGTAAGATGCCCATAGTTATTTTTAAGGGGACCTATCTTATCTCTGACTTTTGTTCTATAGACCTGGAAAAAACTTTTTGGGTTAGTTTTAGAATCCCTAGCAACTTTAATTTCATAATCCCTTTTAGCTTTTCTTATCCCCTTTTTAATGTCCCTCTTAATGTCAATATTCTGATTCATAAGATGACCCTCGCCTCTTTTGATATGCCTATAAATTCCTTTCTTATGCCCTAGTAGATATTTCAGCCTATTATTCATCCATTTTGGGTCATTTCTATTTGATCTAATTTCCTTATAAGGGATAAACGTTCTTTGAGCAGCATGTATTGTGTTCAGAAAACTGTCATATTGATAGCTCTCTTCGTTACCCCAGTCAACAGATGATAAGTGTTCTCTAAGCCCATCGTAATCCTAGCCTCTATCAACCCACTGGGAAGACTGTTCCACGCATCTACAACTCTGTTAGAAAACCAGTACTTACCTATGTCCTTTCTAAATCTAAATTTATCCAACTTAAATCCATTATTCCTGGTTCTTACCTGGTTCGACACCCTCAGTACTTTATTAATGTCTCCCTTGTTTATGCCCGTCATCCACTTATACACTTCAATGATATCTCCCCTTATTCTACGCCTCTCCAGAGAGTGGAGATTTAAGGCTTTAAGTCTATCTTCATACGGGAGGTTCCTTACACAGTAAATCATTTTAGTCATTCTTCTCTGTATGTTCTCTAATGAGTCTATGTCCATCCTGTAGTAAGGGGACCAAAACTGAGCAGCATAATCTAAATGAGGCCTCACTAGTGATGTATAGAGCTGTAAAATAACTTTTGGACTTCTGTTACTTATACTTCTTGAGATAAATCCAAGTAATCGGTTGGCCTTGTTGCGCACACTAAGGCACTGCTGTCTTGGCTTTAGATTTCTGCTTACCATGACTCCCAAGTCTTTTTCACATTCTGTATGATCAAGCTCTACTTCACCTAGATTATAGCTTCGAGGGTTATTTTCATTACCAAGGGCAAGTACCTTACACTTATCCACATTAAACTTCATCTGCCATTTTTCAGACCAAGACATTAATTTGTTCAAATCGTCCTGGAGTTCATTGATATCCTCCTCAGAGTGAATTATACGGCCTATCTTTGTATCATCAGCAAACTTACTCATGTCACTAGTAATCCCTTCATCAAGGTCATTAATGTAAATTATGAACAGGAGAGGGCCTAAAACTGATCCTTGTGGAACGCCACTAGTGACTAATCCCCATTCAGATTTCACTCCATTAATGGTAACTCTCTGCTTTCTATTGGTAAGCCATGCCTCAATCCATGCTAGAACTTTACCTCCTATACCATGAGCTGCCACTTTTCTTAAGAGTCTCTTGTGAGGTACTCTGTCGAAGGCTTTACTAAAATCCAAATAAACAATATCATATTCCTTATCACTGTCAACTGCCTCAAATGTTCTATTGAAGAACGTCAGTAAGTTTGTCAGGCAGGAACGACCTCTCGTGAATCCATGCTGAGATTCATTTATCAAGTTATGCTCTTCAAGGTGACTTCTAATAATGTCAGCTATAATTGATTCTAATAACTTGCTCACTATAGATGTCAGGCTTATTGGACGGTAATTTGAAGGAGTGGACTTATCCCCTGATTTGAATATAGGAACCACATTAGCCATCTTCCACAACTCTGGCACAACACTGGTAAGGATGGACGCATTGAATACACTCGTTGAGAGTAAGACACATGTGCAACATCTGGGTATCTTTATTGTAGACGTTTCGCCATCCAGTGGCTTTATCAATACATATTCCAGGACATAACTTGAAGACAGTAGAACTATGTACAGAAGATGAGGTAATCAGTCCCTCAACCTAGGAGTAGGTGCGAACAGCACCATAGTCGTGGAGATTCAGAATCTCCACGACTATGGTGCTGTTCGCACCTACTCCTAGGTTGAGGGACTGATTACCTCATCTTCTGTACATAGTTCTACTGTCTTCAAGTTATGTCCTGGAATTTGTATTGATAAAGCCACTGGATGGCGAAACGTCTACAATAAAGATACCCAGATGTTGCACATGTGTCTTACTCTCATCTTGTCGGTATTATATACCATTCGTACACAATACACTCGTTAATGGCTGACTAAGCTCCATCTTGCATTTTTTAAGTACCCTTGAAAACAACTCATCGGGTCCCGGGGACTTATTTTGTTTCAGTTTGTCTATCTGTTTAATAACCATGTCCCTCGTGACAGTAATATTAGTTAACTTAAATTCATCAGGAACTAAATAATTGTTAATTACTGGAATCTCATTTACATCTTCCTGTGTAAAAACTGACAAAAAATAGTCATTAAATAAGGTACACATTTCCAGTTCATTATCCGTCAGCTGTCCATTCCCAATTTTCAGAGGTCCTACTTTTTCCTTCACCTTCGTCCTATACACTTGAAAGAACCCCTTTGGATTAGTCTTTGATTCATTAGCGACTCTAATTTCTAATAACATTAAGCAATATTATATAATAACTTGACGTAAAATCATGTAGTAATTGCAAGAACTATTATTCTGTAATTAGTTTTCATATTTTGTTACACTAGCCAGAGCTGTATTTTATATGTCATGGAAAAAATACGTTGTATTGGTTGTAGTTCATCCAGTTGTTCAACTTCTTACGTCTATACATCTGTCTGACTTGCTGAGCCGACTTATTAAACCAGTGATTATAAAACTTAAACGTCACATTCACTTTAACTTCACTTTACAACAATAATAATAATAATAATAATAATAATAATAATAATAATAATAATAATAATAATAATAATAATAACATTAATAATAATAGATATTAGGTTGGTAGACAGCAACCACCCAGGGAAGTACTACCGTCCTGCCAGATGACTGTGAAACAGAAACCTGTAACTGTTTTGCATGATGGTAGGATTGCTGGTGTCTTTTTCTGTCTCATAAACACGCTAGATAACAGGGATATCTTGCTACTCCTACTTACACTTTGGTCACACTTCACAGACACGCACATGCATATATATATACATGCATCTAGGTTTTTCTCCTTTTTCTAAATAGCTCTTGTTCTTCTTTATTTCTTCTATTGTCCATGGGGAAGTGGAAAAGAATCTTTCCTCCGTAAGCCATGCGTGTCGTATGAAGCGACTAAAATGCCGGGAGCAATGGGCTAGTAACCCCTTCTCCTGTAGACATTTACTAAAAAAGAGAAGAAGAAAAACTTTATAAAACTGGGATGCTTGAATGTGCGTGGATGTAGTGCGGATGACAAGAAACAGATGATTGCTGATGTTATGAATGAAAAGAAGTTGGATGTCCTGGCCCTAAGCGAAACAAAGCTGAAGGGGGTAGGGGAGTTTCGGTGGGGGGAAAAAATGGGATTAAATCTGGAGTATCTGAGAGAGTTAGAGCAAAGGAAGGGGTAGCAGTAATGTTGAAGGATCAGTTATGGAAGGAGAAAAGAGAATATGAATGTGTAAATTCAAGAATTATGTGGATTAAAGTAAAGGTTGGATGCGAAAAGTGGGTCATAATAAGCGTGTATGCACCTGGAGAAGAGAGGAATGTAGAGGAGAGAGAGAGATTTTGGGAGATGTTAAGTGAATGTATAGGAGCCTTTGAACCAAGTGAGAGAGTAATTGTGGGAGGGGATCTGAATGCTAAAGTAGGAGAAACTTTTAGAGAGGGTGTGGTAGGTAAGTTTGGGGTGCCAGGTGTAAATGATAATGGGAGCCCTTTGATTAAACTTTGTATAGAAAGGGGTTTAGTTATAGATAATACATATTTTAAGAAAAAGAGGATAAATAAGTATACAAGATATGATGTAGGGCGAAATGACAGTAGTTTGTTGGATTATGTATAGGTAGATAAAAGACTGATGAGTAGACTTCAGGATGTACATGTTTATAGAGGGGCCACAGATATATCAGATCACTTTCTAGTTGTAGCTACACTGAGAGTAAAAGGTAGATGGGATACAAGGAGAATAGAAGCATCAGGGAAGAGAGAGGTGAAGGTTTATAAACTAAAAGAGGAGGCAGTTATGGTAAGATATAAACAGCTATTGGAGGATAGATGGGCTAATGAGAGCATAGGCAATGGGGTCGAAGAGGTATGGGGTAGGTTTAAAAATGTAGCGTTAGAGTGTTCAGCAGAAGTTTGTGGTTACAGGAAAGTGGGTGTGGGAGGGAAGAGGGGCGATTGGTGGAATGATGATGTAAAGAGAATAGTAAGGGAGAAAAAGTTAGCATATGAGAAGTTTTTACAAAGTAGAAGTGATGCAAGGAGGGAAGAGTATATGGAGAAAAAGAGAGAGGTTAAGAGAGTGGTGAAGCAATGTAAAAAGAGAGCAAATGAGATAGTGGGTGAGATGTTATCAACAAATTTTGTTGAAAATAAGAAAAAGTTTTGGAGTGAGATTAACAAGTTAAGGAAGCCTAGAGAACAAATGGATTTGTCAGTTAAAAATAGGAGAGGAGAGTTATTAAATGGAGAGTTAGAGGTATTGGAAAGATGGAGGGAATATGTGGAGGAATTGTTAAATGTTGATGAAGATAGGGAAGCTGTGATTTCATGTATAGGGCAAAGAGGAATAACATCTTGTAGGAGTGAGGAAGAGCCAGTTGTGAGTGTGGGAGAAGTTCGTGAGGCAGTAGGTAAAATGAAAGGGGGTAAGGCAACTGGGATTGATGGGATAAAGATAGAAATGTTAAACGCAGGTGGGGATATAGTTTTTGAGTGGTTGGTGATATTATTTAATAAATGTATGGAAGAGGGTAAGGTACCTAGGGATTGGCAGAGAGCATGCATAGTTCCTTTGTATAAAGGCAAAGGGGACAAAAGAGAGTGCAAAAATTATAGGGGGATAAGTCTGTTGAGTATACCTGGTAAAGTGTATGGTAGAGTTATTATTGAAAGAATTAAGAGTAAGACGGAGAATAGGATAGCAGATGAACAAGGAGGCTTTAGGAAAGGTAGGGGGTGTGTGGACCAGGTGTTTACAGTGAAACATATAAGTGAACAGTATTTAGAAAAGGCTAAAAAGGTCTTTGTGGCATTTTTGGATTTGGAAAAGGCGTATGACAGGGTGGATAGGGGGGCAATGTGGCAGATGTTGCAGGTGTATGGTGTAGGAGGTAGGTTACTGAAAGCAGTGAAGAGTTTTTACGAGGATAGTGAGGCTCAAGTTAGAGTATGTAGGAAAGAGGGAAATTATTTCCCAGTAAAAGTAGGCCTTAGACAAGGATGTGTGATGTTTAATATATTTATGGATGGGGTTGTAAGAGAAGCAAATGCGAGGGTCTTGGCAAGAGGTGTGGAGTTAAAAGATAAAGAATCACACATAAAGTGGGAGTTGTCACAGTTGCTCTTTGCTGATGACACTGTGCTCTTTGGAGATTCTGAAGAGAAGTTGTAGAGATTTGTGGATGTATTTGGTAGGGTGTGCAAAAGAAGAAAATTAAAAGTGAATACAGGAAAGAGTAAGGTTATGAGGATAACAAAAAGATTAGGTGATGAAAGATTGGATATCAGATTGGAGGGAGAGAGTATGAAGGAGGTGAATGTATTCAGATATTTGGGAGTGGATGTGTCAGCGGATGGGTCTATGAAAGATGAGGTGAATCATAGAATTGATGAGGGGAAAAGGGTGAGTGGTGCACTTAGGAGTCTGTGGTGACAAGGAACTTTGTCCTTGGAGGCAAAGAGGGGAATGTATGAGAGTATAGTTTTACCAATGCTCTTATATGGGTGTGAAGCAAGGGTGATAAATGTTGCAGCGAGCAGAAGGCTGGAGGCAGTGGAGATGTCATGTCTGAGAGCAATGTGTGGTGTGAATATAATGCAGAGAATTCGTAGTTTGGAAGTTAGGAGGAGGTGCGGGATTACCAAAACTGTTGTCCAGAGGGCTGAGGAAGGGTTGTTGAGGTGGTTCGGACATGTAGAGAGAATGGAGCGAAACAGAGTGACTTCAAGAGTGTATCAGTCTGTAGTGGAAGGAAGGCGGGGTAGGGGTCGGCCTATGAATGGTTGGAGGGAGGGGGTAAAGGAGGTTTTGTGTGCGAGGGGCTTTGACTTCCAGCAGGCATGCGTGAGCGTGTTTGATAGGAGTGAATGGAGACAAATGGTTTTTAATACTTGACGTGCTGTTGGAGTGTGAGCAAAGTAACATTTATGAAGGGGTTCAGGGAAACCGGCAGGCCGGACTTGAGTCCTGGAGATGGGAAGTACAGTGCCTGCACTCTGAAGGAGGGGTGTTAATGTTGCAGTTTAAAAACTGTAGTGTAAAGCACCCTTCTGGCAAGACAGTGATGGAGTGAATGATGGTGAAAGTTTTTCTTTTTCGGGGCCACCCTGCCTTGGTGGGAATCGGCCAGTCTGATAATAAAAAAATAAATAATAATGATAATAATATTAATAATAATATTAGTAATAATAATAATAATAATAATAATAATAATAATAATAATAATAATAATAATAATATTATTATTATTATTATTATTATTATTATTATTATTATTATTATTATTATTATTATTATTATTAATAATAATAATAATAATAATAATAATAATAATAATAATAATAATAATCATAGCAATAACATTAATAATGATTAAAATAATAACTAAAACAATAATAGTAGTGATAATAATAATAATACCAAAAATAATAGTAATGTTAATGTTAACGAAAATAATATAAGAAATAATAAAAATATTAATAACAATAAAATACATATAACATAACCAAAAATGTCAAAGAATTGACATGAGAAAAGCAACGCAAAAAATGCATTGTAAAAATATATATGGCGAGCTTGCATTTAAATGGATGTTTAATTTTTTTATATACACAGGATTGTACACAACACCGACCCACGAGACACTTCCCGAGTGTCCCTCTCCAGGGTGGTGCCTGGATGATGGTGTAGGCTTTGATCCTAGGAATTGGAGCTACTCTTCCGTTCCCAGGATCAGATATGATTACTTTCAATGATTACTAAGGATGTATGTCCCCTACGGATTTAACGCTGCCCAGGAAAATAATAATAATAGCGCAAAATTAAATTATTTTTTTTAAATAAATCATCACTGAAGTGCAAGAAACAATGTTAATAGATGATGTATTCTTTACCAGATGATATTTAAGTCAACTAAATACCATGTAAAGTCAGTTTTGTATTTTATGGCAAATCTTTATTAATTTTCATTTATATATATATACATATATATATATATATATATATATATATATATATATATATATATATATATATATATATATATATATATATATATATATATATATATATATATATATATATATATATATATATTTAAAAAGTCGGCCGTCTCCCACCGAGGCAGAGTGACCCAAAAAGAAAGAAAATCCCCCCCAAAAAAACACTTTCATCATCATTCAACACTTTCACCTCACTCACACATAATCACTGTTTTTTGCAAAGGTGCTCAGAACACAACAGTTTAGAAGTATATACGTATAAAGATACACAACATATCCCTCCAAACCGCCAATATCCCAAACCCCTCCTTTAAAGTGCGGGCATTGTACTTCCCATTTCCAGGACTCAAGTCTGGCTATATAAAATAACCGGTTTCCCGGAATTCCTTCACTAAATATAACCCTGCTCACACTCCAACAGCTCATCAGGTCCCAAATACCATTCGTCTTCATTCACTCCTATCTAACACGCTCACGCACGCTTGCTGGAAGTCCAAGCCCCTCGCATAGGGGAGCAATGTGGCAGATGTTGCAAATGTATGGAATGGGAGGTAGGTTATTGAAAGCAGTGAAAAGTTTTTACGAGGATAGTGAGGCTCAGGTTAGAGTATGTAGGAGAGAGGGAGACTATTTCCCAGTAAAAGTAGGCCTTAGACAAGGATGTGTGATGTCACCATGGTTGTTCAGTGTATTTATAGATGGGGTTGTAAGAGAAGTGAATGCTTAGGTGTTGGCAATAGGCTTGGGGTTAAAAGATAAAGAATCTAACAAACTTTGCTGATGACATTGCTGATGAAACTGCTTTAGGGAGATTCTGCAGAGAATTTGCAGAAGTTGGTGGATGAGTTTGGTAGGGTGTGTAAAAAAAGAAAACTGAAAGTGATTATAGGAAAGAGTAAGGTGATGAGGATAACAAAAAAATTAGGTAACGAAAGATTGGAGGGAGAGAGTATGGAGGAGGTGAATGTATTGAGATGTTTAGGAGTGGACGTGTCAGCAGATGGGTCTATGAAAGATGAGGTGAATCACAGAACTGACGAGGGTAAAAAGGTGAGTGGTGCACTGAGGAGACTGTGGAGACAAAGAACTTTGTCCATGGAAGCAAAGAGGGGAATGTATTAGAGTAGTTACATCAATGCTCTTATTTGGGTGCAAAGCATGGGTGATGAATGTTACAACAAGGAGAAGGCTGGACGCAGTGGAGATATCGTGTCTGAGGGCAATGTGTGGTGTGAATATAATGCAGAGAATTTGTAGTCTGGAAATTAGGAGAAGATGCAGAGGGTTGAGAAGGGGTTGTTGAGGTGGTTCGGACATGTAGAGAGGATGGAACAAAAAAGAATGACTTCGAGAGTGTATAAATCTGTAGTAGAGGGAAGGCGGGGTAGAGGTCGGCCTAGGAAAGGTTGGAGGGAGGGGGTAAAGGAGGTTTTGTGTGCGAAGGGCTTTGACTTTCATCATGCAAACGTGAGCATGTTAGATAGGAGCGAATGGAGACAAATGCTTTTTAGGACCGGACGTGCTGTTGGAGTGTGAGCACGGTAACATTTATGAAGGTATTCCGGGAAACCGGCAGACCGGACTTGAGTCCTGGAGATGGGAAGTACAGTGCCTGCATTCTGAAGGAAGGGTGTTAATGTTGCAGTTTTATTTCTGTAGTGTAAGCTCACCTCTGGCAAGATGGTGATGAAGTGAATATTGACGATAGTTTTTCTTTTTCGGGCAACCCTTCCTACTACCTTACATTAAAGAACAGATTATGGCTGACGAGGACTCGGATCTAGAAGTCTGGACCGCTACGAGAGTAGCAGACCAGATCCCTATATCCTTAGTCCACATGGGATTCGTAGGGGTCTATCGGGGTTCTTCGGGGTCTGATCTGTTATTCGTAGTGGTCAATATTCCTAGGATCGAGTTGTCGGTCAACTGCAATAAGTTCGTTGCTCTATAGCCACTTGTTTCCGTGGTTGCACTGATATTTGAAGCTGGTATTAATGGGAGGAAGTGAGGGTTAGTCGACTGTTTAGGGTGGCACCTTGGTAGTTTACCATGGAGTAGGAACTCCTGGGCTTTAACACGAGTTGAGGTAAGATAACAGTCTTCTAGTGAATGAGCGGTAATATTCTTTAAATGGTACTGGACTTGGGAATAAGGTAAGGCAGAATAGCAATATCCTGCTGGTAAGTAGAATACCATTGATAGAGTTGAACCTTAGGATTCTCCCAGTTTCAGATTCTTAAACCCTGTAGTTAACTTAAAAGTACTGTTTGGTATTTTTTAACTGTGTTAGGTTAGACTACAAAAAGTGCCTATTAAAAAAAAGCAGATAAATTCTTGAAAACGAGATAATTAAGCGTTACCAGGAAATATAAATATGCACCACTGATGGTGTAATAATCTGGACGAGCACCACTGGTGGGTGTTAATCTGCATCAGTATCAGTGGTGGTGTCAGAACTACACGAGTATCACGGTGGTGTCAGAACAACACAAGTATCAACGGTGGTGTAAGAATCTGCACGAGTATCACTTTTGGTGTCAGAAAGAGCTGTTAATTAAAGGCAGTGCCTAGCACTGACCAGCAGACCATCTGGGCTTCTATATTACTTCGTTCTTATGTTTCAAAAGAAACGTAACGACCACTTGTTAATGAGAGGCTGGAGCCCACATTGACACATATACAGGAAAATAAAGTTTGCTGCCTTTATTTTGTAAGTCTTGTAACCTTCTTTGACGTTCCTTGTAAAATGCTGCTTTCACAGTCCTTCAGTGGTTGTTATGAGACTCACATTATCTTTTTATGGTTTTAGTAGCATATAATATTTTTATATAATGAACGAGTTTCCTGTGATAGGTTTAATCACCTTAGTTTTCTTGTGCTCAGACATCGTTACCATTTAACCTTAAGTTCACTAGTGTAATATAACTTGATGATTTGCAGAGTAGTTAAGTGTAGTAAGACTTACCTGATTTCATGTTGATTGTTGCAGTTCTTGGCTGCTGTACCTTGCAGAATCATTTCATTACTTAGACTTGAAAACGTAATATTACTCCTCAACGTACTGAAACACAGTATGATGTTTCATCTCAAAATTCTAGGTTAGCTGTGTTAAGCGGCCAACACAACAAGTCTGAATGGAAATGACTATAGGCTCCTCCAATTTAGAATTACGAAAATTAAAGAAAAAGTTCCAATATTTAAAAACATTGATTTAAATTTTTATGTGAGACCAAGTACGGCAAGGATGATTACATTGATCGCAAATAAAATTAGGCTTTCTTCCTAATATGGGGTCAATGAACACTGAAACGATACTTAAAATTGCAAATTGAATCTATTTATAAAGTTATTGATTCAGTTATGAACTCGTTCTCTCTTGATTCAAGGGTCATGGAAAATGACGGAACTTTGGAAACTTATGAATCTTTAACTTCAGAAGACCCTGGATATGTTCATAACTTGACGGTCAGCATGAACTTGTTGAACGTTTCCACCATTACATCGCGGTCATGGAGTAACGCTACCAGGGGCAAGTGGAGTCCATCATTGTTAACAGGTTGCTGCTGGACAGTAGCAAACGATGTTCTAGAAGTGGCATGTAAGAGACAAGCAAAGAATGATAATAATATATGGTATACATATACTCAAAATTTCCTTGGAAATTCTAGTATGGTCATATTCATACTCAGCGCATCGAAAACCTTGATGAAAATTTTCTTTTTTCTACGAAGCACAAAATTTATCAAAATTGGTACACCAGTGTTATACCATTCCTAGCAGTTCAGAATCGCCGGAGTTTTAAATGTTAAATTTTTCTCAAATGAAATCCTAAATGAAATAACACACGAACTTAGTTTTCCTTGCTTATGGACGAGCACTCTTAATATTGGCTTGATTTCATTACACATGTAATCCCTCTCAATTCTTAGAACACACCTCGCATTCCAACTGGGTACCACATATCAGTTTCCCCTGGTATAGAAATACTCCCGTATCATCATCATCATGAATAAGATGCTTGTTCAGCACTTTGGTATCTTTATCGCAGGATAACGTACCAAAGTGTTGCACATGTGTCTTATTTATCAGTACTTCACTTCATGGCATGTAGTACCCTAAGCTATCAAACGAAGATATTTTGGTAAAGTTTACCAGTTTATATAACATGAAAATATGTCTTTAACATGTATTCTAAATCTTCATTGAAGAATTATGTAAAAGAAATTGGAATATGGAAATTGTGCAAACTCTCCCCTTAATGAGCTAACCAGAGATTAATTTTCTACTGAGGCACGAGTTAGTGGAAGAAGCTTCAAGCCAGATGGTGGCGCTTGGCTGTATTCAGACTACTGGATCGTGGATGAAGTCACCATACCAGATGCTTACTCATTTCCCCATATGGATGATATCATGTATTTCCTGCATAAGGCCAGATTTATCTCCAAACTGAGCCTCCTCAAGGACTACTACCAGCTGCCTCTAATGAACAGGGCCAAGGAACTCTTTTTAACATGCACCAGGCACTTTCCAAAAATTAATCACGTGGATATAAAGGGATTATTAGGCACTCAGGCATACCTGGATGGTTCACTCATACTTTCTGAGACCTGTAATAAACATGTTTCCCTTTTGATAAATTAGACACATGTGCAATTCTTGGGTATCTTTATTGAGGAAACGTTTCGCCACACAGTGGCTTCATCAGTCCATACAAAGGAGAATCTTGAAGAACAGGAGGAGAATGAGGTAATCAGTCCCTCAACCTTGAGTCGATGTGGTCAGTCCATCAATCTTGAATTGATGGACTGACCACATAGACTCAAGGTTGAGGGACTGATTACCTCATTCTCCTCCTGTTCTTCAAGATTCTCCTTTGTATGGACTGATGAAGACACTGTGTGGCGAAACGTTTCCTCAATAAAGATACCCAAGAATTGCACATGTGTCTAATTTATCAACATGTCGGTTCTCTGAACCATTCATCTACAAACATGTTTCCCTTTTCAAAGATCACTGTAATAGGAAGGATTGATTTACTGTTAATCTAAGTGGATTACTTATGGTGGGTTCTTAATAATTTTTCGGGGGCCATATAGCAGGAAAAGGGAAAGTAGCATTTAAGACAGCTAACATTCTTGCAATCCAGAACTACAAAGATCCCCATGATAAAAAGTACCTTCAATAATTTTTGGCCCCTTTAACGACCCTTAATAGTCGGGGCGTTCCGTTTAGGTGGTCAGCTAGTTATCAGGAGTCTTGTTAAAAAGTAAACAGACTGCTGTGCTTAGTTCTGTATTATCACCATGTTATTATTATCACCATGTTATTATTATCACCATGTTATTATTATCACCATGTTATTATTATCACCATGTTATTATTATCACCATGTTATTATTATCACCATGTTATTATTATCACCATGTTATTATTATCACCATGTTATTATTATCACCATGTTATTATTATCACCATGTTATTATTATCACCATGTTATTATTATCACCATATTATTATCACCATGTTATTATTATCACCATGTTATTATTATCACCATGTTATTATTATCACCATGTTATTATTATCACCATGTTATTATTATCACCATGTTATTATTATCACCATGTTATTATTATCACCATGTTATTATTATCACCATGTTATTATTATCACCATGTTATTATTATCACCATGTTATTATTATCACCATGTTATTATTATCACCTTGTTATTATTATCACCATGTTATTATTATCACCATGTTATTATTATCACCATGTTATTATTATCACCATGTTATTATTATCACCTTGTTATTATTATCACCATGTTATTATTATCACCTTGTTATTATTATCACCATGTTATTATTATCACCATGTTATTATTATCACCTTGTTATTATTATCACCATGTTATTATTATCACCATGTTATTATTATCACCATGTTATTATTATCACCATGTTATTATTATCACCTTGTTATTATTATCACCATGTTATTATTATCACCTTGTTATTATTATCACCATGTTATTAAATTCCATTTGTCTTGCAGGTGGATATCTGAGTCTAGGGAGTTGGTGCAGCTTTACTTCAATTATTATTATTATTATAATCAAGGGGGAACGCTAAACCCGTAGGATTATGCAGCACCTGTGGGGGGAATGTGGAAGGTATTCAGGCTTAATTCAGGGAACTGGAGCACAGATCCAATTGTCTAGATCAAGAGCCTCTCACCAACATCAAGGACCCTTCCTTGAGGGGTGCTTTGCTTCAAGACAATGGTGGAGTTCTTCATCCCTTTTCCTACTTTTCGGCCAGCCTAAGCCACATTAATAAGCTTAATCAACAAGAGAGCAAAACAGGCCCCTAACTCTGGTCGTAACACAGGAACACTTTAAAGAGTGTGTCACCCTCTCTACATGTGGTTCAGGTGTTGAGTGATCATAACCCGCTAACATACCTGAACTCAGTGCACTGGATCTGATGGCTTCCCAACATCATGATCAAGCAAATCTCAGGAAAAGTCAACACGGACTGCGTGCGGCCAGCAGTAACAGCCTGGTTGATCAGGCCCTGATCCACCGGGAGGCCTGGTCATGGACCGGGCCGCGGGGGCGTTGATCCCCGGAATAACCTCCAGGTAACCTCCAGGTCCAGGTAACGGTGGCGGACTCCCTCTCCAGGACTTGTTAGCTTAGGCTGTATACACTGTATGTACACTTAGTTGTCACTTTATTTGATACGGCACACATGCTAGGTAATGCGAATATCTAATTAGCCAATCACGTGACAGCGCCAGAGTGCCTAAAAGCATACAGACATGTTCAAGAACTTCAGTTGTTCAGACCAAACAAGAAATGTGATGAAAATGACTTTGACCGTGGAATGATTATTGGTGCTAGACGAGGTGGTTTGATTATATCAAAAACTGCTGATCTGGGATTCTCACGAACAACAGTCTCTAGGCTTTACAGAAAATGGTGAGAAAAACAAAACATCCAGTGAGCGGCAGTTTTGTTGGCATTTTCGCCCACAGAGTGGTTCAAGCCGACAGGAATGCGAGAATAACTCAAATAACCACAGTGGGATGCAGAAAACCAAGTCCAAATGCGCATCACATCGAACTGTGAAGTGGATGTGCTAAAGCAGCAGATCACACCGAATTCCAGGCCTGTCACCTAGGAACAGGAAACTAAGGCTACAGTGGACACAGACTCACCAAAACTAGACAGTTGAAGATTGGAAAAACAAACCGTTGTCTGGTGAATCACGATTTCTGCTGCGCTATGCAGATGGTTAGTTAGTTAGTTAGAGATTTGCCGGTATTTCCGGCCCGGGTCTTCTCCAGATGGTGACCGGGCGGTGGCCCCCGGGGCGGGGGTGTCGTTCGTCTTCATTCTTCTATCTTCTCTCTTTTGGCCCTCCGGTTGGAGGGTTATGCAGATGGTAGAGTCAGAATTTGGCATTAGGCTTCGGGATGTAGTGGAACATGAGATTCCCATGAATGTGCAGCCAACAAATCTGCAGCAACTGCGTGATGCTATCATATCAAAATGGACCAGAATTTCTAAGAATGTTTCCAGCATCTCGTTGAATACATGCCACGAAGAATTCAGGCTACAGGCAACCAAAAGGTATTGTATTAATGTTGGTAGAATTACCGACAATGTGTTAAGTAAAAGGATACAAGTGCAACTAATGACAATAAAATGTCGCAATAGTTGCACTTGTGTCCTTTTACTTAACCAACAGGTATGTCTGAGTATAAATGAAACATGAATAGTCAAATAATTACTCAAAACAAATATCAATTAATCCATTTATATCTCCTACGTCCATAAATGTCACAGTACATCAATGTTATGTGTGTGTATGTACAGGCAGTCCTCGGTTAGCGCCATTAATTCGGTCTTGAAAACCAGAGCACTAAGCGAAAGGGCGATAAACGAAAATTAATATAAAAGCCATTAGTGTATTACCAACCTCCAAAAAACTACATGCAATATTTTGAAAACTGATGATAATAAAATATATAATATATAATACACAACTTTTATTAACTAACACATTACAGTCTAATAATAAAATATAGCTAAATTACCATGCACAATAAAGTTATATACACTACAAAGAAAGCCCGGGGCTGGGTTACACTAGTCGCAACTATTCAGTCAGATATGGCTGTCACAACTGCACATCCGGTGGCCCGGCAACAAGTGATCGCTGGTGAGAGCGCAGCTGTGCTCAACAGCTTAGCATCGACAATTTAGAGCATATAAGCATCATTTGGAATAAAATACAAACAGCTTATCATCAAAAATCGCTAAACGAAAAGCATAACATAGAGGACTGTCTGTATGTGAAAAAAGCGCATCCTGAGCATCGTGGATTTTTAAAGAAGTAGTATACTCTGAAGACGAAGTCCCCATTCCTGCCACATGGGTGACACTGACACACTTGTGTGCATGGCCAGACCGAGGTATGTGCACTGCATCAGCTGGATGGCGACTTGTTCCTGCAAACCGAGGTATGCATGGTAAGACGGAGTTCTGCTCGTTGCAGAACCTAGACGCAGAGTGTCCCTAAAGGCAGGGCTAAAGAGATGAGCCTACGTGTACACGATGAGACTGAGGAATGCACACTACGTAAGTTAAACGCTGTCTTGTTCCTGCAGGCATGGCTTTAGGAGTGAACTGAGGTGTGTATGATACCATGGAGTGTAAACCCTGCCGTACTCAGTCGCCGTCTCACAACGTTGGCAAGGATGCGCTTGTGTCATCTCTTTAGTCTTGTTGATATTCTGGCCTGAGAGAGCTAGCAATTTTGTCTCTGAGGTTGATTAAACTCACACATTACATGTGGAAAATACTGTATATATTTTCCAGAAATACAGTAGTTATATGTAAATAGATGGCCATACTATATTTAATAAAAATTTGTCATAAAAAATGGGAAGAAGCCTGCGCCTGCGCAGAAGAGACTCTCCATGTTTGAACGAGACAGTATCAACTGTTAGTGAATATTGGGAAGAATTTTCGTGCTCTAGAGGTAAAATTGGGCTGACCCCTCTGAAATAGGATGTGCATTCCTGCCTAACTTGAGTATCAGGCGACAGGACAGGACAACTCCAGGAACCTCAGATAAAATGTCTAATTTATGTTTAAATTCTGGCCAGTAAATTTTTCATAAATGTAGGCAAAAGGGGGGGTCCTGTACATGACACATTAATCTCAAGTCAAATTGGTGAGTGATATTAAGGTATTTTCCTTCTGTTATGTAAATGTGTGTATATATAATCTTTTTTTAATTTTAATATACAGTCCACAAATTTATATATTTACCAGTATTCCTGGTGATGTACATTTCATTTGTAATTAATAGGTCTAGAGCAACTTGTGGATATGACAGTGGTAGGTATCGAAGGGGGGCATTTTTTTGTGAGCTAGGTGTCCCAAATTCCTACTTGTCTATGTAACTCTGATAAATAATAATTATCTTTGTTATCATTTACTGTTATGTACATAATGAGTTACATTCAGATAAATGCAATTTTCCACATTACATATGCAAAGAAAATCCTTCTTATTACAATTACCAAATATACATATAAAAATATTATTTTACTCAAACAAAACAATGAAACCATTTACTGACTATCACTAAGGCCATGACAGATCCACGGTCTCATCTGCTATTCGTCAGAAGGAAAGTATGCGGTCATTGATATCACTGAGCTTGAGGTTCACTGGTGTGCTCCCGCCGTGAGGAAAAAACGTGGCTTGTAATCAGGCTACCTAACTTTCTCAGGCATCGGTAGCTGATTGGTTTCGGCCATCATGGTGGAAACTAAGTCGCACGCGTAGACAGCGACCAACGTGGGTTCTAATCCCGCTGGCTAAGGTCTTTAAGTGTGCCTACATTCGCTTTTTTCTGCATGATGCATTGGATATGTATGTATGCATGTATGTATATATTATATATATATATATATATATATATATATATATATATATATATATATATATATATATATATATATATATATATATATATATATATATATATATATATATATATATATGTCGTGCCGAATAGGCAGAACTTGCCATCTTGGCTTAAATAGCAACGCTCATCTTGCCATATAGGACAAGCGAAAATTTGTGTATGAGATAATTTCGCCAAAATCATTCTGAACCTAACGAAAAATATATATTTCACTGTGTTTGTTTAGTATTAAATTATTGTAAACAAATCTAAAATATATTAAGTTGGGTTAGACTAAAATAAATTGTTCTTGTTATAATAAGGTTAGGTAAGTGTCCTAAGATTCTTTTGGATAAAAATTAAAAGTTTTTACATTAACATTAATGAAAAAATATATCTTTAAACGTATAAGAGAAAATTTTAGAAAGGACTTAATTTTAAATGAGTTATTGCTAATTGACCAGTTTTACATATTCGGCACGACAAATATATATATATATATACATATATGTCGTGCCGAATATGTAAAACTGGTCAATTAGCAAGAACTCATTTAAAATTAAGTCCTTTCTAAAATATTCTCTTATACGTTTAAAGATATATTTTTTCATTAATGTTAGTGTAAAAAAATTTAATTTTGCACCAAAAGAATCTTAGAAAACTTACCTAACCTTATTATAACAAGAGCAATTTATTTTAGCCTGTCCCAATTAAATATATTTTAGATTTGTTTACAATAATTTAATACTAAACAAACACAGTGAAATATATTTTTTTCGTTAGGTTCAGAATGATTTTGTCTAAATTATTGCATACACAAATTTTCACTTGTCCTATATAGCAAGATGAGCGTTGCTATTTAAGCCAAGATCGCAAGTTCTGCCTATTCGGCACGACATATATATATATATATATATATATATATATATATATATATATATATATATATATATATATATATATATATATATATATATATATATATATACATATATATATATATATATATATATATATATATATATATATATATATATATATATATATATATATGTATGTATGTATATATATGTACATATATGCCGTGCCAAATATGTAAAACTGGGTAGTTGGCGAGAATATTTTGAGGAACTTTTAAATGTTGATGAAGAAAGGGAGGAGGTAATTTCATGCACTGGCCAGGGAGGTATAACATCTTTTAGGAGTGAAGAAGAGCAGGATGTGAGTGAGGGGAAGGTGCATGAGGCATTACGTAGAATGAAAGGGGGTAAAGCAGCTGGAACTGACGGGATTATGACAGAAATCTGGAAAGGGGGGGCTATAGTGTTGGAGTGGTTGGTATTTTTGTTTAATAAATGCATGAAAGAGGGGAAGATACTTAGGGATTGGTGGAGAGCATGTATAGTCCCTTTATATAAAGGGAAGGGGGACAAAAGTGACTGTAAAAATTATAGAAGAATAAGTTTACTGAGTATACCAGGAAAAGTGTACGATTGAATTATTATTGAAAGAATTAGAGCTAAGACAGAATGTAGGATTGCGGATGAGCAAGAGTTGTTTCAGAGTGGGTAGGAGATGTGTGGATCAAGTGTTTACATTGAAACATATATGTGAACAGTATATAGATAAAAGTAG
>NC_091302.1:29426663-29634163 GCF_038502225.1 Cherax quadricarinatus | reverse complement strand
TCATAAGGAAGATTTCTAATGCTATGTATTAATTTAGTCATCCTACGCTGAATGTTTTCTAACAAATTTATGTCCATTCTGTAATATGGAGACCAGAATTGAGCTGCATAATCTAGGTGAGGCCTTACTAATGATGTATAAAGCTGCAGTATGACGTCTGGACTTCTGTTGCTTACACTTCTTGATATAAATCCCAGTAATCTATTTGCCTTATTACGTATGCTTAGGCATCTTTAAAAAAGGAGACAGACATGAAGCACTAAACTACAGACCAGTGTTACTGACATGTATAGTATGCAAAGTCACGGAGAAGATTATCAGTAGAAGAGTGGTGGAACACCTAGAAAGGAATGATCTCATCAACAACAGCCAACATGGTTTCAGGGACGGGAAATCCTGTGTCACAAACCTACTGGAGTTCTATGACATGGTGACAGCAGTAAGACGAGAGAGAGGGGTGGGTGGATTGCATTTTTTTGGACTGCAAGAAGTAGTTTGACACAGTTCCACACAAGAGATTAGTGCAAAAACTGGAGGACCAAGCAGGGATAACAGGGAAAGCGCTACAATGGAATAGGGAATAGTTGTCAGGAAGACAGCAGCGATTCATGGTACGTGGCGAGGTGTCAGAGTGGGCACCTGTGACCAGCGGGGTCCCACAGGGGTCAGTCCTAGGACCAGTGCTGTTTCTGGTATTTGTGAACGACATCACGAAAGGAATAGACTCCGAAGTGTCCCTGTTTGCAGATGACGTGAAGTTGGTGAGAAGAATTCATTCGATCGAAGCCCAGGCAGAACTACAAAGGGATCTGGACAGGCTGCAGACCTGGTCCAGCAAGTGCAAAGTCATGAAGATTGGGGAAGGGCAAAGAACACCGCAGACAGAGTACAGTCTAGGGGGCCAGAGACTACAAACCTCACTCAAGATAAAAGATCTTGGGGTGAGTATAACACCAGGCACATCTCCTGATGCGCACGTCAACCAAATAACTGCTGCAGCATATGGGCGCCTAGCAAACCTCTGAACAGCATTCCGACATCTTAATAAGGAATCGTTCAAGACCCTGTACACCGTGTACGTTAGACCCATATTGGAGTATGCGGCACCAGTTTGGAACCCACACCTAGCCAAGCACGTAAAGAAACTTGAGAAAGTGCAAAGGCTTGCAGCAAGACTATTCCCAGAGCTAAGAGGTATGTCCTACGAGGAGAGGTTAGGGGAAATCAACCTGACGGCACTGGAGGACAGGAGAGATAGGGGGGACATAATAACGACATAGAAAATACTGAGAGGAATTGACAAGGTGGACAAAGACAGGATGTTCCAGAGATGGGACACAGCAACAAGGGGACACAGTTGGAAGTTGAAGACACAGATGAATCACAGGGATGTTAGGAAGTATTTCTTCAGCCACAGAGTAGTCAGGAAGTGGAATAGTTTGGGAAGCGATGTAGTGGAGGCAGGATCCATACATAGTTTTAAGCAGAGGCATGATAAAGCTCATGGTCCAGGGAGAGTGACCTAGTAGCGACCAGTGAAGAGGCGGGGCCAGGAGCTTGGACTCGACCCCTGCAACCTCAACTAGGTGAGTACAACTAGGTGAATACACACACACACACACACACACACACACACACACACACACACACTCACACACACACACACACACACACACACACACACACACACACACACACAAACACACACACACACTCATACACACACACACACAAACACACACACACACACACACACACACACACACACACACACACACAAACACACACACACACACACACACACACATACACACACACACACACACATACACACTCACACACATATACAAACACACACACACACGGCACAGCACAGAGGGAAACACCACAGGAATATACCAACTAGTGAACATCAAAATGGTATAAAATACCGACAGGTTGTTAGGTAAGACACATATGCAACAGTTAGGTATGTTTATTTCGATACGTTTCGCCTACACAGTCGAGTACAGAAAAGTTGATAAAAGCAGAAGACGATGTAATCAGTCCATCACCTTTGAAGTTTTGAGGTGGTCAGTCCCTCAGTCTGGAGAACAGTCTTGTTTCATAGTCTGAAACAATATGGAGTTGAAGTGACAGGATGGGGCCTTATATACCAACTAGGTTGGATGACATACACACAACTGAGGAGGAGGTGCAGAAGCTGCTAAGTAACCTTGATACCTCAAAGGCGATGGGACCAGGCAACATTTCCCCGTGGGTCCTTAAAGAAGGAGAAGAGATGCTGTGTGTGCCACTAACCACAATCTTCAAAATATCCCTTGAAACTGGGCAACTACCTGAGGTATGGAAGACGGCAAATGTAGTCCCCAATTTTAAGAAAGGAGACAGAAACGAGGCACTGAACTACAGACCATTGTCACTGAGGTGTATAGCATGCAAAGTCATGGTGAAGATTATCAGGAGGAGAGTGGTGGAGCACCCGGATCGGAACAAGATTATAAACGACGACCAGCTCAGATTCATGGAAGGCAAATCCTGTGTCACAAACCTTATGGAGTTTTATGACAAATTAACAGAAGTAAGACACGAGAGAGAGAGAGTTGGGTTGATTGCACTTTCCTGGACTGCAGGAAGGCATTCGACACAGTTCCTCACATGACATTAATGCAGAAGCAGGAGGACCAGGCTCGTATAACAGAAAGAGCACTGTAATGGATCAGAGAATACCTAACAGGGAGGCAACAACAAGTCATTGTACGTGATGAGGTATCACAGTGGGCGCCTGTGACGAGCGGGGTCCCACAGGGGTCATTCCTACGACCAGTGCTATTTTTGGAATATGTGAATGACATGATGGAAGGGACAGACTCAGAAGTGTCCCTGTTCGCAGATGTTGTGAAGTAATGAGGAAAATTAAATCAGGTGAGGATCAGGCAGGACTACAAAGAGACCTGAACAGGCTGGACACATGGTCCAGCAACTGGCTTCTCGAATTCAACCCCGCCAAATGCAAGGTCATAAAGAGTGGGGAAGGGCTAAGGAGACCACAGACAGAGTATAGGCTAGGTGGACAAAGATTGCAAACTTTACTCAAGGAGAAAAATCTTGGGGTGAGCATAACACCGAGCACGTCTCTGGAGGCACACATCAACCAGATAACTGCTGCAGCATATGGGTGCCTGGCAAACCTGAGAATAGCGTTCTGATACGTTAGTAAAGAATCGTTCAAGACACTGTACACTGTACGTCAGGCCCATACTGGAATCTGCATTACAAGTTTGGAACCCACACCTGGTCAAGCACGTCAAGAAATTAGAGAAAGTGCAAAGGTTTGCAACAAGGTTAGTTCTGGAGCTCAGGGAATGTCCTATAAAGAAAGGTTGACGGAAATCGGCTTGACGACACTTGAGGACAGGAGGGTCAGGGGAGACATGATAACGACATACAAAATACTGCATGAAATAGATAAGGCAGACAGAGACAGGATGTTCCAGTGAGGGGACACAGAAACAAGGGGTCACAATTGGATGCCGAAGACTCAGACGAGTCACGGGGATGTTAGGAAGTACTTCTTCAGTCATATAGTTATCAGGAAGTGATATAGTGGAGGCAGGAACCATATATAGCTTTAAGATGAGGTATGACAAAGCTCAGGGAGCAGAGATATAGAGGACCTAGTAGCGATCAGTGAAGAGGCTCGACCCCTACAACCAAAATTAGGTGAGCACAATTAGGCGAGTACACACACACACACACACCCACACACACACACACACACACACACACACACACACACACACACACACACACACACACACACACACACACATACACAACAGGCCTAGTGTCTAATCGACATGTGCCTAAGACAAAATGGTAACTAACACACACACACACAGCACAGCAGCTGAAGCTAAGATACGGAGCTTAGTAGAAGAACTAAAGAGTCTGAAACAGCCTAAAGAACCAAAGGAGAGTACAGCCATGACACCAAGAGCTACTACATCAGTCACCGATGAGGGGACAGTAGGGGACAAAGGAGATATACTGTACGCGATGACTCCATTGGACCCAAAGGGGGCCTGGGGAAAGCAGGGAAAACAGCAAGAACTAATGTGGGGACTAAAGTCAATGAAGGAGCTAAGCTATACACAGAGGCTCTAACAGACAACTGCCATGTCCAGGAACAAATAAGCAGAGGGACACTGGATAGGGAAGAGACAGTAAGAAGCAACACGTCAATGGCAGGAACCAATTTGAATGAGAGGATGCTCAGTGAAGCACAGTGGAAGGATGAAAGGGAGAGGGCCGTTTTTGTCTATGGGCTCCAAGAAGTAGATGCGGAAACTTATGAAGCAAGGAAACAGGAGGAGAAAATATGATTGAAAGCATCATGAAAGCAATAGGAGAGGACGACATGACCCAGCTGACAAATTGTCGGAGAATTGGGTGGTTTGCGAGGGAAAAAAAGCGTCCAATCAAAGTGATTTTCAGGCAGAGTCAGCTTGAAACCGGATCCTGCAGAAGAAAACTCGCCTAAGGGACAATCAGGCGTTTCGGAGTGTGTACCTCGACCGAGACAGAACACAAGAAGAAAGGATGACACTGAAAGAGAGGGTGCAACGTTGCAAGGAGGAATGGGAGGCAAGAAAGGTGGAGAGCAGGAGAAATCAGGCCCACATGGAAGAACAAACACAACTCCCTCCAGTACCACCCACAGAAGGAACACAACCGTGGCAGTCCCAAAGCAATCAAATGACCTAACCGAAAACCCACTCACTGTACCTTCTGCCCCCATCCCCCTCAGCACAAATCCCACCCCCACAGAAACCCACAGTAACCCACACATCCCCCTCTGCATAGACCCCACCCCACAGTAACCCTCAGTAACCTGCACATCCCCCTCAGCTCAAACCCCACCCCCACAGAAACCCATACTACCAACCACAATGTACCCTCTCCCCCCATCCCCCTCACCACAAACCCCACCCTCACAGTAACCCACAGAAACCCACACACTGTACCCTCTATCCCCCTCCCCCTCACCACAACCCCCTCCCCCACTGTAACCCCCAATAGGCCCTCTTCCCCATCCCCCTCAACACCACCCCCACCCCACTGAAACCCCAGATAGGCCCTCTGCCCCCACACCCCACATCACAGACCCCACCCCCACATCAACCCCCTATAGGCCCCTGCCAGGGCACCTGCTCCCCCTAACCCACCTCTCTCCCCAGACCACAGTTATTGAAAAGAAGTTGAGGGTTTGGTACACGAACGTGGATGGAATAACGAATAAATGTGAGGAGTGGCGTGAAAGAATCAAGGGGATGTCCCCAGACATCGTAGCGGTTACAGAAACAAAACTCACTGGGATAATAACAGATGCAGTCTTCCCACCCGGATATCAGATGCTGAGGAAGGATAGAAGGAGCAGGGGGGGGGGAGGAGGTGTTGCACTACCAATAAAAAACCGGTGGGGTTATCAAGAAATGGAAGGTATGGATGAGATTGGAGAAATGGATTACATAGTAGGTACAGTTCAGTCAGGGGAACACAAGGTAGTCATTGCAGTGATGTATAACCCACCACAGAACTGCAGGAGGACAAGAGAAGAATATGATGAATGCAACAGAGCAAAGGTGGACACTCTAGCTGAGGTGGCAAGAAGGGCTCACTCAAGTAGAGCGAATTTACTGGTCACGGGCGACTTCAATCACAGGGAGATTGATTGGGGAAACCTGGAGCCACATGGGGGTCCCAAAACATGGAGAGCCAAGATGATGGGTGTGGTACTGGCAAATCTCACGCACCAACATGTTAGGGATACTACCAGAGAGAGGGGGGAGGATGAACCAGCAAGACTGGACCTCGTGTTTACCCTGAGTAGCTCAGACATTGAGCACATCACATATGATAGTTATGAGCTTTGAATACATCGTGGAGCTAAAAGTGGAGAGGGTAACAGGAGTAGACAGGGAAAGGCTAAACTATAAAAGGGGTGACTACACAGGAATTAGGATCTTCCTGCAGGAGGTTCAGTGGGAACAGGAGTTGGTAGGATAATCAGTAAACGAAATGATGGACTTTGTAACAACAAAATGCAAGGAGGCACAGGAAAGGTTTGTTCCCAAGGGTAACAGAAATAATGGGAAGGACAGAACAAGCCCTTGGTTTAACCGACGGTACAGGGAGGCAAAAACTAAGTGCTGTAGAGAATGGAAAAAGTACAGAAGGCAAAGGACTCATGAGAGTAAAGAGATTAGTCAACGAGCCAGAAACGAGTATGCACAGATAAGGAGGGAGGCGCAGTGGCAATGTGAAAATGACATAGCATCGAAAGTCAAGTCTGACCCTAAACTACTCTACAGCCACATCAGGAGGAAGACAACAATCAAGGACCAGGTAATCAGGCTGAGAAAGGAAGGTGGGGAGCTCACAAGAAAAGACCAGGAGGTATGTGAGGAGCTCAACATGAGATTTCAGGAAGTATTTACAGTGGAGGCTGAAGGGACAATGGGAAGACAAAACAGTGGGGTACAGCAACAAGGGATATACCAACAAGTGTTGGATGAATTACACACAACTGAGGAGGAGGAGGTGGAGAAGCTCCTAAGTGACCTTGATGCCTGAAAGGCGGTGGGACCGGACAACATCTCTCCATGGGTCCTTAGAGAGGGAGCAAGGACACTACCTGTGCCACTAACCAAAATCTTCAACACTTCCCTTCAAACTGGGCAACTACCTGAAGTATGGAAGAAGGCAAATGTAGTCCCCATCTTTAAGAATGGAGACAGAAATGAAGCACTAAATTATAGACCAGTGTCACTAACATGTATAGTATGCAAAGCCATGGAAAAGATTATCAGGAGGAGAGTGATGGAGCACCTGGAGCAGAACAAGATTATAAACGACAGCCATCACGGATTCATGGAAGGCAAATCCTGTGTCACAAACCTACTAGAGCTTTATGACAAGGTAACTGAAGTAAGAAATGAGAAGGAGGGGTGGGTAGATTGCATTTTCATGGACTGCAAGAAGGCCTTCGACACAGTTCCTCACAAGAGATTAGTACAGAAGCTAGAGGAACAGGTACATATAACAGGAAAGGCACTGCAATGGATCAGAGAATACCTAAAAGGGAGGCAACAGCGAGTCATGGTCCGTGATGAGTCATCACAGTGGGCGCCAGTGACGAGCGGGGTCCCACAGGGGTCAATCCTGCGACCAGTGCTATTCTTGGTATATGTGAACATGACGGAAGGGATAGACTCAGAAGTGTCCCTGTTTGCAGATGACGTGAAGTTAATGAGGAGAATTAAGTCAGATGCGGACCAGACAGGTCTACAAAGAGACCTGGACAGGCTGGATGTGTGGTCCAGAAAATGGCTCCTAGAATTTAACCCCGCCAAATGCAAAGTCATGAAGATCGGAGGAGGGCAAAGAAGACAGCAGACAGAGTACAGGCTAGGAGGCCAAAGGCTGCAAACCTCACTCAAGGAGAAAGACTTAAGAGTGAGTATAATACCGAGTACATCGCCAGAAGCACGCATTAACCAGATAACTGCTGCGGCATATGGGCGCTTGACAAACCTGACAATAGCGTTCCGGTACCTCAGTAAGAAATCGTTCAAGACTTTATACACTGTGTACGTCAGGCCCATACTGGAGTACGCAGCACCAGTTTGGAACCCACATCTGGTTAAAGACGTCAAGAAATTAGAGAAAGTGCAAAGGTTTGCAACAAGGCTAGTTATAGATCTAAGGGGAATGTCCTATGAAGAAAGGTTAAGGGAAATCGATCTGACAACACTGGAGGACAGGAGGGCCATGGGAGACATGATAACAACATACAAAATACTGCGTAGAATAGACAAGGTGGACAGAGACAGGATGTTCCAGAGATGGGACACAGAAACAAGGGGTCACAATTGGAAGCTGAAGACTCAGATGAATCAAAGGGATGTTTGGAAGCATTTCTTCAGTCATAGAGTTGTTTGGAAGTGGAATAGTCTGGCAAGCGATGTAGTGGAGGCAGGAACTATATACAGTTTTAAGACGAGGTATGATAAAGCTCATGGAGCAGTGGGAGAGATGACCTAGTAGCGGTCGGTGAAGAGGCGGGACCAGGAGCTGAGTCTCGACCCCTGCAACCACAATTAGGTGAGTACAATTAGGTGAGTACACACGCACACACACTACCTCATGGAGTTCAACCCAACCAAGTGCAAAGTCATGAAGACTGGGGAAGGACAAAGAGGACCACAGACGGAGTACAGGCTAGGGAAGCCAGAGACTACAAACCTCACTCAAGGCAAAAGGTTTTGGGGTGAGTATAACACCAGGCACATCTCCTGAGGCACACATCAACTAAATAACTGGTGCAGCATATGGGCGCCTAGCAAACCTAAGAATAGCATTCCGACATCTTAACAAGGAATCGTTCAGAACCTTGTACACGGTGTACGTTAGGCCCATATTGGAGTATGCGGCACCAGTTCAGAACCGACACCTAGCCAAGCATGTAAAGAAACTAGAGAAAGTGCAAAGGTTTGCAACAAGACTAATCCCAGAGCTAAGGGGTATGTCCTACGAAGAGGTAAGGTGAGGTTTTGACCAGAGCTTTGGTAAGATGGGGAAGGAAGAAGGATGGGTAAGGATGGAATGTTGGAAAGGTTTGGGAGGGTGGAGGGGGAGGTAGGGTTGTAAATGTAAGTGGCCTATCCACTTTGGTGCAGTTTAAATACGCGTGTGTGTGTATGTTATGTAATTCGTAGAAAAGTTGAATTCATGAGACAGGTATACCTCCTGCCCATCAATTGCACACCGCTATACCAGCTGTATACCAGTGTGCCACTGAACTGGAAGGATGCATACTGTTTGCAAGTGCTTTATTTATTTTTTTTTTTTTGCGTAAGAGGTCGGTCGTAAGGCTGCTACTGCAGGTGGTAGTTGCAGGTAGTTTGATGGAGGTTGGTTGTGTTCCCGGAGTTGGTTGTCTAAGTACTTCCTGGGGCGGTATCCTGCTGTAGCATGGTTGTAGATGGTAAAAGGTTTGTTGTAAGGTGTTGATTGACAGGAGTGGGTCACCCAAGATTGGGGAGTGTTAATCCATGTTACTGGGTGTAGAATGGTTCTAGTGGTATCCATTCTTCTACTTCTTCAGCGAGGTCACTGAGGATTCGTGGTCGAGGGAAGTTCTTGTGGATGAAGCTTCGGACTCTTTGTTGGAGGGTCATTCTTTGGGATCTGTAGGGGAAGGGGTGCTGATAGTGTAGTCGGTTGTGTTCGTTGGTTGGGGAGGGTTCTCTCTGTCAGGGACATAGAGCCCCCGCATGTCATATAGTTGTCTCTTCTTTAGCTTATCAAGCCTGACATTAATTGCAATGATTCTGTTGCATGTGCAGGTCTTCAGTCCGGATTCTGTCTCTGAATCTGGTGCCGGTGATGAAGCGGAGGGCTTTGTCTTGGACTCTTCGAGGTTTAATCATGTTAGTTTTAGTTGTTAGTGACATGGGTATGCAAGGGTATTCTAGCAGAGGTCTGATCATCATCTTGTATAGGTATTTCTTGATGTGGGAGGATGTGGGAGGGAGCTGCGTTGAATCGGTAAAGTTGACAGAGACGCGCTTTCGCTAGGTTCACTTTTTTGATTATATGGGATGTGAAGTGGAGTAATCTGTTGATCTCATACCCTAGGATCTTGTTTCGATTTCTGATAGCGATTCGTGTACCTCTGATGGAAATAACCCCTTTGTTTTCTATGGTTGATGCTAAACAAACGACGGTGCTGATGAGGACTTTATCTGGGTTGGTTGTGATGCTCCATTTTTTCTCCCACATGGCTGTTCTCCGCAGTCTTCATTCATTTTCTCTATTGCTCTCCTATGTTTGTTTGCGCCAAAGATGGGGGCTGAAGAGACCACATGGATGACATCGTCTGCAAATTGGGTGATGGTGGTATCGTTGTGTTCAGGTTGGGGGAGGTCGTTAATATATATGTTGAAGAGTATAGGGCTGAGGCAAGAGCCTTGTGGTACGCCAGCTGTCGGCGTGAAGGGTGTTGCTGTCGGCGTGAAGGGTGTTGCTGCCGTACCGTGGAACGTGGGAATGATACTTCTACCTGTTAAGAAGTTGTATATGAGCCTGAGAAAGGTCCAGTTGTGGCCTAGGAGGTCTGCAAGTTTGAAGATGAGTCCGTCATGTCACAGGCTGGAGGAGAGGAGAGATAGGGAGGACATGATAACGACATATAAAATTCTGAGAGGAATTGGCAAGGTGGACAAAGACAGGATGTTCCAGAGAAGGGACACAACAACAAGGGAACACGGTTGGAAGTTGAAGACCTAGATGAATCACAGGGATGTTAGGAAGCATTTCTTCACTCACAGAGTAGTCAGGAAGTCGAATAGTTTGGGAAGCGATGTAGTGGAGGCAGGATCCACACACAGCTTTAAGCAGAGGTATGGTTCAGGGAGAGTGACCTAGTAGCGACCAGTGAAGAGGCGGGGCCAGGAGCTATGACTCGATCCCTGCAACCACAACTTGGTGAGCACACACACACACACACACACACACACACACACACACTCACGACACCAAGGAGAACAGACGTCAGCTTCCTCATCCTGGGAGAAAGGATTGTGCCTGTTTTGTGGTGTAGAGATCAGAGCATTTTATGTGAGTGGTGTCCCAACAAATTAAATGAAATTATTAATACTGAACATTTTCTGGAGTATTAAATAGATTAAGGAGACACTAAGCAGCACAACAGTAGAGTGATGCATTTATTAACAATACAACAGAAGGTATACAGCTACGGTTATACACCCGCAGACAAGGAAACCAGTGGATGGATTTGATAACATGACTAAAGCTGCGAGAATAACTAATAGCAAATTAATTAAGTAAAATGCAACTTTAAAAATGAAACGGAAGTTTTCAAGGCGTTCTTACAGTAAATGCAGAAGATAATATGTGAGCAAGATGAGGTAATGAAGAAGAAAGAGGTGATAGGTCAGGAATTATCTTCAAATGAGGATCACATTAAGAATTAAATTAAGGCTTAGTAGAGTACAAAACAAAGTTATAAGACAGTTAGACAGCAAAAACTAAGGAAAAGACATAATTAAAACAGCTGGGACAGCTAGCACATGATATTTCTGAAAATGTCAACAAAAGCTTAGAATGGGGGAGGAAATAACTGGAAGAATATATTTCTAAAATAGAATATAGTTTTGTAAAGTTCACTAGAGAAAAGACAAAGATTGACCACTACGTGGTATTAGCTACAGAAATGACTGCTAGGGTCACCATTAATCAAGAAATTAAAGAGTAGATTACAGATATTTCCACAGTTATTGAGGAAGAGGGGTTGTTGATAGACATTAAATAGCTATTTTTTTGGCTGTGTTAAAAGGTAAATAAAAATATGAATAGAAAAAACAAAAAACAAAGAATAAGCATACCACCTTAATGAGATGACGAAATGCATTGTTGACTGCATAACATAATGTGACCTATAGACGTATTAGAGAATATGAGAGACAAATCTAGGGCACCGAAAAGAACCTTTAAACAGATCAAGCATAAGAGGTTGAATGAAGTTAGAAGTGAGAAAGAAAAGAAGTTGCTCTCAGAGTATCAAGGCAATATCAATTCATCAAATAATTTTACAAAGAAACGGCCATATGATAGATGAAAATTATGTTAAAACAAAGGGGTGAATAGGGTGAATAGATTTTATACACTTATATAGATGGAGCAATATCAAAAACATTAGAACTTACGGTTATTATTAAAGAAGACACCACGCATATGCTACATTCTTCTCAAGACTGACGGACTGATCACATCGACTCCAGGCTGAGGGACTGATTACTTCAAACTCCTTATCTTCAACCATTTTTTTTCCATATTGGTCTGAGGGAATGACTCGTTGAAGAAACGTTTCCACAGACACCCAAGTTTTGCACAAGTATCTAACTAATTAGATTTAGTGTTTATTCAAAAAGCGGAAGAAATTTTCACCATAATCCATTTATACCCACTAGGAGAGTGATCTTGTTCCACTGGGAATAATATATGCAGTGAAATATAACTTAGGGGATGAAGAAACATTAATAATCAGCAACAATTAGATTATAAGAAGGAATTACATATCTTGAAAAAACAGTATTTTAAGGACATTTAATAAAACATTACCCAATAAGAGATAGATATTAATAATTTGTACAAAGAATTCTGTATTGTATATGGAAATGGAATTAAACACCTTATTCCAGATATGAATATAAGGCACAATAATAATGAGGGATTAATGGAAGATGTTGGAATCAATATAGAAAACAAACCAAGCAAGAAACTCATATGTTGTGTGGAGGCTTGGGTGGTGGTTGTGGTGGAGGCTTGGGTGGTGGTTGTGGTGGAGGCTTGGGTAGTGGTTGTGGAGGAGGGTTGGGTGGTGGTTGTGGTGGAGGCTTGGGTGGTGGTTGTGGTGGAGGCTTGGGTGGTGGTTGTGGTGGAGGCTTGGGTGGTGGTTGTGGAGGAGGATTGGGTGGTGGTTGTGGTGGAGGCTTGGGTGGTGGTTGTGGTGGAGGCTTGGGTGGTGGTTGTGGTGGAGGCTTGGGTAGTGGTTGTGGAGGAGGGTTGGGTGGTGGTTGTGGTGGAGGCTTGGGTGGTGGTTGTGGTGGAGGCTTGGGTGGTGGTTGTGGTGGAGGCTTGGGTGGTGGTTGTGGAGGAGGATTGGGTGGTGGTTGTGGTGGAGGCTTGGGTGGTGGTTGTGGTGGAGGCTTGGGTGGTGGTTGTGGAGGAGGATTGGGTGGTGGTTGTGGTGGAGGCTTGGGTGGTGGTTGTGGTGGAGGCTTGGGTGGTGGTTGTGGAGGAGGATTGGGTGGTGGTTGTGGTGGAGGCTTGGGTGGTGGTTGTGGTGGAGGCTTGGGTGGTGGTTGTGGAGGAGGATTGGGTGGTGGTTGTGGTGGAGGCTTGGGTGGTTGTTGTGGTGGAGGCTTGGGTGGTGGTTGTGGAGGAGGATTGGGTGGTGGTTGTGGTGGAGGCTTGGGTGGTGGTTGTGGAGGAGGATTGCGTGGTGGTTGTGGTGGAGGCTTGGGTGGTGGTTGTGGAGGAGGATTGGGTGGTTGTTGTGGTGGAGGCTTGGGCGGTGGTTGTGGTGGAGGCTTGGGTGGTGGTTGCGGTGGAGGCATGGGTTGTGGTTGTGGTGATGGAGGCTTGTGTAGTGGTTGTGGCGGAGGCTTGGGTGGTGGCTGTGGTGGTTGAGGCTTGGATAGTGATTGTGGTGGAGGCTTGGGTGGTGGTTGTGGTCAAGGCTTGGGTGGTGGCTGTGGTCAAGGCTTGGGTGGTGGTTGTGGTGGAGGCTTGGGTGATGTTTGTGGTGGAAGCTTGGGTGGTGGTTGTGGTGGAGGCTTGGGTGATGTTTGTGGTGGAAGCTTGGGTGGTGGTTGTGGTGGAGGGTTGGATGGTGATTGTAGTTGAGGCTTGGGTGATGGCTGTGGTGATGGAAGCTTGGGTGGTGGTTGTGGTGGAGGCTTGGGTGGTGGTTGTGGTGGAGGCTTGGGTGGTGGTTGTGAAGAAGGCTTGGTTGATGCTGGGCGGTCGTGAAGGTTTGGGTGGTGGCGATTATGGTGATGGTGTGGAAGTGGTGGAGGCTATGTTGGTGGAGGTTGAGATTAGGGTGGTTGTGGTGGTGGTGGTGGTGGTGGTGGTGGTGGTGGTGGTGGTGGTGGTGGTGGTGATTTAGGTTTAGGTTGAGGTAGAGGAAGATGAGGTTATTATGGTAATAGTGGTGATTATTTTGTAGTATTATTTAATGGTGGTGCTGGTGGTGGTCGAGGCGGCGGTGCCATTGGTGGTGCAGGCTGCGGTGTCATCGGTGACGGAGGCTGAGGTTCCATCGGTGACGGAGGCGGCAGTCACATCAGTGACGGAGGCTGATGTGCCATCGGTGATGAAGGCGGCGGTGCCATCGGTGGCGGAGGCGGCGGGGGGGACTGAATGCAGGATGTTGACTGGGCGGCTTGTTTTGGCGGTGGATGAGACATGCGGGTGCCTCAGTGTGGTAGGGGATGGGTGTCCATGGGTGGAAGGGGATGGCAGAGTGACGTCGACGGGTGATGGGGAGGCGGCGGGTGATTGGTAGGGAGAACTGATTTGGGGTTGGGAAGTTGGTGCTGCTGGATGGTATTTGACTGGTAAGGGTGGTCGTTTGGTTGCCGGGGGGGGGGGGCGGGATGATCTTCCTGGTGGGGGTTTTGTGGTTGTTGCGGGTGCGTTGGCGGGGGAGGGTTGGTGTTTGGTTGGTGGGCGGGGATTGGTGGGTGGGTGGCGGGTGGCGTGTCGTCAGTGACTGCCTGACCGTAAGAGTGGCAACATACGCTGGTGCGATCTCCACATCCCTCACTGGAGCACACGTATTCGACACAACATGAGTTCTCTCTCACTCCTACACACTAACATTCACTCTAACACGCTTCTTACATATAAAGCGAACTCGAAAAGTTAATATCAACCTCCATATAACCAGAAAACAATACGTTTATTCAAGAATTTAGAATTCGAGGCGTCTGCCTGTTTCCCAAACGTCGTCGAGGCAGCCGAGCGTCCAAAAGTTGCTTGGACTTTTGCTCAGAGTGCCGCGGAGATTTACTGTGTACTTTTAGTTCTTGCGATTTCGAACCACCGCTTTCTAATCAGGGCCACGAGCGTGCGGGGATCGAGCCAGTGTACCTGAGGGTTGGGTGACTAATTGGCCTCTGGCCCACGTCCCGAAACACTTGGTTATCGTCCCATGAAAGCCTGGAGGAAGCGACAACCTTATCAGCGAAAGGTAGGAGTCACTCAGTGTATTGCAGTGCTTGTATTCCCTTCAAGGTGAGCACCTTGATGCTGGTGAGGGCTCTTAGTGCGAGGAAACTGAGCTATTCTTTCCTTCCTTAAATCAAATCTTTTGGATCAAAGCAAATTAAATCCACATAATATACTATACATATGTGACAATAACATGCGTTACCTGTTAACACCAAGATAAATAAATGATAAGTGAATGATACGAAGGAAAACTTAATAAAAATTAACATTACTTAGCATTTCCCTGGCGCTGTATGATCCCCTTCACACTTAGCGATCCCCGTGAATATAAAACTTCCAATAATAATAATTATAATAATAATAATAATAATAATAATAATAATAATAATAATAATAATAATAATAATAATAATAATAATAATAATAATACTTCAGTAAGTGAAATAATTCACAACTAAACCGCAAGATGAAAATGAAGACTTCGGTTGTCCTCACGACTTGATAATGATACAGATCGGGACCACAAATCGTTTAATTTTCATTTGTAAACTAAAAGTCGAATGTTAGGTTTCCAAAGATTGTGAGGTTGTGAAGTATCCAGAGATTGTGAGGTTGCGAAGTATTCAGAGATTGTGAGGTTGTGAAGTATTCAGAGATTGTGAGGTTGTGAAGTATCCAGAAATTGTGAGGTTGTGAAGTATTCAGAGAGTGTGAGATTGTGAAGAATCCGGAGATTATGAGGTTGTGAAGTATTCAGAGATTGTGAGGTCGTGAAGTATCCAGAGAGTGTGAGATTGTGAAGAATCCAGAGATTGAGGTTGTGAAGTATTCAGAGATTGTGAGGTTGTGAAGTATTCAGAGATTGTGAGGTTGTGAAGTATCCAGAGAGTGTGAGATTGTGAAGAATCCAGAGATTGAGGTTGTGAAGTATTCAGAGATTGTGAGGTTGTGAAGTATCCAGAGATTGTGAGGTTGTGAAGTTTCCAGAGATTGTGAGATTGTGAAGAATCCAGAGATTATGAGGTTGTGAAGTATTCAGAGATTGTGAGGTGAAGCATCAAGAGATTGTGATGTCTGAAACCTCAATATTTGCCAGCTCGCTCTCACTATAACACAACAATCAATAACACATGTCAATCTTCCTGATTAATGTCCCTGAGATGCAAGAAATCTTGAGCGAATATTAAAAAAAATTAGCTTGTAACAGATTATATCTTATCAAGACGCCGGTGCCGAGCCCACGAAGCAATGAACTGCAGCTACCTTCCCTTTCCTTGGATCAAATCATACTGCCTCTCACTCTCCAAGAAGCAGTATGGTTCCAACTGGCTTAGCTCTCTGCTATTAATAAATAACAGATCAAACGTAAATTGTAAAAATACTCCCAGATGTGTTCTTGATAGTCATTATAGGTCTTTGTTCTCAGTCCTTTTGTGTAGCCATATATGTGTTCATGTGTACCGTCCATATCAAGAATGTGAGAAGCATAATTAAATAGCCACTACCGTCCACAGTATGGATTTAGGGTGCACAATAAACTAGAAACCACCATCCAAAGGATGGATATAGAGTGCACAGTACGTTAGCCGCAACCTTCTTCTGGATTGACATAAACAACACAATAAACTAGCCGCTATCGTTCAGTGGCATGATATAAAGGCACAAATAAACCAGATACTATTGTGTACAGGGTGAATATGAGGTGCATAATAAACCAACCAATGCTTTCCATATGATTCACACAAGCTGTACAAACGCGTCACAGTACCTAATGGACATGGGATATACTGAACAAGAGCAACTACTGCCTAAAGGGATGGCTTTGGGGTGCACAGTAAAGTAGCCGCTACATTCAATAAGATGGATGTGGGGTGCAATAAAAGATAGCCTCTACCGTACACCGGAAACTTGTCACTACGTTCCACAGAATGGATATGGGGTGCACAATAAACTAGCCGCTACCGTGAACAGGAGTGATATGTGGATGAATGTGAGGTACTAAAAATAATACACTCCCATACACACAATACACCTTGGGTACACACTTAACTAGCCACTACTATCCACAGAACAGATATGGGGTGCATAATAAAATAACCACAGTAAATTAGTCACTCAAGTCCAGAGGGTGGATAAAGGGTGCAAAATAAGCTAGCCACTACCATACACTTGATGGATATAAGATGCACAATAAACTAGCCACTGCCGTCCAAAGGATGATTATGGCGTGCACATAACCTAACCGCTACCGTCCACAAATTGGACAATACTCTAGCCGCTTCTGCGGCAGACTCTAAAATCAAAATCAATTCTCTAAACGAACGAACATCACGCTGTGAAAATGTATAACTTCGGTACATTAAAAATAAATCGTGATTGTACCTTTCAAAGAGGTCATGAACGCTTTAAAATCCATTTTGTGCACTTTTAAGAGAGAGAATTAAAAAGAAAGAGAAAAGAGGAAGAGGAAACTCTGGAAAAAGAGTGCAATTGCCATAGTTCGGAAGAGTGTATGAATCTTAGCGTGTGTATGAGTGCGGAAGTGTGTGAATAAGTGTGAGTGCAAGTATGATCTAGAGTCAGTGTGACTTAGGAATGAGTGTGGGTCTGAGAAAATGAGTGATAGTGAGTGCAAGAATAAGTGAGTGAGGATGAGGGAGTGTGAGTGTCTGTCTCCGCCTTACGGAAACCTTTGCCAGCTTTTCTTCCGTTGCTCCACAAAAATTCCCGCACCGGACGAAGACCAAAAATATCTTACGAACTTTGAATACTAAAGTGATGAGGGACGATAAGAATATTACTCTCTCTCTCTCTCTCTCTCTCTCTCTCTCTCTCTCTCTCTCTCTCTCTCTCTCTCTCTCTCTCTCTCTCTCTCTCTGTCTCTCTCTCTCTCTGCTAAATTGCTGTCAGCTGCTTTCTGATGGAGAAGTGAAAGGACGAGAAATATGATTTCTCTGTCTAAGTGTGTATGATTTCGTTGTCTGAGTGCGTCTGATGTCACCCGATTTGCCTCTGATTTCATTGTCTCCGTTTGCCTGATTTCATTGTCTGCATTAATCTGATTTCACTGTCTGTCTATATTCGTCTTATTGCATTGTCTGAGTGCGTCTGACTTCCTTGTCTGAATAAATTCCGTGTCATCGTTGGATGATGTCTGCGTGCTTGCGAATTCTGTGTCATCGTTGGATGATGATGTCTGCGTGCTTGCGAATTCCGTGTCATCGTTGGATGATGATGTCTGCGTGCTTGCGAATTCTGTGTCATCGTTGGATGATGATCGAATTCTGTCATCGTTGGATGATGTCTGCGTGCTTGCGAATTCTGTGTCATCGTTGGATGATGATGTCTGCGTGCTTGCGAATTCTGTGTCATCGTTGGATGATGATGTCTGCGTGCTTGCGAATTCCGTGTCATCGTTGGATGATGATGTCTGCGTGCTTGCGAATTCTGTGTCATCGTTGGATGATGATGTCTGCGTGCTTGCGAATTCCGTGTCATCGTTGGATGATGATGTTTGCGTGCTTTCGAATTCTGTGTCATCGTTGGATGATGATGTCTGCGTGCTTGTGAATTCTGTGTCATCGTTGGATGATGATGTCTGCGTGCTTGCGAATTCTGTGTCAACGTTGGATGATGATGTCTGCGTGCTTGCGAATTCTGTGTCAACGTTGGATGATGTCTGCGTGCTTGCGAATTCAGTGTCATCGTTGGATGATGATGTCTTGCTTGTGAATTCTGTGTCAACATGCGAATTCTGTGTCAACGTTGGATGATGATGTCTGCGTGCTTGCGAATTCTGTGTCATCGTTGGATGATGATGTCTGCGTGCTTGTGAATTCTGTGTCAACGTTGGATGATGATGTCTGCGTGCTTGCGAATTCCGTGTCATCGTTGGATGATGATGTTTGCGTGCTTGCGAATTCTGTGTCAACGTTGGATGATGATGTCTGCGTGCTTGTGAATTCTGTGTCATCGTTGGATGATGATGTCTGCGTGCTTGTGAATTCGTTGTCATATAACATAAGTTTTCGTTTTCTAGTACATCTGCTTTCGTTACTCGAATGGATATGTTGTCGTTATCCACTTCGTTAATGGATGCGTTTGCGTTTGTTTGCCGAGTGCGTTTCCTTTCATTATACAGGTGCGTCTTTCGTTACCGTATAACGTCATCGATATCGTGCGTTCGATATCTTCACCAGAATGTGTTTTTTCAAGAGTCAAGAAGTCATCCAATTTCTCTGTATTTGCTAGCTTGATGGCGTTGTTATAATGTGTCCGATAACGCTACGTTATTGCGTCTTGGTTTGTTTTAGTGCCTTTGGTGTCATTATCTGAGCGCCTTTGTCATCGATGTCTAAGTGAGTTTCATTTTTCCAAGTCTGCGTGTGTTAGGTTTTGATGAATGGGCTAGGATGCTGTCCTTGTATAACTACGGATGATTTCATTGTATTCGCTCTGGTCATATTGCTGTATCCATCCGGAGGATGCCTACCAGGCCACGGGTGGCCCGTGGCCTGGTAGGTAAAGCTCTCGCTTCACACGCTGAGGGTCCGTGGGTCGATTCCCAGCAAGGATGGAAACATTGGGCGTGTTTCATTACACCTGTTGTTCCTGTTCACCCATCAGTAAAATGGGTACCTGGGTGTTAGTCGACTGGTATGGGTCGCATCCTGGGACAAAATTTACCTAATTTGCCAGAAATGCTCCAGAGACTTTGTATGTATAGTAGTATGTCATTGATGTCAGCTAGGCCTCTAGTATGTCGTTGATGTCAGCTAGGCCTCTAGTATGTCACTGATGTCAGCGGCCTCTAGTATTTCACTGATGTCAGCTAGGCCTCTAGTATGTCACTGATGTCAACTAGGCCTCTAATATGTCACTGATGTCAGCTAGGCCTCTAGTATGTCACTGTCAGCTAGGCCTGTAGTATGTCACTGATGTCAGCTAGGCCTCTAGTATGTCATTGATGTCAGTTAGGCCTTTAGTATGTCATTGATGTCAGCTAGGCCTCTAGTATGTCACTGATGTCAGCTAGGCCTCTAGTATGTCATTGATGTCAGCTAATCCTCTAGTATGTCACTGATGTCAGCTAGGCCTCTAGTATGTAATTGATGTCAGCTAATCCTCTAGTATGTCATTGATGTCAGCTAGGCCTCTAGTATGTCATTGATGTCAGCTAGACCTCTAGTATGTCATTGATGTCAGCTAGGCCTCTAGTATGTCATTGATGTCAGCTAGGCCTCTAGTATGTCATTGATGTCAGCTAGGCCTCTAGTATGTCATTGATGTCAGCTAGGCCTCTAGTATGTCATTGATGTCAGCTAGGCCTCTAGTATGTCATTGATGTCAGCTAGGCCTCTAGTATGTCATCGATGTCAGCTAGGCCTCTAGTATGTCATTGATGTCAGCTAGGCCTCTAGTATGTCATTGATGTCAGCTAGGCCTCTAGTATGTCACTGATGTCAGCTAGGCCTCTAGTATGTCATTGATGTCAGCTAGGCCTCTAGTATGTCATCGATGTCAGCTAGGCCTCTAGTATGTCATCGATGTCAGCTAGGCCTCTAGTATGTCATTGATGTCAGCTAGGCCTCTATACCTTGTACTTGTAGAAATAAAGATATTATATGATCGTTTACTCTTGCATGATTTCGTAGTATAACTGCAGATGATTTCGTTGTGTTCCCTCGTATGATATTGTTGCGTCCGACCGGATGATTTCATTCTTTATGCTCAGATGACTTCGTTGTATTCACTCGAATGATTTCGCTTTATATCCTCAGATGATTTTGTAGTATTTGCTCGCATGATTTCGTTGTCTACCTTTGAGTAATTTCATTGTATGTAATCGGATGATTTCGCTGTATATCTCATGCTCGAATCGTTTCCTTGTATATACATGTATACACATGTATACACATGTGTGATTTCAGTCATCCAGGTCGAAAAATGTCATTGTACACTAAAATGATTTCATTCTGTGCCCTCTGATGACGTCATTTTATACACCCGGATGATTTCCTTGTATACCCTCGAATGATATCATTATATACACTCGGGGGACTTCATTGTATACACTCGAATATCATTTTATACATCGGGCGATTTCTTAGTATTCACTTGGTGATTACGTTGTATATGTTCGAATGATTTCATTGCATACACTCCGATGATTTCTTCGTGTGTTTGTGTGTGTGTGTGTGTGTGTTTGTGTGTGTGTGTGTGTGTGTGTGTGTGTGTGTGTGTGTGTGTGTGTGTGTGTGTGTGTGTGTTTGTGTGTGTTTGTGTGTGTTTGTGTTTGTGTTTGTGTGTGTGTGTGTGTGTGTGTGTGTGTGTGTGTGTGTGTGTGTGTGTGTGTGTGTGTGTGTGTGTGTGTGTGTGTGTGTGTGTGTGTGTGTGTGTGTGTGTGTGTGTGTGTGTGTGTGTGTGTGTGTGTGTCTGTGTGTGTGTGTGTGTGTGTGTGTGTGTGTGTGTGTGTGTGTGTGTGTGTGTGTGTGTATGTGTGTGTGTGTGTATGTATGTGTGTGTGTGTGTGTGTGTGTGTGTGTGTGTGTGTGTGTGTTTGTGTGTGTTTGTGTGTGTGTGTGTGTCCTCTGTATAACTGGGGTTCATTTCGTCTCATGAGGTCGACCGTCTTCACACTATAAATTTATTCACTTTTGTTTTCAGGGTGTGTGCTCTTTTGCATCCCTTCAAGGAGGTGCCTTGATGCCGGTGCAGGGCTTTTGATCCAGGAAACTGCAGTTGCCCGACCCTTCCGTGGATCAATCCTGGTTACTCACTCTCATTGCCCAAGCAATGAATGGTTCCTTCAGGTTTAACGCGTCCTCGTGAAAGCAGGAATGCTGTGCTATAGATGAAGGCGATCACCCCCATCATTACTGAGGCTATCCTCACGGTAGCTATCTTTCACAGTAGCTACCTTCACCATAGCTATCCTCAAGGTAGCTATCCCCAGGGTTCCTATCCTCACTGTAGGTATTCTCAGTTATTCTCACCGTAGCTATCCTCACGGTAGCCATCCTCATTGTAGCTACCCCTCACGGAAGTTATCTTCACTGAAGCTATCTTCACAGTAGCTATCCTTACCATAGGTATCCTCACGCTAGCTATTCTCACGGTACCTTTTCTCACAGCTATTCTCAGAGTAGCAAATCTCACGGTAACTATCTTCACGATAGCTATCCTCTCGGTTGCATTCTTCACAGTAGCTATTCTCACAGCAATCCTTACGTAACTATCCTCAAGGTAACTATCTTCACGGTAGCTATCCTCAGTGAAGCTTTCCTCACAGTAGCTACTCACGGTAAGTATTTTCACGGTTGCTATTCTCACGGTAGCTGTCATGGAAGCTTTATTCACCGTAGCTATCCTCACGGATGCAGCCCTCACTATAGCGAACCTTATATTGGCTATTATCACGGTAGTTACCCTCACAGTAACTATCCTCACAGTAACTATCCTCGCGGTAGCTATCCTGGCAGAAGCTATCCTCACAGTAGCTATGCTCACAATAGCTATACCTGGAGTATACTCGAAGAGAGTTTCGGGGACCAACGTCCCTGCGGCCTGGTCTGTGACTAGGCCTCATGATGGATCATGGCCTGATCAACCAGGCTGTTACTGTTGTCTGCACGTAAACCACAGTCCGACTGGTCTGGTACTGATTTTAGGTGCCTGTCCAGAGCTTTCTTCAAGACAACCAGGGGTCTATTGATAATCCCTATTATGTATGCTGGGAGGCAGTTGAACAGTCTTGGGCCCCTGACACTTATTGTGTTGTCTCTTATCGTGCTAGTGGCGCCCCTGCTTTTCATTGGGGAAATGTTGCATCGCCTGCTGAGTCTTTTGCTTTCGTAGGGTGTGATTTTTGTGTGCCGGTTTGGTACTAATCACTCTTGGATTTTTCAAATATATATAATCATGTACCTCTCCCGCCTGCTTCCTAGGGAATATAAGTCGAGGAACTTCAACCGTTCCCAGTAATTTAAGTGTTTTATCGTACTTATGTGCCATGAAGGTTCTCTGTATATTTTTCAGGTCAGCAATTTCACCTGCCTTGAAAGGCGCTGTTAGTGTGCAGCAATATTCCTGCCTAGATAGGGCAAGCGATCTGAAGAGTGTCATCATGGGCTTCATCCCTAGTTTTGAAGGTTCTCATTATCCATCCTGTCATTTTTCTAGTATATGTGGTAGATACATTGTTGTGGTCTTTGAAAGCGAGATCCACTGACATTATCACTCCCACGTCCTTTACATTAGTTTATCACTATTGTGTGATTGGAATTTGTTTCATACTCCGATATAGTTTTAATTTCCTCACATTCTCCATAGCAGAGTAATTGAAATTTCTATTCATTGAACTTCATATTGTTTTATGCAGCGCATTTAAAGATTTGGTTGATGTCCTCCTGGAGTCGTGCAGTGTCTTCGATGGAGGACACTGTCATGCAAATTAGGGTGTCATCTGCAAAGAAAGACACAGTGCTGTGGCTTTCATTCCTGTCTTTGTCAGATATGAGGATGAGGAACAGGATGGGAGCAAGTACTGTGCCTTGTGGAACAGGGCTTTTCACAGTAGCCGCCTGAGACTTTACTCTGTTTACTATTACTTTTTGTGTTCTGTTTGTTAGGAAGTTATAGATTCATCTACCAACTTTTCCTGTAATTCCTTTATCTCGCATTTTGTGCACTATTCGCAAAGTCTGTGTATATTACATTTGCATTTTGTTTGTCTTCTAGAGCATCCAGGACCTTGTCATAGTGGTCCAGTAGTTTGGACAGGCAAAAGCGACCTGCTCTAAACCCATGTTGCCCCGGGTTGTGTAACTGAAGAGTATTTAGATGAGTGTCGATCTTGCTTCTTAGAATCCTTTCAAAGATTTTCATATGGGATGTTAGCACTTTCGGTCTGTAGTTCTTAGCTATTGCTTTACTGCCCCCTTTGTGAAGAGGGGCTATGTTGCATTTAACGACTGTGGGATAACCCCTGTGTCCATGCTTCTTCCCCATAGAAGCACGTGATAGGGGCTTGGTGCGAAGTGCGTGGGCATGTCATTTATCGCCTTTTCGAAGTCATGTGGTGTTAGGATAATATCAAATAATACCAAATTCTGAGTCTCAGTCATAAAAAAAATTCATTTAGGTTTTCGATTATTAGTCTGAGTCATACTGGGACTTGAATAACACTCATTTTCTTGCTGTCATCTGTGTAAGACCCATCTCGTCTTAGTAAGGGCCCAGTACTTGGGTTTCTTTGAATTTCATTTAAGGCTTTTAGCTTTTCCCTCGTTTCTTGTGTCCTGTAAGATTCCTTTAGCTTAAGTTCCATATTTGATATTTCTCTGGCTAGTGCCTCCATTTATATCACAAATATATTGGCGTCTTTTAGCTGCTCTGTGATTCTTCGCCTTCGCCTGTATAGGGAGGGCCTCTCTCTTTCTAATTTACTTCTCCTCCTCCTCTTCATTAAAGGAATATACTTTTACCATACCTCGAGTGACACAGTGTTAATATTTTTCTAGACATAGGTTTGGATCCATGTTGCATAAGATACCTTCCCAGCCTATTTCATTTAGGACCTGGTTGACTTGGTCCCACCGTATGTTTTTGTTATTGAAGTTGAATTTGATGAAGGCTCCCTCTTGACTGATCACATTTTGTTGGTGTGGCGCCCTGCGCATACATATCTGTACTTCTGTTATGTTGTGATCTGAATATAATGTTTTTGATATGGTAATATTTCATAACAGATCATCATTGTGAAAATGAGGTCCAGTGTATTCTCCAATCTTGTTGACTGCATTATTTGCTGGTCTAATGTGAATTTAGTGCAGAGATTTAATAGCTCGTGTGTGTGTTTGTGGGAATTTTCATCTGAGCTGCCTCTTGGGGTTATCTCTGCTATAGCATTGTTTGCTACATTCTTCCATTTTAGGTGTCTTAGGTTAAAAATTTCCCAGCTGCATGATACTTGGGGCAGGAGCTGGAAGATTTTCAAGACAGTGGTCGATTTTCAAAAGCCGTTACTGGAATTGTTGGGAAGTAGCATCCGGAGGCTTGTATATAACCATAATGACAAGATTTTGGTTCTCGAACTTTACTGCCAAAACATCAACAACATTTGAGGTGTTTAGTAGTTCCGAGCATTTCAGTGACTCTGTGACGCACAGGACAAACCCCCTTTCCCTTTTCTTGCCTGTTAACCAGCTCTGTCGCATCTGTACAGGTTATAACCCGAGATCCATATTTCGTTGTCAAAGTGATCCTTGATGTGGGTCTCTGTTCACAGCACCTGTCCTCATAGCAGCAATCTTCACTGTAGCTATCCTCACAATAGCTATTCTCACAGCTATCCTCACAGTAACTATCTTCACAGCTAAACTCATGTTAGCTATCCTCACCTATATCACAGTAGCTATCCTCATAGTAGCTATCCTTACGGTAGCTATCCATAAACTAGCTACCCTCACGGTAGTTAAGCACACGGAAGCTCTTCTCCCTGTATGTCTCCTTACTCTAGTTATCTCACGAAATATATCCTCACAGTTATCCTCACGGTAGCTATCATTAGAGTAGCTATCCTTAAAGTAGCTATCTCTCTTTAGCTATCCTTACTGTATCTATTCTCACAAAAGCTATCCTCATGGTAACTATCCTCACGGTAGCTATCCTCACGATAGCTATCCTCACAATAGCTATCCTCACGGTAACTATCCTCACAGTAGCTACCCTCACGCTAGCCAGCTTCACGGTAACTATCCTTAAAGTAGCTATCCCCACAATAGCTATTCTCATGGTAACTATCCTTACGGTAACTATCCTTAAGGTAACTATCCTCATAGTAGCTATTCTCACGGTAGCTATCCTCACAATAGCTATTAACACAGTAGCTATCCTCACAGTAACTATCACCACAGCTCTCTCTGTAGGTATCCTCACGGTAGCGTTTCTCACAGTAGTTATCGCCACGGAAGCTGTCTTCACATTAGCTATCCTCACGGTGGCTATCCTCACGGTAGCTATCCTCACAGTATCTTCTCCGTAGCTGTCTTCATGATATCTATCCTAACGGTTGCTCTTCTCACGGAAGCTATTCTCACCGTAGCTATTCTCACGGATGTTGTCCTCGTGATAACTATATTCACTGAAGCTATCCTCACAATAGCTATATCACAGTAGCTATCACGATCACTATGCACGCTGTAGCTATGCTCCTGTAGCTATCCTCACTCTAGCTACCTCACAGAAGCTATCCTCACTGTAGCTATCTCACAGTAGCTATCCTCACGGTGGCCAGTCTTTCGATAGCTATCCTCACAATAGCTAGCCTCACAGTAGCTATCCTCACGGTAGCTAACCTAACAGTAGCTATCCTCAAGGTAGCTATCCTCACAGTAGCTATCCTCACATTAGCCTTCCTCACAGTAGCTATCCTCATGGTAGCTATTCTCATAGTAGCTATCCTCAGGTAACTATCATCAAGGTAACTATCCTCACAGTAACTATCCTCACAGTAGCCTGCCTCACAAAAGCTATCTCAGAGTAGTTATTCTTACAGTACCTCACTGTAGCTATCTACACTGTATTTATCAGCCACAGTTCCTATACTCACAGTAACTATCACCAGAGCTCTTTCTCTATGTATCCTCACGGTAGCTATCCTCACAATAGCTATCCTCACAGTAGCTATCCTCACAGTAGCTATCCTCATTGTAGCTATCCTCACAGTAGCTATCCTCACTGTAGCTATCCTCACAGTAGCTATCCTCACAGTAACTAGTCTCACGACAGGTATTCTCACGGTAACTATGTTCATAGTTTCAATCCTCACGGTAGCAATCTCGGAGTAGCTATTCTTAGAGTACCTATCGTCATGGTAGTTATCTTCACGATACCTGTCCTAACTAGCTATCCTCACAGTAACTATCCTCACAGTAGCTGTTTTCACACTAATTATCCTCACAGTAGCTATCCTCGCGTTAGCTATCCTCACCGTAGCTGGAAATAAATGGTATAAAATACCGACACAATGGCAATATAAACACAAATGCAGTATAATGTGATCCTTTATTGACTACGTTTCGCCCACACAGTGGGCTTTTTCAAGTCACAAACAGAACTACCTGAGGTGGAAGGAACGCGAGTATTTATAGTCCGGCTGAGGTCAGGTGAAGAATGCTGCATCTGATGATGTACCGAGTTGGGTTGTAGAGTCTAAAAACTTGGGTAGCTTGGAAAGGAGACTGGACAAGTTTGTGAGCAGACCTTCTACAGTGTTCTTATGTGGGATAGCGATGAAGAAGTTTCTTGGCAAGTGGTTCAGCTATGTTATAGAAGCCACTATTCTGGTTGAAGTTGTCGGATATAGAAATAAGTGATGATTCCAGGATTCTTCGGTATTGAGTGTTGTCTTCTGTGGCGATAAGTCTTGAGTTTCTGTAGTTTATCAAGTGGTTGTGTGAATTACGGTGTTGTACGCAGGCATTCCTTGTGTCGTCAGACCTGCTTGCGTATTGGTGTTCTGAAATACGTGTTTGGAGGTCCCTTGATGTTTCGCCCACGTATAACTTGTTGCAGTCATTACAAGGGATTATGTATACCCCTGCAGAGGATGGAGGCTTGTCCTGCCTACTACTGGTGATGTCCTTGATGGTCGTGGTTGTGGAGGTAGATACTTGGAATGATGTTTTGGCAAAGATGTTGGAAACATGTTTGGCAATGGAGTTGGCGGGAAGGACTATGTATCTCTTCTCGGCAGTGTCTTCTCTGGGTGTGTTGAAGATGTTTAGTGCTCGCCGTCTGCAGTCTCTGATGAAGTGACGAGGATAGTGGAGTTTGGAAAATACCTGTTCAATTATAGTGCATTCTTCCTCAAGGAACTCGTTGCTGCAGATTCTGAGTGCACGCAGGAAGAAGCCTATAATTACACCACGTTTGGTTTTGGTGTCGTGGTGAGAGTAGAAGTGGAGAAGATCGTTTTGGTTGGTGGGTTTTCGATAGACTTTAAAACGAAGTTCGTGGTCAGCTTTGCAGAGTAGAACATCAAGGAAAGGAAGAGTGTTGTCGACCTCTTCTTCAAGTGTGAACTGGATTGAAGGCTCGACCTGGTTGAGCTTGTCTTGGAGAGCTTGAACGTTGAAGCGTTTAGGAGTTATGAGGAGAATGTCGTCAACATAACGGAGCCAGGTGACAGACGAAGGAATAATGGTGGAGAAACGTTCGGCTTCTAGATGTTCCATGTATAGGTTCGCTAGGACTGCACTGAGTGGCGAACCCATGGGTAGTCCAAAAGTCTGCTGAAAGAGGTGATTTTCAAAAGAGAAACAAGTAAAGCCAACACATAGTTCAACCAGGTCGATGAAGTCGCTGGCTGGAATGGGAAGATCAAGTGAATCGTCAATTTTCTTGCGCAAGAGATCGATGGCTTGTTTAGTAGGTACTTTAGTGAATAGGGAAGTCACGTCAAGGCTGGAAAGTTTCTTGTTCCTGATGTTGATGTTGCGAATGCGATTGAGAAGATCACCTGAGTGTTTGAGATGTGCTGGACTGATAGTGCCCAAGAGTTTCGAGAGGTGTTTGGCGAGAATTCCTGAGAGCTTGTGGGGAGCACTGCCTATTCCCGAGGATATGGGCTTTACGTGTTTCTCTTTTGAAAATCACCTCTTTCAGCAGACTTTTGGACTACCCATGGGTTCGCCACTCAGTGCAGTCCTAGCGAACCTATACATGGAACATCTAGAAGCCGAACGTTTCTCCACCATTATTCCTTCGTCTGTCACCTGGCTCCGTTATGTTGACGACATTCTCCTCATAACTCCTAAACGCTTCAACGTTCAAGCTCTCCAAGACAAGCTCAACCAGGTCGAGCCTTCAATCCAGTTCACACTTGAAGAAGAGGTCGACAACACTCTTCCTTTCCTTGATGTTCTACTCTGCAAAGCTGACCACGAACTTCGTTTTAAAGTCTATCGAAAACCCACCAACCAAAACGATCTTCTCCACTTCTACTCTCACCACGACACCAAAACCAAACGTGGTGTAATTATAGGCTTCTTCCTGCGTGCACTCAGAATCTGCAGCAACGAGTTCCTTGAGGAAGAATGCACTATAATTGAACAGATATTTTCCAAACTCCACTATCCTCGTCACTTCATCAGAGACTGCAGACGGCGAGCACTAAACATCTTCAACACACCCAGAGAAGACACTGCCGAGAAGAGATACATAGTCCTTCCCGCCAACTCCATTGCCAAACATGTTTCCAACATCTTTGCCAAAACATCATTCCAAGTATCTACCTCCACAACCACGACCATCAAGGACATCACCAGTAGTAGGCAGGACAAGCCTCCATCCTCTGCAGGGGTATACATAATCCCTTGTAATGACTGCAACAAGTTATACGTGGGCGAAACATCAAGGGACCTCCAAACACGTATTTCAGAACACCAATACGCAAGCAGGTCTGACGACACAAGGAATGCCTGCGTACAACACCGTAATTCACACAACCACTTGATAAACTACAGAAACTCAAGACTTATCGCCACAGAAGACAACACTCAATACCGAAGAATCCTGGAATCATCACTTATTTCTATATCCGACAACTTCAACCAGAATAGTGGCTTCTATAACATAGCTGAACCACTTGCCAAGAAACTTCTTCATCGCTATCCCACATAAGAACACTGTAGAAGGTCTGCTCACAAACTTGTCCAGTCTCCTTTCCAAGCTACCCAAGTTTTTAGACTCTACAACCCAACTCGGTACATCATCAGATGCAGCATTCTTCACCTGACCTCAGCCGGACTATAAATACTCGCGTTCCTTCCACCCCAGGTAGTTCTGTTTGTGACTTGAAAAAGCCCACTGTGTGGGCGAAACGTAGTCAATAAAGGATCACATTATACTGCATTTGTGTTTATATTGTCACCGTAGCTATTCTCACCGCAGATATTCTCACCGTAGATATGCTCACGATAGCTATTCTCATTGTAACTATCTCACAGTAGCAATCCTCATGCTGGCTATCTCAGTTGCTTTCCTCACTACGGCCATCCTCACTGTGGCTGTCTTACAGTAGCTATTCTCACTGTAGCTAACTCACAGTAGTCATCCTTTCTGTAGTTATAATAATACAATATCATTATTTACTACAAGTACATGTACAAGGTACACAAACCTAGCTGACATCAATGACATACTACTATATAAAAAGCCGCTTGTTATTTAAGTCAGTTTTGTCCCAGGATGCGACCCACACCAGTCGACTAACACCCAGGTACCCATTTTACTGATGGTGAACATAGACAACCGGTTAGCTAACCACAATGTAGGTATCTCACAGTAGCTATCCTCATTGTAGCTATCTCACGGTTATCTTTACTGTATTTATGTCACAGTAGCTATCCTCACTATAGCTATTTCACTGTAGGTATACTTACTGTAGCCATCTCGCCGCAGCAGTATCACTGTAGCTATCTCACAGTAGCTATCCTTACTGTAGCTTTCACTCATAGGTCGTATCCTCACAGTTCCTATACCCAGAGCTCTCACTGTAGGTATCGTCACTGTAGATATCCTCACTCCATCAATGAGCACACTATCTTCACATTATCCTCACACTATCAGTCCTCACATTAGTCACATCTTCCACTGGAAGAAACATCTGTATTTTCCATATGAACGGCGTAATTAATCTGTATAATACACCATCCTGCAACCCTTACACATGATCCGGGACTGCAAGTGGGCGGGCAGGTGTGCGGGCGGGTGTGCGGGCGGGTGTGCGGGCGGGTGTGCGGGCGGGTGTGCGGGCGGGTGTACGGGCGGGTGTACGGCCGGGTGGGGGGACTGGTGAGCGGGCGGGGGGGCGGACTGGTGAGCGGGCGAGTGAGCGGACTGGTGTGCGGGCGGGTGGACGGACTGGTGAGCGGGCGAGTGAGCGGACTGGTGAGCGGGCGGGTGAGCGGACTGGTGAGCGGGCGGGTGGGCGGACTGGTGAGCGGGCGAGTGAGCGGACTGGTGTGCAGGCGGGTGGGCGGGCTGGTGTGCGGGCGGGTGGGCGGACTGGTGAGCGGGCGAGTGAGCGGACTGGTGTGCGGGCGGGTGGGCGGGCTGGCGCGGCGCGTTCAATCATTCCATATGGGAAATTCCACCGTCGCAGGAATCTCTCGTCTCCTCATCTTCCCCAAGAAGCTAGTGTGATGGAGGCTCAAGTTCTTGGGCTTCTCTATTAAAGTTACGGTTCTTGGTTCTCGTCATTCCATTTACATACAACAACTGACTGACGATCTTTACCTCTTAATAAAGCAAAATATTTTTTCTTGTTCGTCTTCAGTCGTATATTGTAACATCATCAGTACAGACTTTCAACCAATAAAAACAATATAATAGGTAAGAAAATTATAGTAAGGAGTAAGGGAGGAGAGAGAGACAGAGAGAGAGAGAGAGAGAGAGAGAGAGAGAGAGAGAGAGAGAGAGAGAGATGGAGAGAGAGAGAGAGAGAGAGAGAGAGAGAGAGAGAGAGAGAGAGAGAGAGAGAGAGAGAGAGACAGACAGACAGACAGACAGAGAGAGAGACAGAGAGACAGAGAGAGACAGACAGACAGGAACACAGGTACAGACAGGCAGACATACAGACAGGAAGACAGACAGACATACAGACAGGCACACAGACATACAACCAATAAGTTCTCAGCTTGAAAATAATTTGATCATATATGTCAATCTCTGGCACCTCAAGTTTTTGAATATTTATTTTGGTAAGATATGTTTCACGGTAAAGCAAAAGTTGATTAAAATTGATTTGTTGGTTAAGCTTCAAATTGAAATGAATTGATGTGTAATTACGCCTACTAAAGAATTGACGATATTTCATTAATTTTATTGTCTATTAGCGTGGGCCAGTACGCCTACTGCAGTACGCCTATGTATATTTATTGAATTTGCTCTTAGTATGACCTGCCTAGCTTGGGCCAGAAGACCTCCCACAATAGTTATTAAATAAACTTCATTTAGTCACCACATGCGTAATACTAAAATATGTTTACCCTGATACTTCTAACTCACCTGAAGATAACTGCGAATGTGATTGAAACCACTCGAGTATTCCTGCATTTTTAACTATTTTTTTTATATTTACTGAAGAATGAATGAGGACCTGAACCGTTGTAACCATCTTGGCTCGGACCACTGATCCAGTCCAAATTCTCTCTTCTTTATTCACTCACATTCGTCTTTTACGAATTATAATGGATGTATGTATTTATTTACACTTATATATATATATATATATATATATATATATATATATATATATATATATATATATATATATATATATATATATATATATATATATATATACATATATATATGTCGTGCCGAATAGGCAGAACTTGCGATCTTGGCTTAAATAGCAACGTTCATCTTGCCATATAGGACAAGTGAAAATTTGTGTATGCAATAATTTCGCCAAAATCATTCTGAACCTAACGAAAAAAATATATTTCGCTGTGTTTGTTTAGTATTAAATTATTGTAAACAAATCTAAAATATATTTAGTTGGATTAGGCTAAAATAAATTGTTCTTGTTATAATAAGGTTAGGTAAGTTTTCTAAGATTCTTTTGGTGCAAAATTAAAAATTTTTACATCAACATTAATGAAAAAAATATATCTTTAAACGTATAAGAGAAAATTTCGGAACTGACTTAATTTTAAATGAGTTCTTGCTAATTGACCAGTTTTACATATTCGGCACGACATATATATATATATATATATATATATATATATATATATATATATATATATATATATATATATATATATATATATATGTATATATATATATATATATATATATATATATATATATATATATGTGTGTGTGTGTGTGTGTGTGTGTGTGTGTGTGTGTGTGTGTGTGTGTGTGTGTGTGTGTGTGTGTGTGTGTGTGTGTGTGTGTGTTTGTGTGTGTGTATGTGTGTGTGTGTGTGTGTGTGTGTGTATAGGAAGGCGGGGTAGGGGTCGGCCTAGGAAAGGTTGGAGGGAGGGGGTAAAAGAGGTTTTGTGCGAGGGGCTTGGACTTCCAGCGGGCATGCATGAGCGTGTTTGATAGGAGTGAATGGAGACAAATGGTTTTTAATACTTGACGTGCTGTTGGAGTGTGATTAAAGTAACATTTATGAAGGGATTCAGGGAAACCGGCAGGCCGGACTTGAGTCCTGGAGATTTGAAGTACAGTACCTGCACTCTGAAGGAGGGGTGTTAATGTTGCAGTTTAAAAACTGTAGTGTAAAGCACCCTTCTGGCAAGACAGTGATGGAGTGAATGATGGTGAAAGTTTTTCTTTTTTGGGCCATCCTGTCTTGGTGGGAATCGGCCAGTGTGATAATAATAAAATAAATAAATAAATAAATAAATAAATATATATATATATATATATATATATATATATATATATATATATATATATATATATATATATATATATATATATGTATGTAGATAAATATATATGCAATAAGATCACAGTAAACAGGTGATATCACAATATGCAGAACAACCACTGTGAAAAAAATAGTGAGATTCCAAGTGCTTTCGTGACTTCTCACATTATCAAGGAAACATACAAATACAAGATGAACATGAAGCAAGGGAGAACCAACATCTGTTGGTTCTCCCTTACCATGAAAACTTGGTTGATATGCCTTCTCTATTTAAGAATTTGAATATCAAAGTTCTATTTAAAAATCTTGATGCAGTAAAAAATCTTCTGATAAAAAATTCCCCCAAAATGCCTACGGATGTGTCTATGAGATTCCTTGTAAAATATGCGATAAAGTTTATTACGGTCAAACTGAGGTTAAAACAACATAAATATAACAGAAGTGAACAGGATTTTAATGCTGTGTTTACTCATGTGAGAGATTTTAACCCTCCAATTGATATTCTAAAGGTTGAGGAAGTTGCATCAAGCATGTCTTTGGTTGACAGGAATATAATAGAATAATATTTCATAAAAAGTAGTTGTGAAAATAATATGAATATTGTTTTTGTTTATATAAATTGGATTCATTTATAATTAATAAAATTTAGGAAGAATTTAAGATCCCTTAGAAAAGTAAAAAAAAAATCTTAAAGCTTGCGTAGAAAATCAGTTGTGTTTCACAGAGTCAGGTGTTGTGACGTGACTGTGAGGTTCAGTGTCGCCCTTATATGCCTTCCTGTTGATCTTCTATTTTTAAAGTTCTTTGATAATGTGAGAAGTCACGAAAGCATTTGGAATTTCGCTATTTTTTCACAGTGGTTGTTTTGCATATATGCTATGTTGAACCATGTCAGTTCTTGTAATCACTTACCAGGGTGGACTGCTGTCCAGATTGTTGTACGTAGCAGTTCCCACATGGAAAGAAACATAATTGAATCCTTGCTCTGAAACATGATAGGAATGCCTTATATAATTCAAGTTATGGATTGTACAAACTCAGTAGCTATTTGGTGGAGTGTATTTTACACAGCCTTAAGCAAGAGTGCTATTCAAAATTGCTGGATTGTTCATTTTGCCACAGAGGCCCTTGTGAGGATCTTGTGAGGTTAGGATTAACACCATGATTGCAACATGGACGGTGTAATATATAACCATTGTAGTTAATCCATTTACATACAGCTGTATGAAAGTACTGTACGGATACAAGTAAACAAGGTTAAGTGAGTATGATCCGTGATTACAACTTGGTGATCGCAACTGGCGTAGGAGTTAGGCTGTTGTGTGGTGATAAAAGATAATTGGAAAATTCATGAATTGCCTGGTTTTTAGGTCTTAAAGAAGATTCGTAAATAACTAAGATACAGGCCTGAGGATATCGGTAGGCAGTACTTAGAAACATGTGAATGTATGCAGAATATATGTATATATAGAAATATATTAAGAACATTTTAGAATCCTCACGGGACATACAGTATTTTAAGCTGACAGAAGAGCGCATCCGACTTTTATTAATTAGAAGGTTCACACATAATATTGTTTCACATTTGTATTATGCACTATTGCAACATAATTTATTATGTCACATGACTTGTTGACAGCGATTAGATTAGAGGAAGCTTAGCGCTGGCTATTACATTTCCTATTTTGATTCCCACTTTCTGTAAACTTGTAGACCATCTTCTACCCTACCCCTTCTAGGGAGGGGTCGGGAGGGTGGGTCGATGGCTGGCAGACAGACCGGACTGGTGCCACTAATTACATGAGAGAAGCTGGCTGCTTGTGTCATCACTCCACCTCACTCTGAGGAAACTTTTCATTTCTTCTGTTGCTACTCTTGCAATATTGCATAGCTCCTGATGACACACACACACACACACACACACACACACACACACACACACACACACACACACACACACACATCTATCGCAACAGGACGACTACAGGATGTATGCAAGACAGCAAATGTGGTTCCAGTTTTCAGAAAACGGGAGACAGAAACGAAGCATTGAACTACAGACCAGTGTCACTGACGTGTATAGTATGCAAGGTCATGGAGAAAATTATCAGAAGAGAGGTGGAGCACCTAGAAAGGAAAGAGCTTATCAACGACAGCCAGCACAGGTTCAGGGACGGGAAATCCTTCGTCACAAACCTACTGGATTTCTATGACAGGCTGACGGCAGTAAGACAAGAGAGAGAGGGGTGGGTAGATTGCATTTTCTTGGACTGTAAGAAGGCGTTTGACACAGCCCCACACAAGAGATTAGTGCGGAAGTTGGAGAACCAGGCAGGGATAACAAGTAAAAGGACACAAGTGCAACTAATGTGACATATTATTGTGGCAACGTTTCGCTCTCCAGGATTATTATTATCATAATCAAAAAGAAGCGCTAAGCCACAAGGGCTATACAGCGATCGCTCTCCAGGAGCTTTGTCAAGACCGTAGTCCTGGCACGGGTCTCAATCTTGCGATGACCCGTCTCTGGCTCCCGAGGGTGAAAGGTTTCCACAATGATGCGACGTATGCTGCTCAAGCACTCTTCTGGTCAGTTCAACTGGTGCATCTCATAAGCGACAACACCATATGTACTCCTAACTGTGGACACTAGCGAGGAGTAGGATATGTCGTTATCACGGGCAACAGCTTGTCTGGTTCGTTGACTCCATGGTACACCAGTGCGGCCGCAGTCATCTCTGGGTCGTCTTCGGGAGGGAACATCACTCCCAGCTGCCTGCGGAGTGTCTCAGTAACTTCGCACTCCAGAAGATAGTGTGTTGGGGCCGCTGGACAATGTGCTGACAGTACTGGCACATCTCCTCCTCAGCCTTGTCTACCATCATCTTGGCTGTGGGAAAGCCCAAACGAAGCCGATGGATGGCGGTACACTGCGCTCTGGACCAGCTTCCATCATGTGGAGGGGGCTCTCCCTGAGACAAACAGTACATGGACACAGAGGGTATATATAGGCTCAGAGTTAGGTGCAATACTAGTGGTAGTAGTAGCAGTAGTAGTGATATAAGTTGTAGTAGTAGTAGTAATACAATATGGTAGAACAATTAACTTGCACATGAGTAAAAGGATATAAAAGCTATTACTTGGGGAACATAAAAATAGGTTAGACAAATATTTCTATTGGAGGCTGGATAGAAAAGGCCTGTTTCAATGTAATGTGCTTGTGTAGTATTAACAGGAGAGACTATGTGATGGCAGGGTTTGCTGTTTTCAGGAGGATTCTTGCTAAGACTTCAGAGATGATGAAGCTGCCTTTGTTTTGTTTAATTGTGTTAGAAACAGCTATTAGTGAAGATTCAAGGCTCTTGCCTCTGCGGAAATTAGTTTCTTTGATCACTAGTTGGACGTCCCTGAACTTCATGAGATGATTGGTGGAATTTCGGTGTTGTACACAGGCGTTGTTCAAGTTATCGTTCCTACATGCGTAAATGTGTTTATTGAGGCGAGTGTCGAGGTTTCTTGCTGTTTCACCTACATAAATCTTGTCGCAGCCTCCACAGGGTATAGTGTAAACCCCTGCGTTGACTGGTTCGTGGTACAAGGATTTTGTTCTGGTTAGATCCTTTATTGAAGTGATGGAAGCGATGGCGACTCTGGTGTTAGCTTGTGAAAGTACTTTAGAAACGTTCAGTGCAACCTGGCTGTTGGAAAGATTTATGTAGGTGAAACAGCAAGAAACCTCGATACCCGCCTCAATGAACACATTTATGCATGTAGGAGCGATAACTTGAACAACGCCTGTGTACAACACCAAAATTCCACCAATCATCTCATGAAGTTCAGGGACGCCCAATTAGTGATCAAAGAAACTAATTTCCGCAGACGCAAGTGCCTCGAGTCACCACTAATCGCTGTTTCTAATACACTTAAACAAAACAAAGGCAGCTTCACCATCTCTGAAGTCTTAGCAAGAATCCTCCTGAAAACAGTAAACCCTGCCATCACATAGTCTCTACTGTTAATACTACACAATGCACATTACAGAGAGTGAACATTGAAACAGGCTGCCTCTATCCAGCCTCCAATAGAAATATTTGTCTAACCTATTTTTATGTTTCCCAAGTAATAGCTTTTATATCCTTTTACTCATGTGCGAGTTAATTGTTCTAACATATTGTATTATTACTACTACTACAACTTATATCACTACTACTACTACAACTACCACTAGTATTGCACCTCACTCTGAGCCTATATATACCCTCTGTGTCCATGTATTGTTTGTATCGGCTTGACAAAGCTCCTGGAGAGCGAAACGTTGCCACAATAAAATGTCACATTAGTTGCACATGTGTCCTTTTACTTTACATATTGTCGGTAATTCTACCAACTTTATTACAGGGATAACAAGGAAGGCGCTACAGTGGATCAGGGAATACCTGTCAGGAAGACAACAGAGAGTTATGGTACGTGGCGAGGTGTCAGAGTGGGCGCCAGTAACGAGCGGGGTGCCATAGGGGTCAGTCCTAGGACCGGTGCTGTTTCTAGTATTTGTGAACGACATAACGGAAGGAATAGACTCCAAAGTGTCCCTGTTTGGAGATGATGTGAAGCTGATGAGAAGAATTCAATCGGACGAAGACCAGGCAGAACTACAGAGGGATCTGGACAGACCGCCGACCTGGTCCAGAAACTGGCTCCTGGAGTTCAACCCCACCAAGTGCAAAGTCATGAAGATTGGGGAAGAGCAAAGAAGACCACAGACGGAGTACAGTCTAGGGGGCCAGACCCTACAAACCTCACTCAAGGAAAAGGATCTTAGTGTGAGTATAACACCATGAACATCTCCTGAGGCGCACATCAACCAAATAACTGCTGCAGCATACGGGCGCCTGGCAAACCTAAGAACAACATTCCGACATCTTAATAAGGAATCGTTCAGGACCTTGTACACTGTGTACGTTTGGCCCATATTGGAATATGCAGCGAAAGTTTGGAACCCTCACCTTGCCAAGTATGAAAGGAAACTAGAGAAAGTGTAAAGGTTTGCAACAATACTAGTTCCGGAGCTAAGGGGGTATGTCCTACGAGGAGAGGTTAAGGGAAATCGACCTGACGACACTGGAAGACAGGAGAGTTAGAGGGAATGATAACAGCATATAAAATACTGAGAGGTATAGACAAGGTGGACAGAGACAGGATGTTCCAGAGATGGGACACAGCAACAAGGGAACACAGTTGGAAGGTGAAGACTCAGATGAATCACTGGGATGTTAGGAAGTATTTCTTCAGTCACAGAGTTGTCAGGAAGTGGAATAGCCTGGGTAGTTATGTAGTGGAGGCAGTATCCATACATAGCTTTAAGAAGAGGTATGATAAAGCTCACGGAGCAAGAAGAGTGACCGGGTAGCAGCCAGTTAAAGAGGCGGAGCCAGGAACTGTGAACCGACCCCCGCAACCATAACTAGGTGAGTACATACGGAGCAGGGAGAGAGAGAGGACCTAGTAGCAATCAGTGAAGAGGCGGGGCCAGGAGCTATGACTCGACCCCTGCAACCACAAATAGATGAGTACAAATAGGTGAATACACACACACACATATATTCCTGGCAGATGGGAATGACTTGCAACTTCTAAAGTCATTTATTGAGATAATAGAATACAGTCAGAATTTGGGTGAAAAATCATAAAGATTCATTTCAGGAACTTGATATAATGTCACACAATATGAAATATAATATATTCAACATACAATATACAGTATACAATATATATAAAATAATTGGACTATAGAAGTTGGAAGTTGGTGCACATATGTCCTATATGAAATAAGGTAGTTAGTGTCTGAGAGTCACAGTAATGTATATCGCTTAATACATCAATAGATAGAGTGAACTTTAGGGAGGCTCGCCAAGATGGGTGTCTATCTGTCAGACATTATTCAGGCATAAACAATAAAGACAAAATGAATTCTGATAGTGAACGAGAAGGTTTGGATTCTGTATCACAGACCCAAATGTTCACGAATTCTTAAAATTTCTTAAAACTGTAAAATGTGCACCATCGTATCTAACATTATAATTAGAACAAGTTAACTAGTACTCTTTATTAATGGAACACAAAAGGGTTGCTACAGATTCCTTAACCCTAAAATGTTTGCTAGGCACCATGATGGTAATGCTGGAGCACTGGTGAGTATGAATGGAAGAGTGTTGGTACCTGGGGATGAAGTTGATATCCTTGGGGTGAAATTCACCTCCAAACTGACCATGAAGAACCAAGTTGTAAACCTGGCAAACAAGGTGGCCAGGAAGCTTACAACACTTCGACGTATGTCACATCTGCTCGACAGTAAAGGTTGCAAGATTCTGTACGAGGCACAAGTACGCTCACACCTTGAGTATGCTACACTTCCTTGGGTTGCCAGCGCCCTCCCCCCCCTTCCATCTCATTTGCGACTTCTTGAAAGGACAGAGAACAGAGCAAGACGTCTCATCTCTCGCCTGAACCCGTCCTGGATAGATCTGTCATTTCAGCAGAACCTTAAACACAGGAAGGATGTGGGTGGCCTTACTGTTATGTACAAGGACAATTTTGTCAAAGTATCACGCTTGGATCCACTTCGAGGACAGCGAGAAGCAAGCTTCTATGCCACAAGACGGGCAGAAAGCAGCAACTTCACTCTGGCTGTACCCTTCTTCAGAACATCACTTCATCTGAGATCGTATATACCCAGGATGACTCGAGTCTGGAACATATTAGTATAGCATAACGATATTAACGAAATAAAGTCAGTTGATCAAATGAAATTGCTAGCCCACAGATGGCTCCAACTTCATCTTGTTCCCTACTTGTATATCTCATAAAAATAAAACGGCTTTTAATTTAGCTAATGTAGGTAACAGCTCTTAGCTTGTAAATAAAGTTAGGAATCCTAAACTTAACCTTGTTAAACCTTGTGTAAAAAAAAAAAAAATACAGAATTCGCGTGTGGCTAGCTTCCAGTAACTTAGAAGTGTTTCCTAATATTATAACTCATATGATGACCAAAGAACAGACGTTATATATAACAAATATCCTCAACATCTGTACCTACTGGAGTTTTACCCCTCAGGGAAGGTTCCTTGATGTTGGTGAGGGGCTCTTGATTTAGGGAATTGGATCTGTGCTCCAGTTCCCCGAATTAAGCCTGAATGCCTTTCACAACCCCCCCCCAGGCGCTGTATAATCCTCCGGGTTTAGCGCTTCCCTCTTGATGATAATAATAAAATATTGGAGTTTTATTTGACTCTTTTTTTTTTCTTGTAAGAAGGACTTCAGTGTTTTCTGCAATTATGGGAGGTGATAGATATTCATTTTTTTTTTTATGAATTTAACTTCAAGTTAAATGCAGGCCAAGAGTAGCGCCTATTAATGAAGTATTTTATAGCGTTTTCCTTAGATATAATTATGTAAATAGCAGATGACACATGTTCCACAGAAATAGTGGAGATGAAAATATATCATCAGTCACCCTCGAAGTAGTTGTGTTGACGTGGTCAGACCCTCAGTATACTGGGAAGAAATCTTATGATTTATTTACAGTATACTGATTTATAGCAAAAAAGTTCAAAATGGGTACTTAGAGCATTGCTAAACTGCAATTGAAATAAAATGTCCCCACAACATTCAGGATGGGATTAACTGTTACTAATTTAAATTTACCTTTTTCTATAAGAATTTTCTTGACTTTTAATGTGGTCTCTTTCGTCCAAAATTATAACATCCTTGACTCTGTCTGGTTTTGTTATAATGATACTTTTTTCCCTAACTTGAAGCTATATAATGCATTGTCAGTTGACACTTTTTTGGACCATAAAAGTACGGTTCCCAGTCGCCATTACAAGTCATGGTATCACCGAAGAAAAATATTGACATGTGTTTTGAACATACATTTTAAAAGTTAGAAAAAAATTATCATAACCCAATGAAAATTTATGCTGACCTAGAATTTCTAAACATATAAAAAAATTTATGATCACAAATTCTTGAATTTCAAGGTGTATATCAAGAGGTTTTCTGAAAATGAATTACGCAGATCAAGGTAATTCAAACCCCAAAATTTTAAGAATAAGATTAAGGTTAATATGTTGAGAAAAACTCCCCAAAAAGAATGAGACTTTACCAGTTTAAGAATCTGGTATCTTTTGTTAATTACTCTTGTTGATTCTGTAGACTATGATGGTCAAATGATATTAATACTTAAGTAAAAACTGTGTTGGCAAGAAAACTTAAAGGCTAAGCATAACTCCTTATTGTCTTAACGATAGTAAACAGATTGTTGATAATCTTTCTAGCAGAATTGAAAAAGAGAAAATTATATTTATATCTCTGGAGTTATCTTATGCACTACCTTACAAGATGTCCTTTTCAGCATTTATCTATCCCTGTAATTTTAAAGAATTTTAAAGAATTTTGTTTTTCTTTTCCAACATTTATAAAGAAAAATATGCTGCATTATATAGTTTGAAGTCATATTAGAATATCATTATAACAAAACCAAATTAGGAAAAGGTTGTCGTAATTATGCAAAAAACATAACACCCCGGAAAAGTGGAGAAAATTCTAGCAGATAAAAGTAAGTTTACGTTGGTAACAGTTGATCCCTTTGTTCCTACGACTAAATAAGAGGATAAACTTAATCGTTTTCTGTGCGAACTTGAGACAAATTATTAGATTTCACAAAAAGATTGCGAAAAAATAAGAATCACAAAAAGGGTGGGCCAATTCGCCTCCCTTCTGGGTATATTTAACTTCATTTTAATAATATTCTAAGTGTCTATTCAGCAGGTTTTGATTGCAGATATATATACTTTAAAGAATATTTGATTTTGACAAACACATCATTAGCTATTGTCAGATCAACGAAGTTATGACTGATTATGATATAGAGTCCACATTCACTAATATTCCACTAAAAATGACAATACATATCTGTATTAATGATTGACTTACTGACACTGATTCAGTTGAAGGTATATTTAAAAGAGAAGTTCAGTTAGTAGTTAACAACTATTTACGTTTTAATAAGAAGCTGTAAGTGCAGAAGCAGTGGGTTCACCTTGACCCACTTACAAACATTTTTCTTTGTTGTCATGAAAAGATTTAGCTTGATGAATGTCTTTCTGAGTTCAAACTGGTACTGTATAGGAGATGCCTAGATAAATCATTCTTACTTTTTTGACACCTTTTTCCCATATAAACTTGTCTAAATGATTTAAACTTTATTCATTTGAATATTGTACTCACGTTGGATAAGGAAAACAATAACTTATCATTTCTTGATATTTCTGTTGAAAATACTATTGGTGCTTTCTTTAGCACAGTTTACTACAAGGCCATATTTGTAATAAAGTTGGTAGAATTACCAAAATATGTAAAGTAAAAGGACACAAGTGCAACTAATGTGACATTTTATTGTGGCAACGTTTCGCTCTCCAGGAGCTTTATCAAGGCCATATTTACAGGATTAGGTCTCAACATTTTGTTCTTTTGTAGCAACTGTAATTAAAATGCCATAAAAACTTTAATAGATGCTCATTGCGTTCCACATGATCTGCATTTGACAGTGAGGTTAATTTCTTGGAGAATTTTTTTCTTAAGAAATAGCTATCCTTGCCATATTTTCAAATAAATATTAAAATCCTTCTTGGAAAAATTTCTCAGATAAAACTCCCTTAGCTACAGTACCTGAGGATGTCTGCCATATGACACATTCGTTGTATGGTCATGTGAGTTATAATATTAGGAAACACTGATCTACATTACTGGAAGTTAGGTGAAAAGTTGAAAATTCTTGGACCCTTCATACTTACTGTGTTTTCCTTTTCTGTACTCATTGCACCCTCGCTTTTCATTGGGGAATTTTCCACCATCTGCCTAGCTTCTTACTTTTATTGACAATGATTTGTGTGTGCAGATTTGCGACTGTTCCCTCTAAAATCTTCGAAATATGTTTAAAACCATTCAAAAAATTCGAAATGGAGTCTTAAATACTGTGAATATACTAGAGACGCTTTAGTAGCTGATGAGATACAAAACTTGATTTAAACCAGATAGTTAGAAAATAAAAGAATTTGGTAATTAAGCTTTAAATTTTCGTTTACAATTCACTGAAGTTCTAAAACAGTTATCACTCTGGATAACAAGAATTTCAAAAAATGGCATCGTATTATTTGTCTCTGCTTCGGATGTCACTTCAATGTTTGAATTATTTAAGTTTAAATATTGCAAAAATAAAGACATATTTTTAAGTAATATAAATGCTAGAAAGGCATCACCATTGCGACCATATAACAATGATTCAACAATGGTCTGAAAAACTCTCGAGTACCATCATAGGAATACTGATGAGTTTAAACTATTGTTACATCGTCGTTATGCTATGGGTACCTCTTTAGTAATTAAAGAAGACTTTCTCAACTGTCCTACCTTGTAATGATCAAGGAATATATTAGCCTAAATAGGCCCCAATGAATTCTTCATTGTAGTTCTATCCCTTTGTTTATAAACCTTTCCATTAAATATAAAATAACTATCCTTTGCTGAGAATGATAATTTATGAAACTATTGTCGCTTGATGTTTTTAAAATGATTAATATCTTCATATAAATCATAAGAACACATGTCTATCGTCGCCTTTAATGATATGTTTGTGTACAGATACGTATCATAACTACCTAGTACTCATAGATCACAATTTAATTCAAGACTTTCCTTAACAAAAGTAAATTAATCTTTTCTTGTATATTCATTAGTAGTTTACTGGTGCAATCAAAGGAACAAAAATATAGAAAGTTCCTAAATGAAAATGCCGATAACGAACACAATTTTCAGAGAACTAACTTTGCAATTGCATTCTCAGACTTTAGCTCTCTTAAAACCTAATGACCATCCCAAATAAAGACAAGAGAACTAATAGATTGTTAAGAATGTTGAGGTCCCATCCACATAATGAACGTGAGCCCATTTAGTGTTGTCTAGTGAGATCTACAAGCATGGACCTGGCCAGAGTGCAGTCTCTAAAGCAATAGCGATTATCTTTTCCTCAGAAATAAAGAATAGTCAGAATAATTACATTTTTAATTTATTATTTTTCCTGTTATTTTTATTAATTAACATTTCAGCATGTGTTAGGATTTGGGTTTCACTACACACACACACACATATACACACACACACACATATACACACACACACACACGCACACACAAACACACACACACGCGCACACACGCACACACACACACACGCACACACACACGCACACACACACACACACATTAGATTATCAGGAGAAGAGCGGTGGAACACCTAGAAAGGAACGATCTCATCAACAGCAGCCAACATGGTTTCAGGGACGGGAAATCCTGTGTCACAAACCTACTGGAGTTCTATGACATGGTGACAGCAGTAAGACAAGAGAGAGAGGGGTGGGTGGATTGTATTTTCTTGGACTGTAAGAAGGCGTTTGACACAGTTCCACACAAGAGATTGGTACAAAAACTGGAGGACCAAGCAGGGATAACAGGGAAGGCACTACAATGGATCAGGGAATACTTGTCAGGAAGACAGCAGCGAGTCATAGTACGTGGCGAGGTGTCAGAGTGGGCACCTGTGACCAGCGGGGTCCCACAGGGGTCAGTCCTAGGACCAGTGCTGTTTCTGGTATTTGTGAACGACATGACGGAAGGAATAGACTCTGAGGTGTCCCTGTTTGCAGATGACGTGAAGTTGATGAGAAGAATTCACTCGATCGAAGACCAGGCAGAACTACAAAGGGATCTGGACAGGCTGCAGACCTGGTCCAGCAATTGGCTCCTGGAGTTCAATCCCACCAAGTGCAAAGTCATGAAGATTGGGGAAGGGCAAAGAAGACCGCAGACGGAGTACAGTCTAGGGGGCCAGAGACTACAAACCTCACTCAAGGAAAAAGATCTTGGGGTGAGTATAACACCAGGCACATCTCCTGAAGCGCACATCAACCAAATAACTGCTGCAGCATATGGGCGCCTGGCAAACCTCAGAACAGCATTCAGACATCTTAATAAGGAATCATTCAGGACCCTGTACACCGTGTACGTTAGGCCCATATTGGAGTATGCGGCACCAGTTTGGAACCCACACCTAGCCAAGCACGTGAAGAAACTAGAGAAAGTGCAGAGGTTTGCAACAAGACTAGTCCCAGAGCTAAGAGGTATGTCCTACGAGGAGAGGTTAAGGGAAATCAACCTGACGACACTGGAGGACAGGAGAGATAGGGGGGACATGATAACGACATACAAAATACTGAGAGGAATTGACAAGGTGGACAAAGACAGGATTTTCCAGAGATTGGCCACAGTAACAAGGGGACACAGTTGGAAGCAAAAGACACAGATGAATCACAGGGATGTTAGGAAGTATTTCTTCAGCCACAGAGTAGTCAGTAAGTGGAATAGTTTGGGAAGTGATGTAGTGGAGGCAGGATCCATACATAGCTTTAAGCAGAGGTATGATAAAGCTCACGGCTCAGGGAGAGTGACCTAGTAGCGATCAGTGAAGAGGCGGGGCCAGGAGCTCGGACTCGACCCCCGCAACCTCAACTAGGTGAGTACACACACACACACACACACATATATATATATATATATATATATATATATATATATATATATATATATATATGTGTGTGTGTGTGTGTGTGTATATATATATGTATATATATATATATATATATATATATATATATATATATATATATATATATATATATATATATATATATATATATATATATATATATATATATATATATATATATGCAAAACAACCACTCTGAAAGAATAGAGAAATTCCAAGCGCTTTCGTGACTACTCACATTATCAAGGAGGTATGATAAAGCTCACGGCTCAGGGAGAGTGACCTAGTAGCGATCAGTGAAGAGGCGGGGCCAGGAGCTCGGACTCGACCCCCGCAACCTCAACACAAACAACACACAAACACACACATATATATATATATATATATATATATATATATATATATATATATATATATATATATATATATATATATATATATGTGTGTGTGTGTGTGTGTGTGTATATATAGTATATGTATATATATATATATATATATATATATATATATATATATATATATATATATATATATATATATATATATATATATATATATATATATATATATATATATATATATATATATATATATATATATATATATGCAAAACAACCACTCTGAAAGAATAGAGAAATTCCAAGCGCTTTCGTGACTACTCACATTATCAAGGAACTATGAAAGTAAAGCATCCAAGGAAGCTATATAAGGGGTCTGGTCGGCACCTCACTATCAGATCCCACAACGGTTTAAACACGTGACGCGCGGCGAGCCAACTTGGAAAGGTCCTTGGCACAACTCACCCCACAAACTATTCTACCCAAGAAATAAGAAATTTTAAAAATTATTTGTCCAGTGTATTATTAAATTCTTCCCAAATTCTATTAATTATAAATGGATCTAATTTATATAAACCAAAGGAAATATTCATATTATTGTCAAAACTGCTTTTTATGAAACAAGATTCAATTATATTCCTGTCGACCATGGACTTGCTTGATACTACTTTCTCAACTTTTTGAAAATCAATTGGATGGTTAAAATCTCTTACATGAATAAATAGAGCATTGGAATCTTGTCCAGTTCTAATGCTATATTTATGTTGTTTTAATCTTAGTTCGAGATTTTTACCAGTTTGACCGTAATAAACTTTATCGCAAATTTTACAAGGAATCTTATAGACACATCCATCAGCATTTTGGGGGGAATTCTTTATCAAAAGTTTTTTTACTGTATCGAGATTTTTGAATACAACTTTAATATTAAAAGTCTTAAGAAGAGAAATGTAATTGATAAATCTTTTAAAGTTGCCAGAAATACTTTTTACAATCCAAAAAGGGACAACCAGCCTTATTCAAATAAAAATATGTTGGTTCTCCCTTACCATGAAAACTTGGTTGATATGCCTTCTCTTCTTAAGACTTTTAATATTAAAGTTGTATTCAAAAATCTCGATACAGTAAAAAAACTTTTGATAAAGAATTCCCCCCAAAATGCTGATGGATGTGTCTATAAGATTCCTTGTAAAATTTGCGATAAAGTTTATTACGGTCAAACTGGTAAAAATCTCGAACTAAGATTAAAACAACATAAATATAGCATTAGAACTGGACAAGATTCCAATGCTCTATTTATTCATGTAAGAGATTTTAACCATCCAATTGATTTTCAAAAAGTTGAGAAAGTAGTATCAAGCAAGTCCATGGTCGACAGGAATATAATTGAATCTTGTTTCATAAAAAGCAGTTTTGACAATAATATGAATATTTCCTTTGGTTTATATAAATTAGATCCATTTATAATTAATAGAATTTGGGAAGAATTTAATAATACACTGGACAAATAATTTTTAAAATTTCTTATTTCTTGGGTAGAATAGTTTGTGGGGTGAGTTGTGCCAAGGACCTTTCCAAGTTGGCTCGCCGCGCGTCACGTGTTTAAACCGTTGTGGGATCTGATAGTGAGGTGCCGACCAGACCCCTTATATAGCTTCCTTGGATGCTTTACTTTCATAGTTCCTTGATAATGTGAGTAGTCACGAAAGCGCTTGGAATTTCTCTATTCTTTCAGAGTGGTTGTTTTGCATATTCTGAAATCACCTGTTTACTGTGATCTTATTATATATATATATATATATATATATATATATATATATATATATATATATATATATATATATATATATATATATATATATATATATATATATATATATATATATATATATATATATATATATATATATATATATATATATATATATATATATATATATATATATATATATATATATATATATATATATATATATATATATATATATATATATATATATATATATATATGTCGTGCCAAATATGTAAAACACCAGAGGTGGACCCCATATATATATATATATATATATATATAGGTAGTAGGTTGGTAGACAGCAACCACCCAGGGAAGTACTACCGTCCTGCCAGTGAGTGTAAAACGAAAGCCTGTAACTGTTTTACATGATGGTAGGATTGCTGGTTTCTTTTTCTGTCTCATAAATATGCAAGATTACAGGATATCTTGCTACTTCTACTTACACTTAGGTCACACTTCACAGACATGTACATGTTTATTTATACACATACATCTGAGTTTTCTTTGATTTTTCTTAATAGTTCTTGTTCTTATTTTTTTCTTCTATGTCCATGGGGAAGTGGAATAAGAATCTTTCCTCCGTAAGCCATGCGTGTCGTATGAGTCAACTAAAATGCCGGGAACAATGGGCTAGTAACCCCTTCTCCTGTAAAGATTACTAAAAAGAATAAGAAGAAAAAATTATCAAAGTGGGTTGTCTGAATGTGCGTGGATGTTGTGCGGATGATAAGAAAGAGATGATTGTGGATGTTATGAATGAAAAGAAACTGGATGTCCTGGCTTTAAGTGAAACAAAGCTGAAGGGGGTGGGAGAGTTTCAATGGAGAGGAATAAATGGGATTAGGTCAGGGGTTTCAAATAGAGTTAGAGCTAAAGAAGGAGTAGCAATAATGTTGAAGGATAAGCTATGGCAGGAAAAGAGGGACTACAAATGCATAAATTCAAGGATTATGTGGAGTAAAATGAAGATTGGATGTGAAAAGTGGGTTATAGTAAGCGTGTATGCACCTGGAGAAGAAAGAAGTGTAGAGGAGAGAGAGAGATTCTGAGAAATGTTGAGTGAATGCGTGGGGAGTTTTGAATCAAGTGTGAGAGTAATGGTGGTTGGGGATTTCAATGCTAAAGTGGGTAAAAATGTTATGGAGGGAGTAGTAGGTAAATTTGGGGTGCCAGGGGTAAATGTAAATGGGGAGCCTTTAATTGAGCTATGTGTAGAAAGAAATTTGGTAATAAGTAATACATATTTTATGAAAAAGAGGATAAATAAATATACAAGGTATGATGTAGCACGTAATGAAAGTAGTTTGTTAGATTATGTATTGGTGGATAAAAGGTTGATGGGTAGGCTCCAGGATGTACATGTTTATAGAGGGGCAACTGATATGTCAGATCATTATTTAGTTGTAGCTACAGTTAGAGTAAGAGGTAGATGGGAAAAGAGGAAGGTGGCAACAACAAGTAAGAGGGAGGTGAAAGTGTATAAACTAAGGGAGGAGGAAGTTCGGGCGAGATATAAGCGACTATTGGCAGAAAGGTGGGCTAGTGCAAAGATGAGTAGTGGGGGGGGTTGAAGAGGGTTGGAATAGTTTTAAAAATGCAGTATTAGAATGTGGGGCAGAAGTTTGTGGTTATAGGAGGGTGGGGGCAGGAGGAAAGAGGAGTGATTGGTGGAATGATGAAGTAAAGGGTGTGATAAAAGAGAAAAAGGTAGCTTACGAGAGGTTTTTACAAAGCAGAAGTGTTATAAGAAGAGCAGAGTATATGGAGAGTAAAAGAAAGGTGAAGAGAGTGGTGAGAGAGTGCAAAAGGAGAGCAGATGAAAGAGTGGGAGAGGCACTGTCAAGAAATTTTAATGAAAATAAGAAAAAGTTTTGGAGTGAGTTAAACAAGTTAAGAAAGCCTAGGGAAAGTATGGATTTGTCCGTTAAAAACAGAGTAGGGGAGTTAGTAGATGGGGAGAGGGAGGTATTAGGTAGATGGCGAGAATATTTTGAGGAACTTTTAAATGTTGAGGAAGAAAGGGAGGCGGTAATTTCATGCACTGGCCAGGGAGGTATACCATCTTTTAGGAGTGAAGAAGAGCAGAATGTAAGTGTGGTGGAGGTACGTGAGGCATTACGTAGAATGAAAGGGGGTAAAGCAGCTGGAACTGATGGGATCATGACAGAAATGTTAAAAGCAGGGGGGGATATAGTGTTGGAGTGGTTGGTACTTTTGTTTAATAAATGTATGAAAGAGGGGAAGGTACCTAGGGATTGGCAGAGAGCATGTATAGTCCCTTTATATAAAGGGAAAGGGGACAAAAGAGATTGTAAAAATTATAGAGGAATAAGTTTATTGAGTATACCAGGAAAAGTATACGGTAGAGTTATAATTGAAAGAATTAGAGGTAAGACAGAATGTAGAATTGCGGATGAGCAAGGAGGCTTCAGAGTGGGTAGGGGATGTGTAGATCAAGTGTTTACATTGAAGCATATATGTGAACAGTATTTAGATAAAGGTAGGGAAGTTTTTATTGCATTTATGGATTTAGAAAAGGCATATGATAGAGTGGATAGAGGAGCAATGTGGCAGATGTTGCAAGTTTATGGAATAGGTGGTAAGTTACTAAATGCTGTAAAGAGCTTTTATGAGGATAGTGAGGCTCAGGTTAGGGTGTGTAGAAGAGAGGGAGAATACTTCCCGGTAAAAGTAGGTCTTAGACAGGGATGTGTAATGTCACCATGATTGTTTAATATATTTATAGATGGGGTTGTAAAGGAAGTAAATGCTAGGGTGTTCGGGAGAGGGGTGGGATTAAATTATGGGGAATCAAATTCAAAATGGGAATTGACACAGTTACTTTTTGCTGATGATACTGTGCTTATGGGAGATTCTAAAGAAAAGTTGCAAGAGTTAGTGGATGAGTGTGAGAATGTGTGTAAAGGTAGAAAGCTGAAAGGTGAATATAGAAAAGAGTAAGGTTATGAGGATATCAAATGATTAGGTGATGAAAAATTGAATATCAGATTGGAGGGAGAGAGTATGGAGAGGTGAACGTATTCAGATATTTGGGAGTTGACGTGTCAGCGGATGGGTCTATGAAAGATGAGGTGAATCATAGAATTGATGAGGGAAAAAGAGTGAGTGGTGCACTTAGGAGTCTGTGGAGACAAAGAACTTTGTCCTTGGAGGCAAAGAGGGGAATGTATGAGAGTATAGTTTTACCAACGCTCTTATATGGGTGTGAAGCGTGGGTGATGAATGTTGCAGCGAGGAGAAGGCTGGAGGCAGTGGAGATGTCATGTCTGAGGGCAATGTGTGGTGTGAATATAATGCAGAGAATTCGTAGTTTGGAAGTTAGGAGGAGGTGCGGGATTACCAAAACTGTTGTCCAGAGGGCTGAGGAAGGGTTGTTGAGGTGGTTCGGACATGTAGAGAGAATGGAGCGAAACAGAATGACTTCAAGAGTGTATCAGTCTGTAGTGGAAGGAAGGCGGGGTAGGGGTCGGCCTAGGAAGGGTTGGAGGGAGGGGGTAAAGGAGGTTTTGTGTGCGAGGGGCTTGGACTTCCAGCAGGCATGCGTGAGCGTGTTTGATAGGAGTGAATGGAGACAAATGGTTTTTAATACTTGACGTGCTGTTGGAGTGTGAGCAAAGTAACATTTATGAAGGGATACAGGGAAACCGGCAGGCCGGACTTGAGTCCTGGAGATGGGAAGTACAGTGCCTGCACTCTGAAGGAGGGGTGTTAATGTTGCAGTTTAAAAACTGTAGTGTAAAGCACCCTTCTGGCAAGACAGTGATGGAGTGAATGATGGTGAAAGTTTTTCTTTTTCGGGCCACCCTGCCTTGGTGGGAATCGGCCGGTGTGATAATAATAAAAAAAAAAAATATATATATATATATATATATATATATATATATATATATATATATATATATATATATATATAGAGAGAGAGAGAGAGAGAGAGAGAGAGAGAGATATGTCGTGCCGAATAGGCAGAACTTGCGATCTTGGCTTAAATGGCAACGCTCACCTTGTCATATAGGACAAGTGAAAATTTGTGTATGCAATAATTTCGCCAAAATCTTTCTGAACCTATCGAAAAAAATATATTTCACTGTGTTTGTTTAGTATTAAATTATTGTAAATAAATCTAAAATACATTTAGTTGGGTTAGGCTAAAATAAATTGTTCTTCTTATAATAAGGTTAGGTAAGTTTTCTAAGATTCGTTTAGAGCAAAATTAAAATTTTTTACATTTACATTAATGAAAAAATATATCTTTAAACGTATAAGAGAAAATTTTAGAAAGAACTTAATTTTAAACGAGTTCTTGCTAATTGACCAGTTTTACATATTCGGCACGACATATATATATATATATATATATATATATATATATATATATATATATATATATATATATATATATATATATATATATATATATATATATATATATATATATATATATATATATATATAAATATATATAATATATATATATATATATATATAAATATATATATATAATATATATATATATAAATATATATAATATATATATATATATATATAAATATATATACCTAGGGATTGGCGGAGAGCATGTATAGTCCCTTTATATAAAGGGAAAGGGGACAAAAGAGATTGTAAAAATTATAGAGGAATAAGTTTATTGAGTATACCAGGAAAAGTGTACGGTAGGGTTATTATTGAAAGAATTAGAGGCAAGACAGAATGTAGGATTGCGGATGAGCAAGGAGGTTTCAGAGTGGGTAGGGGATGTGTAGATCAAGCGTTTACATTGAAGCATATATGTGAGCAGTATTTAGATAAAGGTAGGGAAGTTTTTATTGCATTTATGGATTTAGAAAAGGCATATGATAGAGTGGATAGGGGAGCAATGTGGCAGATGTTGCAAGTGTATGGAATAGGTGGTAAGTTACTAAATGCTGTAAAGAGTTTTTATGAGGATAGTGAGGCTCAGGTTAGGGTGTGTAGAAGAGAGAGAGACTACTTCCCGGTAAAAGTAGGTCTTAGACAGGGATGTGTAGTGTCACCATGGTTGTTTAATATATTTATAGATGGGGTTGTAAAAGAAGTAAATGTTCGGGAGAGGGGTGGGATTAAATTATGGGGAATCAAATTCAAAATGGGAATTGACACAGTTACTTTTTGCTGATGATACTGTGCTTATGGGAGATTCTAAAGAAAAATTGCAAAGGTTAGTGGATGAGTTTGGGAATGTGTGTAAAGGTAGAAAGTTGAAAGTGAACAAATAAAAGAGTAAGGTGATGAGGGTATCAAATGATTTAGATAAAGAAAAATTGGATATCAAATTGGGGAGGAGGAGTATGGAGGAAGTGAATGTTTTCAGATACTTGGGAGTTGACGTGTCTGCGGATGGATTTATGAAGGATGAGGTTAATCATAGAATTGATGAGGGAAAAAAGGTGAGTGGTGCATTGAGGTATGTGTGGAGTCAAAAAACGTTATCTATGGAGGCAAAGAAGGGAATGTATGAAAGTATGGTAGCAGCAGCGAGGAGACGGTTGGAGGCAGTGGAGATGTCCTGTCTAAGGGCAATGTGTGGTGTAAATATTATGCAGAAAATTCGGAGTGTGGAAATTAGGAAAAGGTGTGGAGTTAATAAAAGTATTAGTCATAGGGCAGAATAGGGGTTGTTGAGGTGGTTTGGTAATTTAGAGAGAATGGATCAAAGTAGAATGACATGGAAAGCACATAAATCTGTTGGGGAAGGAAGGCGAGGTAGGGGTCGTCCTCGAAAGGGTTGGAGAGAGGGGGTAAAGGAGGTTTCGTGGGCAACGGGCTTGGACTTCCAGCAAGCGTGCGTGAGCGTGTTAGATAGGAGTGAATGGAGACGAATGGTACTTCGGACCTGACGATCTGTTGGAGTGTGAGCAGGGTAATATTTAATGAAGGGATTCAGGGAAACCGGTTATTTTCATATAGTCGGACTTGAGTCCTGGAAATGGGAAGTACAATGCCTGCACTTTAAAGGAGGAGTTTGGGATATTGGCGGTTTGGAGGGATATGTTGTGTATCTTTATACGGATATGCTTCTAAACTGTTGTATTCTGAGCACCTCTGCAAAAACAGTGATTATGTGTGAGTGTGATGAAAGTGTTGAATGATGATGAAAGCATTTTCTTTTTGGGGATTTTCTTTCTTTTTTGGGTCACCTTGCCTCGGTGGGAGACGGCCGACTTGTTGAAAAAAAAATGTATGTATATATATATATATATATATATATATATATATATATATATATATATATATATATATATATATATATATATATATATATATATATATATATGTATATATATGTATATATATATATATGTATATATATATATATATATATATATATATATATATATATATATATATATATATATATATATATATATATATATATATTTATATATATATATAGATATATATATATGTCGTGCCGAATAGGCAGAACTTGCGATCTTGGCTTAAATAGCAACGCTCTTCTTGCCTTATAGGACAAGTGAAAATTTGTGTATGCAATAATTTCGCCAAAATCATTCTGAACATAACGAAAAAAAACATATTTCACTGTGTTTGTTTAGTATTAAATTATTGTAAACAAATCTAAAATATATTTAGTTGTGTTAGGCTAAAATAAATTGTTCTTGTTATAATAAGGTTAGATAAGTTTTCTAAGATTCTTTTGGAGCAAAATTAAAAATTTTTACATTAACATTAATGAAAAAATATATATTTAAACGTATAAGAGAATTTTTTAGAAAGGACTTAATTTTAAATGAGTTCTTGCTAATTGACCAGTTTTACATATTCGGCACGACATATATATATATATATATATATATATATATATATATATATATATATATATATATATATATATATATATATATATATATATATATATATATATATATATATAATATATATATATATAAATATAGATATGTATATATAAATATATATATATATATATATATATATATATATATATATATATATATATATATATATATATATATTTATATATAATATATATATATATATATATATATATATACATATATATGTATGTATATATATGTATATATATATATATATATATATATATATATATATATATATATATATATATATATATATATATATATATATATATATATGAAGCTCTCGCTTCACACGGTGAGGGCCTGGGTTCGATTCCCAGCCAGAGTAGTAACACTGGACGTGTTTCTTTCCACCTGTTGTCTATGTTCCCCATCAGTAAAATGGGTACCTGGGTGTTAGTCGACTTGTGTGGGTCGCATCCTGGGACACTGACCTAAGGAGGCCTGGTAACAGACCGGGCCGCGGGGGCGTTGACCCCCGGAACTCCCTCCAGGTAAACTCCAGTATATATATATATATATATATATATATATATATATATATATATATATATATATATATATATATATATATATATATATATATATATGCAAAAACAACCACTGTGAAAGAGTAGTGAAATTCCAAGCTCTTTCGTGACTACTCACATTGTCAAGGAACTATGAAAGTAATACATCAAAGGAAGGCAATTAAAGGGCTTAGACCACACCTCACAGTCAACTCCCACAACAAAGAAACACCTGACGGGGGACAATACCGGTCTCATAAGAAAAGAGGAACACTGCAATAGGTCCGCTGGTCCAACTAGACAGGTCCTCTCGACATCTCACTAACAAATTATTCTACCCAAGAAATAAGGTTTATTATTTGTCCAATGAATTATTAAACTCTAACCAAATTTTATTAATTATAAATGAATCTAATTTATATAAACCTAAGGAAATATTCATATTATTTTCAAAACTGCTTTTTATGAAACAAGATTCAATTATGTTTCTGCCAACCATGGACTTGCTTGATACATCTTTCTCAACTATTTGAAAATCAATTGGATGGTTAAAATCTCTCACATGAATAAATAGAGCATTGGAGTCTTGTCCAGTTCTAATGCTATATTTATGTTGTTTTAATCTAAGTTCGAGACTTTTACCAGTTTGACCGTAATAAACTTTATCGCAAATTTTACAAGGAATCTTATAGACACATCCATCAGCATTTTGGGGGGAATTCTTTATCAAAAGTTTTTTTTCTGTATCAAGATTTTTAAATACATCTTTAATATTAAAAGTCTTAAGAAGAGAAGGCATATCAACCAAGTTTTCATGGTAAGGGAGAACCAACATATTTTTAGTTGAATAAGGTTGGTTGTCCCTTTTTGGGTTGTAAAAAGTATTTCTAGCAATTTTAAAAGATTTTTCAATCACATTTCTCGGGTATAACAGATCATTGGCTATTTCATAAATTTTGGATATTTCTTCATCTATGAACTCTGGACTACAAATACGTAAAGCTCTCAAAAACATTGATGAGAAAACAGACAGTTTGACTCTATCTTGATGCGAGGAATAATAGCGGACATAGGAACAGTTATTTGTAGGTTTTCTGTAAATTTTAAATTTGAATTCATTATTACCCTTAATAATTAAAACATCTAGAAAAGGCAATGAGTTATTTTCTTCAAACTCAACAGTAAAGTTTATAGAATGGGCTAAGCTATTTAATTTGCCAAGGAAATGGTGTATATCTACATTGTTTGGCATAAGACATAAAATATCAACATATCTGAACCATTTTGCTCTGTTAGGGAGGATTGCGAATTCCTTGCATATATATATATATATATATATATATATATATATATATATATATATATATATATATATATATATATATATATATATATATATATATATATACATATATATATATATATATATATATATATATATATATATATATATATATATATATATATATATATATATATATATACATATATATATATATATATATATATATATATATATATATATATATATAATATATATAATATATATGTATATAATATATATATATATATATACATATAAATATATATATAATATATATGTATATAATATATATATATATATATATATATATATATATATATATATATATATATATATATAAATATATATATATATATATATATATATATATATATATATATATATATATATATATATATATATATATATATATATATATATATATATATATATATTAGTTTTATGTGGCTTATTTAATGTAATTTTATAGAAATAATTTTATTCCTTTCGAAAATGTTAAAAAAATGTTTATGTAATAGTGTAAAATTTGTTTCCGAGGTGAGGCTTCATGTGGAGCAAGAAGAGTCAAACTGAGGATAAAGTGACCGGATATTTACTTATTTTCTGCTAGTTGCTCGACCACTCAACACGTCAGATGGTTGGGTCAAGTGGAAATCCACACTGTGTCAAGCTAAATTTTGATCTCCCAATCAATAAATCTCCTTAAATAATTGTGAGAGGTAATGCTAAATAGAAATTATTGCGTATATTATTGTTTATTGTATAGTAAAAATTACTATCTCTAAATTGTAGATTATGTTATGTGTACATATATGTCGTGCCGAATGGATAAAACTTGCGATTTTAACTTAAATAGCAACGCTCTTCTTGCCGAATAAGGCAAGCAAAAATTTGTGTATGCAATAATTTCGCAAAAATCATTCAGAACCTAACGAAAAAAAATATATTTAATTGAATTTGTTTATTATTAAATTCTTGTAAACTTACCTAAAACATATTTAGTGGAATTAGGCTAAATTAAATTGAGCTTGTTACAATAAGGTTACGTAAGTTTTCTAAGGTTCTTTTGGTACAAAATAATTAATTTTTACATTATCATAAATGAAAAAAATATATATCTTTAAACGTACAAGAGAAAATTTTAGAAAGGACGTAATCTTAAATGAGTTTTTTCTATCTGACTAATTTTACCTATTCGGCACGGTATATATATATATATATATATATATATATATATATATATATATATATATATATATATATATATATATATATATATATATATACACACACACACACAGACTTATATTTATACATGCAGATAGTTAAGCTACACGTCTCATTTCCCCGATGAAGCAGGGAAGATGGAATAACGCAAGATTCCATCTGCACTGCAATCTCACACTTGGAACTTTGGAAGCCGCTGCCGCTGCCGCTGCCGCCGCCGCGATCGCCGTCGCCCGCTCGGCATGGTTCGCAGTGGGAGGGTTGCCGGGAATTATCGAGCAGTATATTTCACTGATTATTTACGCCCTACAGATTTTTCGCAGTACCCGTACAATATTTATTCTTATACTTGCTATTTTCACACCAACTATCATCACACTAGATGTCTCTTCTTACCCTGTCTTCTTGCTATTCTCACATTATATAACCTATCACCAGCTGTTTTCAGACTAGCTGTCCTCACACATATACTGTCACAAAAGCTACCCTAATGTTAGTTATCCTAGCATTATGCGTTATCACACAAGATATTATCACACTACCTATTTTCACACTTGCCATCTTTGTCAGATCGCAAGCAATGTAATCCTTAAGATTTTCGTTCTGGCTTAATTAATCTTAATTACCCATATTCTGTAATGGGGTTAAAAGTAGCACAACGTTTGTTTTTCACATTCCTCGTTTTTCTGTTTCTCGGCCACTGCTTCTTCCCAACATGTCAAACACGGTGCAGTAATAATACAAAGGATGCAAGAATAAAAGATATCTGGGAAATATTGTGAGACAGGTTAATTTAAGCATTAAAAGTAAGGTATAATTTAGTTATTTCACAGAATAAAAGAGATTAGAGCAATAATGCATTACAATACATAGTTACGCAGTCATTTCCATTAATTACTTCAGCTCTGTTATGAAGGGAAATAATATTATTGACTAGGATAAAATATTCATGGATTATCGGATAAATTTAGGGCCCATTGTTTTAATTGGCCACTTAAATGCTAGGCACAAAAAGTAGGGTGATCCCATCACAAATACCGAGGAAAGAAGGTTAATCTCACTATGTCTCACGATGTCCAAATTATTAGTAATAAATCAGCCAGATGTCTGACCATTCACCTAAAACAGCCCGTGCATGCATAGCTAATGTCTTATTTACCACACAAGAGAAGAAACAAAAGTAGGCTTGCAGTCACTCGAGGTCAAGAGGCCAAATTTATTGACTGTCTCCAACTGGTACAAAGATGACGAACCTGAGTCTGTACAAAACTTATAAATACAATATACTTTCCTTTTAATATAAAACGAAAGGCAGGAGAGGTCAGCATACTGGACAGCATTAATATTATTATCATGACTTACATATGCCTCGTAACTCTCAAAAATGCTTAAATTAATTCAGGCATCTTTTAGTGTTGAATAAGGAAAGAATAGCTGAACTTTGGCAAAATAATTGGGAGAAATATTTTGGTGAGCTTAATCAACATATTCCCCCAAGAAGTATGAAAGAGTATTAACAAATTAATTGTGAAGAAAGAAGAGTAGACAAGTTACACATCCCAAAACCACTGCACAAAGCAAATAAGTTAATTAGGAGTTTGGGCACAAGTCTCTAGCTATAATATGTTACCATCTCGTATCAAGGAGAAATTAGAAAGTCCAATGATAGATGTAATTTTGTCCAACGTATCTTAAACAGCATAATTAGTGTGACACCCTGTATACCGAATATGAACTGGATGCTGCTCTCTCTAGAGGCAAAGCCACAGTCCCAGGGAAGGATGGTGTTATTTATGACATCATTAGATTACTGAGAAGTGTATCTGGTGACCCACTGTTAGGACTGTGCAATATGACTTATGGGTCAGTCACCATCGTTGTGAATCAGTAGCTTTATTGTACCACTGCCTAAACCTAATCAACATGATGTTTTTCTCCCTATCTCACTGACTAGCAGTCTGTGTAAAACATGTGAGAGGATGGCATTTAACAGGTTATCGTATAGAGTTAAATATATGTCCCGTAATATTAATGAATTCACACACGTTAAGGGTGTACCAAACTGTGTCGCAATACTTTTAACTGTACATGGGGGGACTAGACACAAATACTCGACTCCTGATATTAAAATATGCTTTTGTTGTTGCAGATAAGGAAGTTACTTTGTATAACTTAACTAAAATGGATATAGTTGGTCTGTTTTTATTTGTTATCTCACTAACAAACAGTCTGCTGCAGTGTTTCAGGGATACAAAAATGAAAGTAAAGAAATGTAACTTGGCACCCATCAAGGCAGGACATTACGTCTTACATTGTTTAATATATTTATTAATGCCCTACTTAAATCTATACCAGATTCTCACAGTAATATCACAGTTAGCCATGCTGATAATATTCTTGTGCATACTAAAACGCTTCAAGAAATTCAAACCACTCTAAATCATATACAGAGAGCCTATGATAATCTTGGTCTTATAATTTCCGTAGAAAAGACCAAAGGGAGCCGTATAAGTGGACCATCAAAATTAAAGATTAATGGCAGGTCTATTGATTATGTGTTCTGTAAATATTTAGATTTTACTGTTCCATGTACACTAACAGCTGCAGATACAATTAAGCAATGGAAAGACAGACTCATCTGTCAGAACTGTTTTAAGGTGCAATCATACGGTGTACATGTTAGAATTGCCAAAATTATGTATTTACCGCACCAGTTTTTGTCCTGCAACTCAATTGCACCATTAAAAGACATGAAAAAAATTTCTTGTCCTATAACCACCAAAATACTTTATATGAGGAGGGAACTAGGTATACTTAGTGTTACTGATAGATATATGAAATCAGTGCCATGACAGGACTGAAGGTGTTGCGTGGTAATCAAAATAATGTTTCTGGAGAATTGCCAGAACTTGCAATTCATGGGACAGGTGAGTCAAAATGGATTATAATAACCAAACACATTAAAATATTTAGACTACATGAACTGTATCATGCTAGAACACAACAGAATTTTGTATCACCCTGGCAGATAACCGCTTGTCATATCACTACGCTTACCTAATTTCCCAAGAAACTAATCATCCACACTCGTCGTCTCCGACTACTTTCTAAACTCAGTGCTCCGGGACATATATACGACCTGCGGATAAAAAATAATATTCCGCAGACTATCTACACCGATAGCTTCTTTAAACACTGACAGTGAAGGGATGGGGCGAGATGTACTGTTATGGCAAACCAGCCACCTGGTATTATAATAGAAAGATGTTATGACAAGTATGACAAACTAAATTGTTTGTCATACTTGCTCTCAAGCTTGTGGAAACTACGACCTCGGTCAGTTTAGCTGTTACTCTCTTTCCTTATTACTTGCATTAAATAGTCAAAGACCTGAATGTAGTATGTTTGTGTATGAAGCTATACACAGATATACACTAATCATTAAGTTAAGTTTAGTTAAGTTTATGGGAATTCCCTTTTGCATAGGCCTCCTGGAGCATGACAAAGTTGATAACTAAGCAAGCATTAAACAAGAAGAAAAGAACATAAGAAAGGAGGAACATTACAGCAGGTCTGCTTTCTTATGTCGTAATTTATCTCCTCATCTGTGTCTATGTATACTGTGAACAACAAATATACACAGACATGACCTTTGTGGAACACAGCTTGTGGTGCGTTAACACTCTGATTTCTTCCTATTTATGCAAACTTTCTGCTGCCTCTCTGTCAACCATGCCTCTATTCAGGAAAAAATTCCCTTCCTAGTCCGTGTGCCTCTACTTTACTCAGCAGTCCCCTGAGGTCCATATACACAGTATCATATTCATTACCATGATCTATCACCTCAAATACTTTTGTGAAAAAAAGTTAGTAAATTTGAGAAGCTTGAACGCCACTTTGTAAAACCGGCCTGAGATTTATTGTTCAATTTATAACTTTCAATAGGGTTTCCAATAGCCTCGGCAATTATTGATTCCATCAATTTTTTTCATATTGGAGGTTAGGTTAATTGGTCCATAATTCGATGCTAACGACCTATCTCCTGTTTTATAGATAGGTATTACATCTGCCATTTTCCACTTATCCAGTAGTGATATGCTGATATGTTGATGGTTGTAGTGATATACTGATGGCTTGCTATTTTCCTCTTTACATTCTTTTATAACCCTTGTGAACAGTTCATCAGGACCTGGTGATTTGTTAGGTTTTTAATGTTTGTCTGAGAACCATGACACTAGTGACTTTGATCGTGTATAACTTATTCGTGACCAGACCTAAATATTTTTTATTAGTGTAATTTCGTTAGTATCTTGTTGAATATAAACTGAGAGGAAATAAGTGTTTAAAATTGTACACATTTTGTCACTGACAGTGAGCTGACCTGAGCAACTTTTAAGAGGACATATCTTCTCTCTAATCCTACTCCTAATGTCTAATCCTATACCTGAAAAAAAACTTGTGTTGGTCTTCGATTCCCTTGTGACTTTAATTTCATAATCTTTTGCGTATCCCTATTCTTATTTTTATTCTATTTCTCAGTTGATTTGAATATATTTATACCTTTCAATGCTTCTCTCTTTACCCATGAGATGTTTTAATCTATTGACTACACATTTAGGGTCACTTTTTGATTGATCTGATTTCCTTACCTGGAACATAAATAGTCTAGGCAGCTTGAACTATGCTTAGAAAAATTGTCATATTGGCAACCATCTCCACCTACTTAACCCGAAGGAAAATAACTTGTCAGATAACTCCTCAGCCCCACAAAATCAGCTGCATGGAAATCAGGGACCTTGATTGTTTTACTCAAGTTCATCATCAACTTCAAAAATTTTAATTAGTGGTTCCTTGTTGGCAAGAATCAAGTCAAGCAGGATATTTGCTCTAGTTGATTCTGTCACAAACTGATTTAAAAAATCTGGATCGTATCATAAAAGTCGCGAGACTCAAGATTTCCTGTCAACTTGCTCTATCTAATTTACCTAAACTTAAAATCACCCATTAACACAATAGTTTTGTATTTAAATGTCTTAGTAATATCGTCCATAGAAAATTATCGCGTTTCCTATCAAGGTTTTTGGGTCAGTAAATCAAACCCAGTATTATCTTTTCACGTTCCTCGAGAAACTGTAGACGAATATATTCAGTGTCTGTCTCTTCCATTCGTTATCTTATTTAATACAACATTTGTAATTTATCTCTGATGTATATCGCCACTCCACAACCCTTCCTGTTAACCCTGTCAGTGTGGAATAATTTATAGAATTGCATGTGGCATTCAGGAGGCATTTCTCTATAATTCAGGTTGAACCAGGTCTCTGTTATAGCAATAATATCTATGCTTCTTGCACATGCAATTAATCTTAGCCCATTTATTATTTAAAACGCTCCTACAATTCGTTTAGTAGACTTTAAACAACGTGAAGCCACCATACCTCTCCCCTATCCCCACAACAAACTGTTAACTCCTAGGTACCTAATTATTGCTAGGAACATAGTTGCTGTTGGGTGATCAGACCCAGCGGGAATAAGGAAACTTCCCAGTGTTATCTCCCCGTCTCTTCGCTAGGTATTCGAATCCGGGTCCTTGCGGTTGTGAATTATATGCTCTGACCGCTGAGCAACGGGACGCACAGGTAGCATGGAAAACATGATATAAACAACTGCCTTTAATAGTGACGGTTTTCAGACAGCTTCCTTTAATGTAGACACGTGTCATTCATCTGCCAAACACCTGTTCCTTGGATAGACAGATGTCAGACAACTCGCTGTATAATAGACTGGTGGAACATAACTGTCTTTAGCATGGAAAGGTTAGAGACAGCAGTCTTTAGAATAGACATTTGACATACATCTGTCTTTAGAATTGACAGGTGACAGACATTTGTCTTTAGAATTGATATAAGAACATAAGAAAGAAGGAACACTGCAGCAGGCCTACTGGCCCATGCGAGGCAGGTCCAATTCTCCCACCGGCTCAAGCAAATGCTTTAACCTAGTCAGGTCAGGTCACATTCACTTAAGGAAGGAGCATGGCATCTGACCTATTAGCACAAGCTAGGCAGGTCTAACTCACACCCACCCATACCCACTCATATATTTATCTAACCTATTTTTAAAACTACACAACGTCTTAGCTTCTATGTCGGTACTCGGGAGTTTCTTCTACTTATCCACAACTCTATTACCAAATCAGTGCTTTCCTATATACTCCCTGAATCTGTATTTTTCCAGATTAAAACCATTGCTGCGAGTCCTGTCTATGTTAGATATTTTTAGAACGCAATTTACACCCCCTTTATTAGTTCCTGTTTTCCATTTATACACCTCAATTATATACCCTCTAATTCTACGCTTTTCTAGAGAGTGCAGATTCAGGGCCTCAGTCTATCCTCATAGGGAAGATTTTTGATACATGGGATCTTCCTCCTTTGTACGTTTTTCAGTGCATTTACGTCAGAACCTGCTTTTAGAATAGACAGCTGACAGACATGTTTTTAGAATAGACAGGCGACAGAAAAATGCATTTAGGATACACATGCGAGAGGCAGCTGTCCCTAGGATAGACAGACAACCGCCGATAATAGAGACAGGTGAGAGATAGGTGTCTTATACAGAGAGAGAGATCCGTCACGTGATTTTTGATTTTAAGTACAAGAGAGTACTATATGACCCTTTTGGGTTTAGCGCTTAGTTTTGATTGTAATAATAATAATAATAATAATAATAATAATAATAATAATAATAATAATAATAATAATAGTAATTATTTCTGCAGAGAAAACTGCGCAAGTTTCTCCAAGTCATTTTATATCATCTGGATTACGATGGCTACTCTGGAGTGCATGTTGCTGGCACCAGAAGCCTGGTTGATCAGTCAAAACCAAGTTATACATGTGTTCAATGCAGCCTTGCCAACGTTTGAACGTTTGCTTCAATATATATTTTTTAATCATAGTTCGGCCAAGAATCGAACCAGGAACCAGGATCAAGGGGCCAGGTACCAGAGATCAGGGACCAGGAGCCAGGGACCAGAGAGAAGGGACCAGGGACCAGGAATCAGGGATCAGGAACCAGGGACCAGGAACACGAGACCAGGGATCAGGGACCAGGAGCCAGGGACCAGAGAGAAGGGACCAGGGATCAGGGACCACTTCAGGATATCAAAAAATTCCTTAGAGATCGAAATTTATGATTATAGTCATGGAGGAAGCTCTAAGCCCATACGGCTCATGCTGCACCTGGAGAAATGAGAGTTAATCAGGTCTGATACGAGGAAAGGAAGAGTAGTTCCAGTACCATGGATCAGGAGCCCTTCTCTACTATCATGGCATCATCGTGGAAGATAGTTCGTGTGAAGAGGGATACTGTGAGGATAGCTGGTGTGAGGATAGCTGGTGTGAGGATAGCTGGTGTGAGGATAGCTGGTGTGAGGATAGCTGGTGTGAGGATAGCTGGTGTGAGCATAGCTGGTGTGAGGATAGCTGGTGTGAGGATAGCTGGTGTGAGGATAGCTGGTGTGAGGATAGCTGGTGTGAGGATAGCTGGTGTGAGGGTAGCTGGTGTGAGGATAGCTGGTGTGAGGATAGCTGGTGTGAGGAAAGCTGGTTTGACGATAGCTGGTGTGAGGATAGCTAGTGTGAGGATAGCTGGTGTGAGGATAGCTGGTGTGAGGATAGCTGGTGTGAAGACAGCTAGTGTGAGGATAACTATTGTGAGAATGTGAGGGATACCTATGCGGAGTGCAACAAGGAATACATATGAGGAGTGCAACAAGGGATACCTATGAGGGGTACAACAAGCGATACCTATGAGGAGAGCAACAAGGGATATCTATGAGGAGTGCAGAAAGGTATACCTATGAGGAGTGCAACAAGGAATACCTATGAGGAGTGCAACAAGGGATACCTATGTGGAGTGCAGAAAGATATACCTATGAGGAGTGCAACAAAGGATACCTATGAGGAGTGCAACAAGGGATACCTATGAGGAATGCAACGAGAGATACCTATGAGGAGTGCAACAAGGGATACCAATGAGGAGTGCACAAAGGGATACCTATGAAGAGTGCAACAAGGGATACCTCTTCTCTGGATGTTAACTCTTGGATGTCTCACAACCTGTCAACCTCCATTGAATTATAATGTACCCGGCGGGGCTTCCTTCTACCTGGGCTGGAATTGCTGACTCGATGGCAGATCACATGTTAGACCACTATAATGTTATGGCTAAGAGGAGGAGAGGGAGGAGGAGGAGAAAGAAGGATAAAGACAGGGAAGTGGAGGAATGATGACAATCGTGGTGCCGTGGGTAGTAATATGAGGATCTCCTGGTGATCCAGAAATGTGGGGATCACCTGGTGATCCAGTAATGTGAGGATCACCTGGTGATCCGGTAACAGTCTTCTAAGATGAGAGAATTACAGTGCTTGGGCTGTCCTTCTCTAATAGTTATTTAGTTGTGCCATCTGAATGGCTAGTTTATTTTACACTCCATGCTCATTCTGTGAGCAATAACGCAAAACAACAAAAATGGATCACAGAGCTCACAATGGGTCTTCAGACTCCACCAAGCAAAGTTGCACCCAGAAAAAATATATTGCTGTCAGTCAGTATGTGTGTATATACATACATATATATATATATATATATATATATATATATATATATATATATATATATATATATATATATATATATTTATTTTTTTTTATTATCACACTGGCCGATTCCCACCAAGGCAGGGTGGCCCGAAAAAGAAAAACTTTCACCATCATTCACTCCATCACTGTCTTGCCAGAAGGGTGCTTTACACTACAGTTTTTAAACTGCAACATTAACACCCCTCCTTCATAGTGCAGGCACTGTACTTCCCATCTAAAGGACTCAAGTCCGGCCTGCCGGTTTCCCTGAATCCCTTCATAAATGTTACTTTGCTCACACTCCAACAGCACGTCAAGTATTAAAAACCATTTGTCTCCATTCACTCCTATCAAACACGCTCACGCATGCCTGCTGGAAGTCCAAGCCCCTCGCACACAAAACCTCCTTTACCCCCTCCCTCCAACCTTTCCTAGGCCGACCCCTACCCGGCCTTCCTTCCACTACAGACTGATACACTCTTGAAGTCATTCTGTTTCGCTCCATTCTCTCTACATGTCCGAACCACCTCAACAATCCTTCCTCAGCCCTCTGGACAACAGTTTTGGTAATCCCGCACCTCCTCCTAACTTCCAAACTACGAATTCTCTGCATTATAATCACACCACACATTGCCCTCAGACATGACATCTCCACTGCCTCCAGCCTTCTCCTCGCTGCAACATTCATCACCCACGCTTCACACCCATATAAGAGCGTTGATAAAACTATACTCTCATACATTCCCCTCTTTGCCTCCATGGACAAAGTTCTTTGTCTCCACAGACTCCTAAGTGCACCACTCACTCTTTTTCCCTCATCAATTCTATGATTCACCTCATCTTTCATAGACCCATCCGCTGACACGTCCACTCCCAAATATCTGAATACGTTCACCTCCTCCATACTCTCTCCCTCCAATCTGATATTCAATCTTTCATCACCTAATCTTTTTGTTATCCTCATAACCTTACTCTTTCCTGTATTCACCTTTAATTTTCTTCTTTTGCACACCCTACCAAATTCATCCACCAATCTCTGCAACTTCTCTTCAGAATCTCCCAAGAGCACAGTGTCATCAGCAAAGAGCAGCTGTGACAACTCCCACTTTGTGTGTGATTCTTTATCTTTTAACTCCACGCCTCTTGCCAAGACCCTCGCATTTACTTCACTTACAACCCCATCTATAAATATATTAAACAACCACGGTGACATCACACATCCTTGTCTAAGGCCTACTTTTACTGGGAAAAAATTTCCCTCTTTCCTACATACTCTAACTTGAGCCTCACTATCCTCGTAAAAACTCTTCACTGCTTTCAGTAACCTACCTCCTACACCATACACTTGCAACATCTGCCACATTGCCCCCCTATCCACCCTGTCATACGCCTTTTCCAAATCCATAAATGCCACAAAGACCTCTTTAGCCTTATCTAAATACTGTTCACTTATATGTTTCACTGTAAACACCTGGTCCACACACCCCCTACCTTTCTTAAAGCCTCCTTGTTCATCTGCTATCCTATTCTCCGTCTTACTCTTAATTCTTTCAATTATAACTCTACCATACACTTTACCAGGTATACTCAACAGACTTATCCCCCTATAATATTTGCACTCTCTTTTATCCCCTTTGCCTTTATACAAAGGAACTATGCATGCTCTCTGCCAATCCCTAGGTACCTTACCCTTTTCCATACATTTATTAAATAATTGCACCAACCACTCCAAAACTATATCCCCACCTGCTTTTAACATTTCTATCTTTATCCCATCAATCCCGGCTGCCTTACCCCCTTTCATTTTACCTACTGCCTCACGAACTTCCCCCACACTCACAACTGGCTCTTCCTCACTCCTACAAGATGTTATTCCTCCTTGCCCTATACACGAAATCACAGCTTCCCTATCTTCATCAACATTTAACAATTCCTCAAAATATTCCCTCCATCTTCCCAATACCTCTAACTCTCCATTTAATAACTCTCCTCTCCTATTTTTAACTGACAAATTCATTTGTTCTCTAGGCTTTCTTAACTTGTTAATCTCACTCCAAAACTTTTTCTTATTTTCAACAAAATTTGTTGATAACATCTCACCCACTCTCTCATTTGCTCTCTTTTTACATTGCTTCACCACTCTCTTAACCTCTCTCTTTTTCTCCATATACTCTTCCCTCCTTGCATCACTTCTACTTTGTAAAAAATTCTCATATGCTAACTTTTTCTCCCTTACTACTCTCTTTACATCATCATTCCACCAATCGCTCCTCTTCCCTCCTGCACCTACTTTTCTGTAACCACAAACTTCTGCTGAACACTCTAACACTACATTTTTAAACCTACCCCATACCTCTTCGACCCCATTGCCCATGCTCTCATTAGCCCATCTATCCTCCAATAGCTGTTTATATCTTACCCTAACTGCCTCCTCTTTTAGTTTATAAACCTTCACCTCTCTCTTCCCTGATGCTTCTATTCTCCTTGTATCCCATCTACCTTTTACTCTCAGTGTAGCTACAACTAGAAAGTGATCTGATATATCTGTGGCCCCTCTATAAACATGTACATCCTGAAGTCTACTCAACAGTCTTTTATCTACCAATACATAATCCAACAAACTACTGTCATTTCGCCCTACATCATATCTTGTATACTTATTTATCCTCTTTTTCTTAAAATATGTATTACCTATAACTAAACCCCTTTCTATACAAAGTTCAATCAAAGGGCTCCCATTATCATTTACACCTGGCACCCCAAACTTACCTACCACACCCTCTCTAAAAGTTTCTCCTACTTTAGCATTCAGGTCCCCTACCACAATTACTCTCTCACTTGGTTCAAAGGCTCCTATACATTCACTTAACATCTCCCAAAATCTCTCTCTCTCCTCTGCATTCCTCTCTTCTCCAGGTGCATACACGCTTATTATGACCCACTTCTCGCATCCAACCTTTACTTTAATCCACATAATTCTTGAATTTACACATTCATATTCTCTTTTCTCCTTCCATAATTGATCATTTAACATTACTGCTACCCCTTCCTTTGCTCTAACTCTCTCAGATACTCCAGATTTAATCCCATTTATTTCCCCCCACTGAAACTCTCCTACCCCCTTCAGCTTTGTTTCGCTTAGGGCCAGGACATCCAACTTCTTTTCATTCATAACATCAGCAATCATCTGTTTCTTGTCATCCGCACTACATCCACGCACATTTAAGCATCCCAGTTTTATAAAGTTTTTCTTCTTCTCTTTTTTAGTAAATGTCTACAGGAGAAGGGGTTACTAGCCCATTGCTCCCGGCATTTTAGTCGCCTCATACGACACGCATGACTTACGGAGGAAAGATTCTTTTCCACTTCCCCATGGACAATAGAAGAAATAAAGAAGAACAAGAGCTATTTAGAAAAAGGAGAAAAACCTAGATATATGTATATATATATGCATGTGCGTGTCTGTGAAGTGTTACCAAAGTGTAAGTAGGAGTAGCAAGATATCCCTGTTATCTAGCGTGTTTATGAGACAGAAAAAGAAACCAGCAATCCTACCATCATGCAAAACAGTTACAGGTTTTTGTTTCACAGTCATCTGGCAGGACGGTAGTACTTCCCTGGGTGGTTGCTGTCTACCAACCTACTACCTATATATATATATATATATATATATATATATATATATATTCAACAAGTCGGCCGTCTCCCACCGAGGCAGGGTGACCCAAAAAAGAAAGAAAATCCCTGCTTTTGCAGAGGTGCTCAGAATACAACAGTTTAGAAGCATATACGTATAAAGATACACAACATATCCCTCCAAACTGCCAATATCCCAAACCCCTCCTTTAGAGTGCAGGCATTGTACTTCCCATTTCCAGGACTCAAGTCCGACTATATGAAAATAACCGGTTTCTCTGAATCCCTTCACTAAATATTACCCTGCTCACACTCCAACAGATCGTCAGGTCCCAAGTATCATTCGTCTCCATTCACTCCTATCTAACACGCTCATGCACGCTTGCTGGAAGTCCAAGCCCCTCGCCCACAAAACCTCCTTTACCCCCTCTTTCCAACCCTTTCGAGGACGACCCCTACCCCTGCTTCCTTCCCCTATAGATTTATATGCTTTCCATGTCATTCTACTTTGATCCATTCTCTTTAAATGACCAAACCACCTCAACAACCCCTCTTCTGCCCTCTGACTAATGCTTTTATTAACTCCACACCTTCTCCTAATTTCCACACTCCGAATTTTCTGCATAATATTTACACCACACATTGCCCTTAGACAGGACATCTCCACTACTTCCAACCGTCTCCTCGCTGCTGCATTTACCACCCAAGCTTCACATCCATATAAGAGTGTTGGTACTACTATACTTTCATACATTCCCTTCTTTGCCTCCATAGATAACGTTTTTTGACTCCACATATACCTCAACTCACCACTCACCTTTTTTCACTCATCAATTCTATGATTAACCTCATCCTTCATAAATCCATCCGCCGACACGTCAACTCCCAAGTATCTGAAAACATTCACTTCTTCCATACTCCTCCTCCCCAATTTGATATCCAATTTTTCTTTATCTAAATTATTTGATACCCTCATCACCTTACTCTTTTCTATGCTCACTTTCAACTTTCTACCTTTACACACATTCTCAAACTCATCCACTAACCTTTGCAATTTTTCTTTAGAATCTCCCATAAGCACAGTATCATCAGCAAAAAGTAACTGTGTCAATTCCCATTTTGAATTTGATTCCCCATAATTTAATCCCACCCCTCTCCCAAACACCCTAGCATTTACTTCTTTTACAACCCCATCTATAAATATATTAAACAACCATGGTGACATTACACATCCCTGTCTAAGACCTACTTTTACCGGGAAGTAGTCTCCCTCTCTTCTACACACCCTAACCTGAGCCTCACTATCCTCATAAAAACTCTTTACAGCATTTAATAACTTACCACCTATTCCATATACTTGCAACATCTGCCACATTGCTCCCCTATCCACTCCATCATATGCCTTTTCTAAATCGATAAGTGCAATAAAAACTTCCCTACCTTTATCTAAATACTGTTCACATATATGCTTCAATGTAAACACTTGATCTACACATCCCCTACCCACTCTAAAACCTCCTTGCTCATCCGCAATCCTACATTCTGTCTTGCCTCTAATTCTTTCAATAATAACCCTACCGTATACTTTTCCTGGTATACTCAGTAAACTTATTCCTCTATAATTTTTACAATCTCTTTTGTCCCCCTTCCCTTTATATAAAGGGACTATATATATATAATATATATATATATATATATATATATATATATATATATATATATATATATATATGTATATATATATATATATATATATATATATATATATATATATATTTATATATATTATATATATATATATATATATATATATATATATATATATATATATATATATATATATATATATATATATATATATATATATATATATATATATATATATATATATATATATATATATATATATATATATATATATATATATATATATATATATATATATATATATATATATATATATATATATATATATATATATATATATATATATATATATATATATATATATATATATATATATATACACACACAAATTCTTCACCTAGTTAAAGAACACAATACAATATAGAGCTACATTCTCCAAAAAAAAAACATTTAAGTATTTTATTACCACTAAAACATCAGCCATTAATTATTGGGCTTCGGTTATTTCAAAAACATTTAATTCATCTAGTTGACATAAAATGTGGAAAGTCTCAATATTTCAGATATTTTTCAATAACCGAAATGTTTTGCCATATCCTGTAAGGATTGCGTGGATGTATCTCTGAAAGCGTAATAATAATAATAATAATAATAATAATAATAATAATAATAATAATAATAATAATCTTTATTTCTACAAGTAGATGTACAAGAAATACGGGTCTAGGTTACATCAATGACATACTAAATAGGAAGCCCCTTATTATGTACAGCATTTTGGGCAAATTAGGTTAATTTTGTCCCCAGGATGCGACGCACACCAATCGACTAACACCCAATTACTTATTTTGCTACTAGGTGAACAGGGACAGCAGATGTCTTAATGTTTCCACCTGTACCGGGGATCGACCCTCCGGACGTTAGTGTGAGCTGAGTGCGCCCTGTCTCTGTCCACACACTTTGCATTTGATGTCTCTGGCATTTCTTATAAACCATCCTACCAGAAATATTTATAACTTAACCTTACTTTAGCAGTAGCAACATCTTTCAATCTACTGATCTTGTTACTTTATAAATATGGTAAACTTGGTGCATTTCACTATACTGGACAACTGATCCGCTAGTCCCTATTTGTACTGTTTTACTTTCTTCATATTTGTTTCGGTGTTCTTTTTTGAAACTAATTTTTAAATTTCTTTTAAAGAAACCAAAATTATTTTCGTTAATAAGATCACAGAGGTCAGTGGTCACTGAGCTGTCTTGGGGAAATTAGTGTGGTGTATCATAGAGTCTTGCTTCTGTAGTGTTAGAGTTGGAGTTCATAGCGTTGAAGGAGAAGGTTCTTCTCTAAAGAAAAATAAGAAACCGAAAATTCACCGGGATGAGTATAATAATAAATGGGAGGTGGTTAGTGAAGGGAAACAGGCTACCAGTAATGAGGAGCAGGTTCGCAGCAGTAGCAAGTTGTTTCCAGTAAAGGGAGAACAATCATAGTGAGAAATATTAAAAGAGCATTTATGAAGGTAGGAAATTGCTTTTCTGTTCTCCAGGGCGAATGTACTTCACTTGCTAGTGAAGATAAAGGTAGCATCAACTCCTCTGCTAATAAATGTAAGAATTCTCACTTGGTCGGTGACTCACAGGTATAATGTAGTGACCGTGCTGTATGTAACATAGGTTGGAAGGTGAGACAGAGGGGTGTGTTTCCCAAGAACTTGTGTTTGTGATATAGCCAACAAGTTGTATAATATCATGTCATGTAATGCAAACACGCCCATTATCTGCATCAGTGCTGGTGGAAACGATATTAAAAGGGGCAGGAGACAGGAACAGCTATAGATTTAATTAGGTCTAAGGGAGGGATCCCAATCATATGCAGCATTTCGCCTAAAAGAGGAGCGGAGACTGAATGGATGTCTAGGGCAACTGGAGTAAATTCCTGGCTAGACAAGGACTGCAAAGAACTTTCAAACTCATTCGTGGACAACTGGGACAATTTCCTTGGCAAACATATTAGTATGCAAAGGTGGAGCTCATCTCTCTGGGGCAGGGGTGGTAACGTAAGCCAACTGTCGAGGGGGCTATTGCTGAGTTGTCTAGGACTTTAAACTGATAGATTATGAAGGAATGAGTATGTGTGTGTGTGTGGGGGGGAACAAACAGGTTATAGAACGAGGGACGAAAATATAAAAAATTACTAATATACCCCATTGAAATGTTCAAAAGACTTATATGACTGCTCACTATGAAGTTACTTATAAAAGCAAAGGAATTGGTCAATAAATGCAGTGGCCTTCTCCCGTGCATAATAATAATAATAATAATAATAATAATAATCTCCGTCGCACTCTCTGCAGCTGTCTAATATGTCTGTCCTTCAGAGTCACTTGGCAGATTTACCAGCGCGCCTGTCTCCTACAGGCTGTCTTCACCCACCACCTGTCAACTTTTCCTGGACCATCTCTTGTGCACTCAAATATCGTAGTGCAGACAAAGCTTTTGTTACTAAACCAACTTTTATTGCTACAATCTCCTTCTCTGTGTAAAGTATTATTATTATTATTATTATGTGAGGCATTCAGTGTAAATCAGGTTCGATCCTCCGTCCGCTGAGCGCGAGACAAGCGATATTTCTAGTTCCTCGCTCTGCGTGGAGCTTAATCAGGTCATGATTAAACTCTATATTGTTCCTAAATGTTATTTAGTGTTATGATGTCAAAACATAAATCTAGGCAGATCTTTGTAGGTCGTTATCAAATTGTCATGAAGCGCTATACAGAGTTATCAGGTCGTGAAAATCTATACAGTTTTTACGGCGTTATCAACTCATGATAAAACTCTACATAGAGGTCCGTTCAGCATTATAAATGCTTGATAAAGCTCTACACAGACTTATAGAGTGATAAAGCTCTACACGGAGTTCTGTACCGTTCTGTACAGCCATATCAACTCATGATAAAATGCTGCACAGCTCTACACAGAGCGAAACGTTGTATCTGTAAATGCCTGTTCCGCAACTTTGATCATTTCTTAAATATTCGTTTATTGTATTCACCCTACAACTGCTAGGGGGTTTGAGCTATAATTCTTCATCTTGTCTACTGTAACTCCATGAACCGTATTTTGCTTTCAGAATACTCTATTATTATATATGTTTAGGTTTGTTAATATAGATGAAAGTCTATCTACTACACGAGGGTCATTAAACCCTAGTGTAATTCTGTTCACCGCCATCCCCTCCAGGGAGGTTCCTTGACTCCGGTGAGGGGATCTTGATCTAGGGAATTGGATCTGTGCTCCAGTTCCCTGAACTGGGTCTGAATACCTTCCATCCCCCCCTCTTCCATGCGCTGTATAATCCTACGGGTTTAGCACTCCCCCATGATTATAATAATAATAATCACCGCCAGTCAAGAATGCATGTGTGTGTGTGTGTGTGTGTGTGTGTGTGTGTGTGTGTGTGTGTGTGTGTGTGTGTGTGTGTTTGTGATTGCAGGGTTCGAGTCATAACTCCTGGCCCCGCCTTTTCACTGACTGCTACTAGGTTCTCTTCTTAAAGCTATGTATCGAACTTGCTTCCACTAATTCACTCTCCACTACTTTCTGACTACTCTGAGGCTAAAGAAGTACTTTCTAACATCCCTATGACTCATCTGGGTTTTCAGCTTCCAATTGTGGCCCCTTGTTCCTGAATCCCATCTCTGAAACATTCGAGCCTTGTCCACCTTGTCAATTCCTCTCAGTATTTTATACGTCGTTATCATGTCCCCCCTATCCCTCCTATCCTCTAGTGTCATCAGGGTGAGTTCCCTTAACCTTTCCTCATAAGGCATATCCCTCAGTTCCCGGACTAATCTTGTTGCAAATTTTTGCACTTTCTCCAATTTCGTAACGTGTTTGAATAGCTGTGGGTTCCATACTGGTGCTGCATACTCCAGTATAGGCCTGGCGTACATGGTGTACAATGTCGTGAATGACTCCTTACTCAGATGTCTAAATGCTAATCTCAGGTTTGCCAAGCGTCAATATGCTGCAGCAATTATTTGATTGATGTATGCCTCAGAAGACATGTTCGTTATAATGCTTTCCTCAAGATCCTTTTCTCTAAGTGACGTTTTCAGCCTTTGATCCCTTAACCTGTACTCCGTCTGCGGTATTCTATGTTCTTCCACAATCTTCAATACTTCACACTTACAAGGGTTAAACTCCCGGAGCCATTTGTCAGACCAGACTTGTATTCTGTCCAGATTCCCTTGTAATCTTAACTGGTTGTCGCCCGCTTGTATTCTCCTCATGAGTTTCACATCATCAGCGAACAGTGACACTTCTGAATCTATTCCTTCCATCATGTCATTCACGTACACAATAAACAGCACCGGACCTAGGACTGACCCTTGTGGAACCCCACTCGAAACATGCACATACTCTGACAGTTCATCACGTACCAACATTCGATGTTTCCTTCCTGTCAGGTATTCCCTGATCCATTGCAGTACTTTCCCTATTATTCCTGCCTGTTCCTATTTTTTGCACCAGTCTCTTGTGTGGTACTGTGTCAAAAGCCTTCTTACAGTCCATAAAGATGCAATCTACCCATCCCTCTCTCTCCTGTCCTACTTCTATTACCTTATCGTAGAACTCAAGTAGATTTGTGACACAGGATTTCTCATTTTTGAATACGTACTGATTGTCATGTATGACCCTAATCTTTTCAGCGTGTGTGTGTGTGTGTGTGTGTGTGTGTGTGTGTGTGTGTGTGTGTGTGTGTGTGTGTGTGTGTGTGTGTGTGTGTGTGTATGTGTACACTCACCTACTTTATTCACCTATTTGTGAATGCAGGGGTAGATTCATTGTGTGTGCGTGTGTGTGTGTACGTGTACCCTCACCTGTTTATACTCGCTTATTTGTCGATGCAAGGGTCGAGTCATAGTGTGTGTGCGTGTACACCTAGATATAAGAGTGAAGAGGATGAGTCATAGTTCCTGGCCTCTACCTTGGCTGCATTCAAGATTCCCTCACCTAGCCTCATGAGTTTTATCATATCTACTTTCGTAACTTAAATCCACTTGCTGACAACTCTGAGGTTGAAGAAATATTTCATTGCTTCTGTTTGAATTGCCTGTATCTTGAATTTTCATGTACGCTGAGGTCAGTGGTCACATGTGGTAAGCTGTCTGGGATTTAGCGTGGGGTGTTACCTAGCACCATGGATTGTTGTAATGTTTTAGAATCTCAGGTTAAAGCATTGAAGGAGGTTCTACTTCTTCAGGAGGAAAATAGGAGGTTGAAGCTTCGTCTAGATGGGTTTGGGAGTGATTGTGAGATGGTTGTAGATGGTAAGGAGGAAAAAGTTACCAGCAGTGATTTTGAGAGTGGCAGCCGCTTTAAGTGGCAAGTGGTTCACAATTCAGGAAGAAGGATGATAAGGAAGGTTAATAGAGAAGATGTGAAGGTAGGAAATCGATTATCTCTTCTCCAGGATGAGGGTACTTCAGTGGTTAGTAAGGTCAAGGGTACCACTGACTCCCCTTCTTATCATGGTAAAATATTCTAATTGTGGGAGATTCTCAGATGAGATATATGGACCGTGGTTTTTTGTAACAGATAGAAAGGTCAGACAGAAGGTGTGCCTCCCAGGAGCTGGTGTTGGTGACATAGTCAACAGGTTGAATAATATTATGTCAGGTAATGGGAAAAATCCCATTATCTGTCTTAGTGCTGGGGGGAAATGACATTGGGAAGGGTAGGAGACAGGAGCTGCTGGATAAGTACAGGTCAGCCATAGATGTAGTCAGTTCTAAGGGAGGGATCCCAGTCATATGTAGCATCTTGCCTAGAAGGAGAGTGGGCAATGAATAGATGTCTAGGGCAATTGGTATAAATTACTGGCGAGACAGGTACTGCAAGGAACTTGCAATCCCATTCATTGATAACTGGGACAAATTCTTTGGCAAATGTGATATGTATGCAAGGGATGGGGTTCATCTCTCTGGGGATGGAGGGGTTGCATTAGCAAATTCGATTGAGGGGGTTATTGGTGACATGTCCAGGACTTTAAACTGATAGATTATAGAGGAATGGGTGTCTGTGGGAAACAATCAGGTTGCAAACAGCAGAAATAAACAGGATTCCTCAGAGATATGTTTAAAAGACAATATTCAAAATAAAGTTGCTAGTAATGGCAAAGCGATTGATCAACAAAGAGAGATAGTAGAGGGCAACGATTGGCTAGCTCCCTTAAGGTTTACCATACAAATAGTGAAGATAGACGAGCTAAGATTACTTGCAAGTGCAGGTAATATAGGTATTACTGGTATAATAGAGACCTGGTTCAACTTGAAGGATAGAGAAATGCCTTCTGAATGCAGCATAAAGGGTTATAAACTATTCCACACTGATAGGGTCAACAGGAAGGGTGGTGGAGTGGCGATGTATGTCAGAGATCATTTAAATTGTTGTGTTAGACAAAATATAAGATTAGAAACATCGGACACAGAATCTATTTGGCTACAGTTTCTCGAGAGTCGTGAAAAGTTAATTTTGGGTGTGATATATAGGCCCCCAAACCTTAATAGAGAGTGCAGTAAGCTGCTTTGGGTCGAAATTCATAAAGCAGATATGAAGATGTGTTAATGGGAGATTTTAACTTTAGACAAATTGATTGGAACAATGTGACATGAAATCTTGAGTCTAGTGACTTTACTGATACAGTTCAGGATTGCTTTTTAAAACAATTTGTGACAGAATCACTAGAGGAAACAACCTGCTTGACTTGGTTCTTGCCAACAAAGAATCACTAATTAATAATCTTGAGGTTAATGATGAGCTTGGGGAAAGCAATCACAAATCATTTAGTTTCAATATATCATGGAATTACCCAGATAGCTGCAATCAAGTCTGTGTCCCAGACTTCCAATTGGCCAGTTTCATGGCAATGAGAAATTACCTGGGTGGGCTAAATTGGGATGACCTGACTATGGGTCAGGTTGGTGTTGGTTGCTAATATGACGTTTTTCAGAGGATAGTCCTAGCTGCCCAGACATCTTTTGTTCTGAGTAGGGAAATTAGATCTAAAAAAAATGATCCCAAATGGATGAAGAATAGATTAAAACATGGTCAAAAGAGAGGCATATATAGGCGTATCAAAAGAGGGGATGTGCAGGTAAGAAATCAAATATATTAAATTAAACAGAGAAGTAAAAAAAAGGAATAAGAAAAGCAAAAAGGGATTATGAGGGTAAGGTCGCAAGGGATTTGAGGACTAGCCCAAAAGGGTTCTTTCAGGTATGCAGAAGTAAGATTAGAGACAAGATAGGCCCACTTAAGAGTAACTCAGGTCAGATCACTGACAGTGATAAGGAAATGTGTGAAATTTTCAATACTTACTTCTAAGTTTTTACTCAGCGAAATTCCAGAAATAATAAATTATGTAAAACAAGACGATAATAAACTATTCACGATTCGGGTAACTAGTGACATGGTCCTCAGACAAATAGAGAAATTTAAATCTAACAAATCCCCAGGCCCTGATGAATTATACAAGGCTCCGATGAATTTTTTTGCAAGGGTTTTAAAGGAATGTACAAAGGAACTTAGCAAACCTTTGGCTAAACTTTTCAACATATCACTTCAAACTAGAATAATGACAGATAAGTGGAAAATGGCAAATGTAATGCCTATTTAAAAGGCAGGTGACAGGTCCTTAGCTTCGAACTATAGACCAATAAGCCTTACCTCCATAGTGGGAAAAATTATGGAATCACGAATTGCCGAGGCACTTCGTAGCCATCTTGAAAGGCATAAATTGATTAATGAATCTCAACATGATTTTAAGGGGCGTTCCCGTCTTACGAATTTACTAACTTTTTTCACTAAGATATTTGAGGAGGTAGATCATGGTATTGAATATGATATTGTGTAAATGGACTTCATTAAGGCTTTTGATAGAGTTCCACATCAGAGACTATTGAGGAAACTTAAGGCACACGGAATAGGAGGAGAAATTTTTTCCTGGGTAGAGGCATGGTTGACAAATAAGCAGCAGAGAGTTTGCATAATTGCGGAGAAATCAGAATGGGGGCACGTCACAAACGGTGTTCCACAGGGGTCAGTGTTGGGCCCCTTGTTGTTCACAATTTACATAAATGACAGATGAGGGAATAAATAGCAATATAAGCAAATTTGCTTATGACCCCAAAATAGGCCATCCAATTCAATCTAAAGAGGACATTAGAGCACTCCATGTATGTGCCACTGCATGTGGCACATACTGTATGTGCACATACTGTATGTGGCACATACTGTATGTGGCACATACTGTATGTGGCACATACTATATGTGCCACTGTATGTGGCACATACAGTTTAATGTAGACAAATGCAAAGTTCTAATTGTTGGAAAGGATAATAACCATGCCACATATGAACTAAATAATGTAGATCTTAATATTATTGATTGCACAAAGGATTTAGGAGTTTATTGCTAACAGAATCCTTGGCTTCATATCAAGAAGCATAAATAATAGAAATCCTCAGGTTGTTCACCTATATATCCTTGGTTAGGCCTCATTTCGATTATGCAGCACAGTTTTGGTCACTGTATTACAGAATGGATATAAATTCTCTGGAAAATGTACAGACGGGGATGACAAATTGATCCCATGTATCAAAAATCTTCCCTTTGAGGGTCCTGAATCTGCACTTTAGAAAGGCATAGAATTAGAGGGGATATGACCGAGGTGTATAAGTGGAAAACAGGTATGAATAAAGCAGATGTAAACAGCGTGCTATAAACATCTAGCCTGGGCAGGACTCGCAGCAATGGTTTTAAGCTGGAAAGAATCAGATTCAGGAAGGATATAGGAAAGCACTGGTTTGGTAATAGAGTTGTGGATGGCTGGAACAAACTCCCGAGCACCGTTATAGAAGCTAAGATGTGTAGTTTTAAAAATAGGTTAGATAAATACACAAGTGGGTGTGAGCTGGACCTAACTAGTTGGTGCTACTGGGTCAGATGCCATGCTCCTTTCTTAAGTGGAGGTGACCTAACTGAGTGGGCCACCCCCCTCCCGAGAACCAAGAAGGATGGATCACTGTGGACAACAAGAAGCGCCATCCATCCAAGGAGCAGGCAAACCAGCTCAACCGACCTGGCAAATTCAAGGTGAAGTCTTACGGGGACCACACAACCCACTTTGGCATTGTTTCATACCTGGAATCACGACACAACCTGAAGTTCAAGATATGGTTCAACTTGAGGGGAAAACCAATATTGACTCCTCTCAACAAGGAAATGTACACCACCTTGAAGAGAGTCATGGAGACAGATCGCTCATTCACCCTGGAGGAACTGGACTCTTGGCAGAAGATCACGATACCCACTGATGATGCCCATCAAGGCAGTGGCAGCTCACCCCAGTGTGGTGTCAGCTCAACGTCAAAGACAGCAGGCAATGCATCAACCTGACAGGTCCTCATACAGCATGTAGGCCCACTGCCATCCCAGCTGGACCTCGGTTCTTGGGGCAGGTATGATGTCAGAACCTTCACAACAGAACCAGTTCGCTGTTTCAAGTGTCAGCATTAAGGACACCTGGGTGCACTCTATACAGAGTAATCTGCAGTGTCTGCAGCCAGTGTCACCCTACAGAGGAATGCATCACCAAGCTGAAAAATGCATTGCCACCCACTCCACAATGCCCGAACTGCAGGCAGAAACACCATGTCTGGAATCCTCGATACCCCGAGAGGCTCGCCAGAATTCAAGGAGTCTGGAAGATGCCAAAAACTCGGCAGCAGGCTACGACAGATCATCACTCCCAGCAGACAATGGGTGCAGAGAACCCTGCCACACCGCAGATCTCTCATCAGCTAACCCAACTCAATCCCCAGGAATTCCCAACCCTCGAAGCCTCAACCAGGCATTATGGTCAAGAACTTCCTGCACCCCTACCTCAACGAAGAAACAGAAATAAGAGGAACAGGAGGCGTCAACAGGGTACATCTGGTCAAAACAATCAGCAGGCATAACTAAACGAGCCCCCACTGGCCATAGCACGACAATGCAGGCACTCCTTACCCGGCACAGCCACTTTGCAGGCTCAGCTGGCACCTCACCAGCAGATCCCAGCTACCCAACCTGGTATACAGCAACAGACCACGGTGCATACAATAAAGAAATCCAACCCTCAGCAGTCCCTACAGACCACAATAGCCCAGGTAATATCCACTGTTTCGAACCCAATGCCAAAGCAGGCCCTCACCAGGGAGGATCTCGTAGCACCCATCAAGGTGTTCACGGATCTTATTTGCAACACAATCAACTCCACAGAACAACAGAGCATATTCCGGCAGATGGTCAGTATGCTCCTGAGTGTGCTTACTGACCGAGGAGGAGACAGGGGATGCCATGAATTTGCAGGTTCTCAGAGCGGGCAGGGCTCAGCCTCCAGCTCAGGATACAACAGCAATGGAATAACCTTGGTACCAAATCACACCCTCAAGGTCCTACAATGGAACATTCAGGGCCTGAGAGGCAAACAGCACCTCTTGCTGGAGGCAGTAATTTGAGATCGGGTTGACATCGTCTCGCTACAAGAAACTCTGACTGTCCCGACTATCTGCCCAAGACTACCAGTTTTGCTGGGTATTTTTGGCACATGGACGTGGGCATTCACTGCAGAGGCACAGTTGTATTTGTATCCAATACAATACCACACGAGGTTATAGCCAACCCTGTGGACTGTGGGGAGGATGTTGAGTTACAGACCATCCTTGCACACATACCTGGGGCACCCATTACCATCTGTAACATCTACAAGAACCCAAGACACACCCTCGACATTGCCTCGCACTAGCACGCACTGAGTGTATTATTGTGGGTGGAGATTTCAATCCACATCACCCAATGCTGCACTCTCACTCAGCAACCAATGCTGCTGGCAGACACACAGCAATGCTCCTACACGATATTCCAGAGGTAAAGTTGCTAAACAATATAGACCCCACACACCTGTTGGGTGGCTGCCTCGACCTTACCTTCAGGTCAAGACAACTCGCAGCAGGAGCCACATGGGAACTCATCCTCACCTTGTCAGTGACCACTTTGCAGTGATCACCACCTTCAACATCAACAGGCCTCCTACAGTTGTGCTGCCTCCTAGATGGGATGTAAAGAAGGCCAACTGAAGGTGTTCCAAGATTATTTTCATGACTGGTGGTCCACATACACTATCTGAAGACTGTGATATGGCTGAATAGGAGCTAATCACTGTTCTCATCCAGGCAGCAGAGTGCGCAATCCCAAAGAAGTCCGCAGGATGCACTCACAAAAGAGACTGGTGGTTCTACAATGATGAGGTGCGGGAGCAGAACCACTGCATCAACTCTTTTAGGAAGCTATACAGCCATAACCCTATGGCAGAGAACAGGAATACTCTGAGAGCCATTGTGCAGCATGCTCAGAGAGTCTCTCTAAGAGTAAAAACTGAGAAATGGCTGGAGTGGTGCTCAACATTCGGGCATCACACCACCTTATCTGAGATATGGGGCATGCTCAACATAACAACTGGCAAGAGCAAGCTGAGGCCACCAGCACACCCGAACCTATCCCAGAAAGCTGAGAAACTAGTGGATCTTTTCACTTCCAGGGGAGCGTCCACTCAGCTCCTGCTCCCACAGGACATCCGGAATATACAGACGGATCTTCTGCCACAACGCCAGTTAACGATACAAGATGCATGTGAGTCAGAAGATGTGAATGATGAAGACCTCATGGACTTGGAACTCCGACGTGTCGTTAAGAACACAGGCGACACTGCCCTGGTCATCAATGGTGTTACATACTCTATGATAGCACGGGCTGGGCAGAGTGGACACGGGAGGCCATACTAGACATCATAAACAAGTCGTGGAGGTCTGTGACACTCCCAGCAGCTTGGAAGAAGGCTACCATTGTACCAATTCCAAAGCCCAAGGACCTAGGCAGTATGAGACCCATATTGTGGAGAAATTTTCTCCAGGAGGGGGGTATCAGCCCCTTTCAGCCCTGAGGGGTCCAACCCTCCCAGAAGAGGCAGACATTTTGTTTACTGCTGCAGCAAGTAATTGATCCCAGATGCAATACAAGTATGTGACATGGTCAAGCGACCACCACTTCTTGCAAGAGTCCAGTGTTGCAAAGTGTAGTTTAATAAGAGACAGTCCATCTCTTACCTTAGCAGGACAATTAAGGAAAATCCTGCTCCCACTATATTACCATGGTAAAGATAGTGTACATTGTTGTCTATGTTTAAGACAGCAAGAATCATGTATTCTGCTTTGCTTCATGGAGGAAGTTTGGCAAGGAAGCAAAAAGTACTAGGTCAGCTTTTCCTTTATGTTCTAGGGGCATTGCAGTGGCATAGGACACTGAGGTCAGATTACTTTTCACCCTACTGGGAGTCACACTGACGCCAGGATAACCAACAAAGAACACTGATCCATGCATTAGTGTGAACAAAGTGTCTCACAAAACACGATAAATACTTACAGAGAAGTGTGATCAGCTCCTTTTGTGATAAGATTGTGAACAAAAAAGACAAACCTTGTGGAACAGTGTACCAGTGTGTGTATTCCTAGACTATGGAAGACGTGGACATCCAAGGACACTTCAGCTTCTATCAAGTTACTGATACCTATCGAGGGTGTAAAGAACACCATAGCTCACGATGCAAGAGCAAGGTAGGTTACGAATTTCTTGTAGTATGGGGGACTGCACAGTTGTTTCACAAGGAGTTTGTAATCAACCTATAGTCGGCAGTGAGGTGCGGACTTTCGAGTCCACACAAGTAAGTGTTGTCAGCAATCAGTGTCTCATATGTTGACATAACACCCCCGAGGGGTAATTTATAATACATAATAATCATATTACAGCCCGTTGCAAAGTGGATACAACAGCTTCTCAAGTCCTCACATGCAGGGGTGGCTGTGCAGACGATGAGCTGTCTTACCAAGCTAAGTTCCCCCTATATTTAAACTATAACCTTAGTTGGTAAACCATTTCTCAACACATATTGCTGACCAGCAGTTTAGCCAAGACTGCTGAGAGGATGGTGTTAAACCACCTCTGGAAACTTGGACCCCTCATCATCATATATTTGGTTTCACCAAAAGGGTGGGTACAGCAGAGTGCATAGCCACCCTACTAAGCCAGATTGCTGATAGTAACAAAAAACCTAGTATTGTCATCTACCTCAACCTTGAGAAGGAATTTAAGCTAGCCAGCCCAACAGCAATTCTAGCTATACTAGCTCAGAATGGAATCAAAGGATGCCGCCTGACCTGGATAGAGTCCTACCTTAGGGACAGGCAGGCCTGTGTCAGCTTTCAGGGACACTACTTCCTTTAAAACCCTGGAAAATGGCATGCCACAGGGAGTTGTGCTCAGTCCTACCCTGTTTAATGTCCTTATGCAGGAACTTGTGAGCCTTCCCTTTCATAGTGGTACACAGTTCCTCAACTATGCTGATGATCTTGCCCTCGTAGTGAATGGGAAAGGCAATTTGAAGCAACAGGCCCAGAAAGCTTTGGACCTAATTAACAGTCTTGCAAGGCACTAGGCCTCAAGATCTCGGCCGAGAAATCTCTTGCAATGATGTCCAAGGGAACAGATCCTGTGAATGGATTATGTATTCAGGATATAGAACTTGAGTGGACAGGCTCCTACCTGTACTTGGGAAGCTACGTTGATATAAAGCTGACCTTTCAGAAACAGGCTGACTATGTCAGATCTTGTGCTCTACTCTGACTCAGCGCCATGAGAGCCGTGACTAGGCACTGTAGGGGTGAGCCAAGATGTACTTCGCTTGTACTATATACAAGCTATACGCTCGCTCACTCATTGACTATGGTGCACCGGTGTTAGCTCATCTCTTCCCGCAGAGCAAGCAAGGGGTGGAGGTCATACAAAACCAGGCGATAAGAACTATGCATGGGGCCCCCATCTGGACCAACAGAGTATGTCTCAGATCTGAGGCCCATCTTCCTTTCCTGGCTGACAGAGTAAGATACATAAACGCCTGCAAAGTAGCCACGATTCTGCACCGGCAGCAAGGTACCCCACTAAGGAGATGGATATTGACAACCATGACACAAGATCCAACACTCTTCACAGACTACCCCTGGATTCGTTCATTTTGTGCTGCTGGAGTGAAGCTGCTGCCTATACAACTACTCCTTGAGAAGAGTTGTGACCTTCCTGTTGATGGGTACCATCCACCTCCCTGGCACCCAGATCCAGCCGATGTTTGTGTTATGCAACTACCCATCTCTAAGAGTCTCTGCAGTCAAGACACCCTCAGCAATCATTCTGAGACAAGCATGGCACTGGTAGAGGGAGGAACATGTGCAGTGTATTTCACAGATGGTTCTGTCGACCCTGACAGGAAGAGAGCAGCAGCTGGACTGTACCACAATGATCATACACAAGGCTGGTGACTCCCTGGCCATTGCACGATCCTTCAAGCTGAGCTGGTGGTGATTCAGCAGGCATTGTCACATGCCCTACGACATCGACTCCGACCTGTCATACATGTTGATTCCACCTCTGCAATCAATGCCCTCTCCCATCCTCAGCCATAGAACAATGTTCACCTCATCACATCGATCCTAAGCATGATGACACCCTTAGAAGTTCAGGGTAACAGATCGACATTGAATTGGATCCCCAGCCATGCTGGCATCCGGGGAAATGAGGCGGCAGATGATGCAGCCAAGGCAGCCACAGACTATCCACATGTTGGGATTACTGTCCCCATCAGCCTACGACAGACCAAACTGGTGGCTGCCAGAGCCATGAAACTTATGGGGGTGGTCTTAGGTGATACCCCATCTCAACAGCGGTACCGAGCAGCGACTCAGGGAGAACCCCCTCCATATGATAGAAGCTGGTCCAGAGCGCAGTGTACCGCCATCCATCGGCTTCGTATGGGCTTTCCCACAGCCAAGATGATGGTAGACAAGGCTGAGGAGATGTGCGAAGTTACTGAGACTCTGCAGGCAACTAGGACTGATATTCCCTCCCGAAGAGGACCCAGAGATGACTGCGGCCACACTAGTGTACCATGAAGTCAACGAACCAGACAAGCTGTTACCCATGATAACGACATATCCTCCTTCTCGCTAGTGTCCACCGTTAGGAGTACATATGGTGTTGTCGCTTATGAGATGCACCAGTTGAACTGACCAGAAGAGTACCTGAGCAGCATACATTGGATCATTGTAGAAACCTTTCTCCATCAGGAGCCAGAGATGGGTCATGGCAAGATTGAGACCCGTGCCAGGACTACGGTCTTGGCGAACATTATACATACTGGGTGGATCATTGGTCTAAGCAGGGGGTTGACACAGACCTGCGTCACATGGGCCAGTAGGCCTGCCGCAGTGTTCCTTCTTATGTATGACCTCGTGCACCTTTTTATCTTCTTTCTAAATGTCAGGCCTTGTCTACTTTATTAATTCCTCCCCACCCTCCCCAGAGTATTTTGTATGTCCTTTATTATGTCTCCCCTGGTTCTTCTGTCTCCTACTAACATCAGGTTTGGTTACTATAGCCTCTCCTTATATTCAGTTTTCCTTTGCTCTGGAACTAGCATCGTTGCATACCTTTGTACCTTCGTGAGTTTCATAACACATTTTATCAGTCGTGGTTTTCACGCTGGCACAGTATTCTCCTAGGGACTTAAAAGGACCTGACATATTTTGTACAAAGATCCATGAATGACTTTAGATTCCTGAAGGCTATGCTTAGATTTGTCAAACGATCATTAGTTGCAAAAATTATTTAGTTGTTCCTCTGGTAATATGCTTGGCACTCTGCTTACCCTTATGTATTTTTTATCACTTGAGGACTAATTATGCTCCCCACAGCTTAAACTCAGTTTCTGGCCTTCTTTCTCTGTGAAGGTTTACTCAGCCCCGTCAGCTCTTAAGTAAGGAATTGAAAACACTGGCTCCTCCTTATGTAAATAATTGATGGAAAACAACATGAGAAGATAACATTTTTATTATATGATTTCAAGCATAAATGTTAAACAAATAAATATGAAAATTAATCCTACTTGAAAGAAAAATGAAATATATAAATAATACATGATTTCAAAGCTAATTTGTACAGACTCACTGAATTCCGCCCGTGGTATGGTTAATTTGTAGAGATGTAGTTGTAGAAGGGCGTTACGATGTTGTTGACACCACACTTTGAAGAGTATCGGAACTCTCAAGCTGTTGTTGAAGAGGGGGGGGGGTCACAGCTGTTTGTGACATGAAAACGATTTCCACAATACGATTCTGCCTAGGGGAACTTATCCTCTGATCACTACAGTGCTGAAAATGTTGGATACCAACTCTTATCACCAGTGTTGAGTAGCCCTACAAGACAGTTACGCTGGGTGTGTAGCTGGCTGGGGTGATCGTTAAGTGTGGAAAAGGGGCGGTTGGATCGTAGGTATGTTCGAGTGGTTATGTTCAATAAATCTTTCCCAGATCCATGCTGTCCTAATCTTCACCTCGCCCATGTCAGATGACCCGTAAGGACAAATCAAGGCTATAATGAAGAAATAAATACAATTACAACCTGCTCGCTAAATCACTCATGATAGGATTATAGTCTTTAAAAGAAATGGTGAGGATTAATAAAAAAAATGTACACAAGTGTACAGTCGACAGCTGTAAATAAGAGTGAAACTCTTAAGACAAACTCAAATAGAAAAAAAATAGTACAGGAGTGGAATGCATACTTACAGGTTTGATGGAAGCAGCCAGTCGAGTGATTTCTCCACTGATTGGAGATTCACACATCACCTCCCACCGGGTGTAAAGAGGGGGGGTATAGCAGGAGCTAGACACTCCACATGCCTTAATTTTTTTTTTTTTTTATATTTTATTTAAAAAACTTTACAGCTTAATATTAAATAAAGATATAAAATGGGTACAGTAGGATCCTCAATCCTACACAACATACACTAACAAGTTTTAACAACACATTGTAACGGACATAAAAGAGATTACCCATATACATTCACCAAATTTTCCATATAACATACTACTATAATATAAACAATATAAACTATAACTATATAAACTATATAAAATATAAATTATATAAACCTTTCAGATTTGTATAGTTAACATACTGTGACTGACTTATGACAAAGGTTCACAACCTTCACAGTATATAATCGGACTAATAACCTACCTAAATTTACCCCTATACAATAAGAATTGTTTATTTTATTGAAAACTCAGGTACATAAAATAAATATGTCAACGAGATACCAGGCACTAACTAGATTCTTATATAAATAAATAATAAAGTCAAAACACAGGAAAATAAACACTATACACACAGAATTACACACATACACGTATTATACGGGATACTTCATCTGGCATATAACTAGGCGTGGCTTCCGCCTGCCAACACACAACGTATCCAAGACTTAATCTAAGAACTCATGTGCCTTAAAGTGCACAACAATACGTTAATTTGGGCGACTACCACGGGGTTATCATGGACTAAGAATAGGCATTACAGTTCAAAGGTGGATCAGGATGGAGCCACCATTTACTACAATGAAAATATCTAATATAACAAAACGAAAATACACTGTGATATTTGACATCTCAATAAAACACAAATGCCAGCAGCTATAAGTGAACTTATTCACTGACAAGATGCACACATTGAAAAATACTACCTCCACATATAGTTCAAGCTCCATCACAGCTTACAGGAAAACGAATACTTGCATAGATACATATATTATTGAAAAGCACACGGACACGGCATAAAGTATAAACGGAAATAAGAAAAACGTTTCAACTGTGCTAGGAAGCACACCATATACAAAAAGTACACCAATGACTTGTAAATGAGGCATAAAAGACGAGAAACATTCCTAAAAGTTGTATATACAAAGCACGTAAGATATTTTGTCATCACCGTTACATAGGAGACGCACATAAACTCTGAGAACACAAAACATTCACGCACTTGACAAACACAATTAGACACAGCAGACCAGCCCGTTAGATTACCCACTGAACACTCACAACTATCTCAAATCTCGTAACTCCAAGGCTTTATATTCAGGCGGGAAGTCTCTCTCCCATCTCCCCTCATATACCAACCTATTTCGACATTTTGTCCTATAAATCGTCCCTGCTAACACCCTAATTCTACTGTTACTATCAACGTGCCTCATAGCCCATGACACGAAAATATAATCGGCCACAACATACGACACCGCACGCTGTACACGCAAGTCAACCCCACCTACATCAAAACTCAACGCCCGGAGTACCGACAAACCTCCCCCCCCTACCAAACGCAAAACCCTACTGAACCACTCTCGTACCATACCTAAAGTCTCACAGAAATACACAACATGAAAAGCAGATTCCTCCATCCCGCACACCGGACAACCCCAGTCTTCCTCCAAACGCCTATTATACAACACCACCCCAGACGGCAAGATTCCATGTAAAAATTTAAAAACCACTTCCCGTACTTGAGCAGGCAGACGCAACTGTTGAACTCGCCTCCATATATCACCCCACGCATACATGGGATACATTCCTTCAACTCGCACCACGACTACCTCCCTACCCGCCCTTTCTAAGGTACATAATTTTACACAGCGCACGCCCCTCATGTTCAATAATACGCGAAGCATCGCGTCGCACCAAATTAAATTCCTCCCTCTCCACCACCTGCGCAGGTCGTGATACAATTCGCTTAACCCGCCATGCATCCCACCCAGTAGGAGAAAACGACGCTTCACGTAACATGCCATGACACGAGCCTCTAGAGGAATGAGACCCAACCCTCCCTGATGCAGTGGTGTCTCCACCACCGCTCTTGTGAGCCAATCGCATCCAGAACCCCACAAAAATCGATAAATTCTATGCAAAAGACGTTTGACGTCCCCCTGCAACAGAGGATACAGTGCAGCAACGTGCCATACTTTGCTATAAAGCAGGACATTAATGACCACCGCCCTCTGATGCAGGGTTAAATGTCGCGGCCGTAAACTATTTAAGCGCCCCAAGACACTATGTACAACCCTCCCCGAATTGCACGCCCTCATCTGATCGACCTCCCGCATATAATGAATACCACATATAGTGATACGATCAACCACAGTCCACCCCTCTGCATCCACCCCATCCCCCACCCACTCCCCCAACTCCATAATTTTCGATTTTTCTCTATTAACACACATCCCCGTAGCCTTGCCAAATATGTCAACAAGTCTCCCAACAAAACCCAATTGCTCCCGTGAACGTAATAACACAGTAGTATCATCAACATAACCCACAAGGGTTGGTCGACCACTACTCGGACCCAACGATGTCTCTATTGCCCTCCCACAAACAGCCCAGTAAAAAGGGTCCTGCATACATGCAAAAAACATTTGAGACATGGGGCATCCCTGACGAATGCCCCTGCTCATGTGTACAAAAACACCTAACTTGCCATTAATTTGTACTTTAAAACCCGCTCCATTGTACAACGAACGGGCCCACATGATGACCTCATTTCCAAAACCCTGCCATCTCATAAATTTCCACAGAACCTCTCTTTCCACACTATCAAAAGCGGCTCGCCAGTCTAAAGCCAAAACACCACCCCCACCCCTCACCCCGCATTCCTCAACAAACTCCCTGATATTCCCATGACCATCATACATTGACCTACCTGGCACACCAAACTGACTCTTATGGATTACCTTATCAAACACTTTCTTAATTCTATTCATCAATATTTTCGCATATAGTTTATAGTCACTACACATCAACGATATGGGACGGTAGTCCTTAATCGCTAACGGCACATCACATTTCCTAACTAAGACCAACACCGCCGTACGCTGAGACAGACCTAACACCCTCCCCTCCTTCATCGCATTGAGTAAACGAACCATAAAAGTCCGTATTACCTCCCAATGTTTGATATAAAATTCACAAGGGATGCCATCAATGCCTGGAGCCTTCCCCTTACTCATTCCTTGTAGTGCCTCCCACACCTCTGCCTCAGATATAGGCCCACCCATGAGAAGGCGATCATAATCATTTAACTCGCATCGTACGCCTCTCCCCAAATCCTGTATCGCATGCTCACTCACGTCTTTACTTTGCATCTGGATCTTACTCCAAGTATCGACATAAAAACTTATCCCTTCAGTTGTTGTTAAGACCTGTCCCTCACTATACCCGTCAACTTCATCCTGCACCACTAAACTCACAATTTCAGTCGCTTTTCGCCTTTGTGTCTGACTTTGTAAGACGCAAGCAGACGGCTTGTCACCCCACAAAGCCTCCTCCACCCCACTCGAAATGTGCGCCCCATCGAAAACCTTATTTTTCATTACTTGGATTTGTTCTTTAATAGCATCGATCTCATCCACTGGGTAAACCCCAGATGCCTCTCCCTGTGCATAACATTGTCGTAGATGACCCTCCAGGTACCTCTGAAAACCATACTCCATGCGAGTGGCCTCTTTACACCGATTCACATAAAAATCCTTAATTCGAGGCTTCACAACCTCATCCCACTGTCGTACTAAATCCCATCCCTCCCAGGAGTCTACTCCCATAGACGCCCAGAAGTCCTCGAATAGTTCCCTATCATCCGCACTTTGTAGCATCCGCGTATTCAGTTTCCAGTATCCCTTAAAACGATGCTGGAGACCTCCCCAGTCGAGCTCCACAAAAACTCCCCGGTGGTCGGAGAAAAAGACGTTCAATACACGCACATTGATTACGACCACCTGCCGAGACACATACACCCTATCTAAACATGCTGCATAGCCCCTACGCACAAAAGTATGCTCAATTCCAAAGTCACGTCCTCCGCGTACATCTACCAACCCCAAACCAGACAACAAGTCACCCAAAACAAGCGAACAGAACCCCGCCCCCCTCGGTTCAACATCTTTACGGCGCACTACACAGTTCCAGTCACCACCTACCACTGTAATTTCTGGCAGGGACCTCAAATAATATACCAAGACATCTCTAACAAAAGTATTTTTAATGTTAACATCATGTTCAGCCGGCCCATATACCCCTACAAAACCAACTCTTCTACTACCCCAATCCCCCACGACTCGCACCACGCGACCCTCCCCCCCTTCCTCCCAATGTCTCAGCACAAACGGGCTGGTCGCTTTTATCAACACAGCCACTCCACCTTTCAGACGTCTGGAATGAGTCACATAAATGTCATAACCATCCATCTCAAGCAAACTTCCTACTTTATGGTTATGTTCTTGCAAAAAACACACATCCACTGCAAAACGATTCAACCACTCACGCACCTGCACACACTTTCTGACAGATTTCAAACCATTAACATTAATAGTTACACACCTAACTGTGTTAAAGGTGGCTTTCCTCTAGGGGCTACCACTCCCTTTTTCTCTTTGCGCCGGCAAGCACCCAAGGCACTTCCCGCACCTTTGGCAATCCCCGTGATATTACCTGCTGTCCTGGACTCGCGCGACCTCCCCGCACCCGTGATTTCCGACCACGTCTTCTTCCCTGAACGTTGTCCAGGGGTCAAGACATCATCGGAGTCGGACGGGGTAGCCGCACGCTTCCTAGAAACAGCATCTTCAGACATGTCAGTACTTGGGGTATTCTCCTTGTGAATTTCTGCCTCAACAGTGTGAAAACTCGAACTCTCCAAATCTCTCACTTTAGCTATCTGATCAGCATCATCTGCACGTAATTTCCCCTCATTAGAACACAACACAGAATCAGACTCATGCGATGCTAATAGGTCACTTAACGCAGATACAATGTCGGCTTCCATCTCACCTGCCTCTCTTGCTATAGGGATTTCACTGTTCACATGTTCCACCTCGTCAAGGGAGGCAGTCCCAGGTAGAGTCACACAAGATGACTCTAGTAGCATGGCCCTATCAACCTCAGCACTCCATGATGTCATACGCGGCGATGTCTCGACAACCTCCTCTTCCAGAGCCTGACGTGGTACCTCACCGTCAGGTCGACGACCACGCCCTGATGGCGGCTGGCGCTGGACACACTGAGCCGCTATGTGATCCAGAGCGCCGCAGAGGCGGCAAGTTCTTCTCTGTCCAGGGTACGTAACGTACACCTGGGTACGAAACTCCTCCAGTTGAATGTACGAAGGAATCGGCTGACGCAGGGACATTTTCAACGTAAATGACCCCTCCTGAAGGCCATTATAGTGGCCGTCAGACCACCTACCCATGGTGACCAGGTGGATCTTCCCATAACGTTCAAAAACGTCACGTATATCAACTTCATTGGCCTCAAAAGGCACGTTTCGCACACGTACCCACGTATAGTATCGTGAAACGTCATGCAACTGGACAGAAACTGCTGGGGTGACTTGCTTACTTATATCCTGGTACTGGGTCACAATCTTCTCGTACATCTGAGTGTCACAAAACTTAACGAAGATCCGTGTAGTTCCATTCAAGGCGACGCCACACAAGGATTCACGTTGAATACCATAAGTATCACGAATGATAGCTGGCAGTAACACATTTACTGATTCGCCGGTGATAGATCCCTGCGTTAGTTGAATACAAACAGTATTAACGCGGCGGCGAAACGCAGTCGCCATTGTTGTTGATGGTGTAAACACTCCTCCACCAGGTGTCGGGACTGAGGAGCAACAGCTGACAACCGCTCAGCACAACGTCTGAGCAGAGAATGAAGCTGTTGTTGAAGAGGGGGGGGGGTCACAGCTGTTTGTGACATGAAAACGATCTCCACAATACGATTCTGCCTAGGGGAACTTATCCTCTGATCACTACAGTGCTGAAAATGTTGGATACCAACTCTTATCACCAGTGTTGAGTAGCCCTACAAGACAGTTACGCTGGGTGTGTAGCTGGCTGGGGTGATTGTTAAGTGTGGAAAAGGGGCGGTTGGATCGTAGGTATGTTCGAGTGGTTATGTTCAATAAATCTTTCCCAGATCCATGCTGTCCTAATCTTCACCTCGCCCATGTCAGATGACCCGTAAGGACAAATCAAGGCTATAATGAAGAAATAAATACAATTACAACCTGCTCGCTAAATCACTCATGATAGGATTATAGTCTTTAAAAGAAATGGTGAGGATTAATAAAAAAAATGTACACAAGTGTACAGTCGACAGCTGTAAATAAGAGTGAAACTCTTAAGACAAACTCAAATAGAAAAAAAATAGTACAGGAGTGGAATGCATACTTACAGGTTTGATGGAAGCAGCCAGTCGAGTGATTTCTCCACTGATTGGAGATTCACACATCACCTCCCACCGGGTGTAAAGAGGGGGGGTATAGCGGGAGCTAGACACTCCACATGCCTTAATTAGCAGACTGCCAACAAACAACCATCATCATACATTCATAATTTCCCTACTCCTATATTGAACTTTTGTCTCACATTCTCCATCCACAATCTTGATAACCTTTCATTTTCTGGAGCTTAATACAATAACTAGTTACCTGACCAGTCCTACAATTCGTCCAGGTCCATCTGTAGCCTTTCCTTTTACTTGCCTGTTTTTATTATCATAAGATTTTCATTGGCAAACAGTTATGTCATTCACAGTCAACAGAAACAGTATCGCTTGCTACGCTTCCCCATTTTTTCATCATTTCTCATAGATGTGTGCGCGCGTGAGCTCTCGTGTGTGCGTGCGTGTGTTCTTAGAATTTGTGTGCGTGCGTTGGCAAATGCATGTGTTTGTGTTACTCCGTGCATTGGCGTGAATGCTTACCTATATGTACTTATCTCTATGTGGTTGCAGGGGTCGAGTCTCAGCTCCTGAAAATGCTTATCAACTTTCTGCTTGCCAGATTCACACCTTCCTGGCTAGTTATACCTGCTCTTAAAACTCAGTATGGAGCCTTCCCTCACCAAATCTTCGCCAGCGTCATTTCACTTCTTGACCATCCTGAGGCCGAAGTACTTCCTGACATCTTTATGAATCATCTATGTCTTTAACTTCCTAGTGTGCCTCTGTGTACCTCTTTCTCACCTCTCAGTGTCCGTCTCGATATACCTTCTCAATTCCCTGAGTATTTTAAATGTTGCTATGTATCCCTATGTTTTTCTTTTAATGTTGTCAGTTTCAGTTTCTAGTATTGCATGATGTTTTATCAAGTGTGGTTCCATGCTGGTGCTACATACCCCAAGAATCACCTAACTCTTTGTTGAGTTTCCTGAAATCTACTCTTAGATTTGCTGCAGAAGTTATTCGGGTGGTGTGTACCTCCAACGATCTGCTTAACACTATGCTCACCCTCAGGTCTTTCTCTTTGACTGAGGTCTGCAGTCTGTTCCTTGAGTCGGTACTCTGTGTCTGGCCTTTTTGCACCTTATCTAATCTTCATAAGATTCGCTGCCTGACAACGATAGAGTGCAGTTGTGCTCTGCACCCCTCTGCTGATTTCAGGCGAGCTACCTTGTACCAACATGGTGCTGAGTGTGAGGAGGCGCATAAATACCATCGGTACAGAGTGGGGCAATTTCACCCTCTTCAGTGCAGGTGTTACTCTCGACCAACATTAGGGAGACGTATGGCATCCAGGACGATGAGGTATATGGTGTTGCCCTGAATGAGGCATGCAGAATCTTCGTCAAACTGAATTTCACGTCCGTGTACGAGTCTTTGGTGACGAGATTCCAAGACGTGAGTCTTGACGTTACTCCAGCTGTGAAGGTGCATTTGATCGACGTATCTCGCCACTTTACATGGGTTAAGATTCGTAATGTCCAATTTGAGACAGATGAGGCTGACATCAGGAGTGTTTTCGAGGCATATGGGACCGTACATCTGGCACAACAGGGCAAGTGGATGGCTGGTGCTTACATGGGCCATCTGGAGGGAACTTTTTCCCTGAAGAGGACTCTGAGAAATCCCATACCATCTTACGTTGTGTTGGAGGACTTCAGGATGCAAGTTATGGTATCGTACACTGGACAGAGATGTACGTGCAGGTTATGTGGGGCGTACGACCATATGGCGGCAGCATGTGTGAAGCTGAGGAGGGCGCCTGCACAAATTGGTGAAGCACCAGTTACCAGCATGGTAGCTGTTGTTGAGAGCCCCACGCGAAAGCAAGGGCTTGGGCGCTTGTGGAGTGAAGTGGTAGAGGATCCCATAGAGGAGACTGGCATGTGTGAGGCAAGCTGTGACATAACAGGATCTGTTACTAGGCAAGGGAAAAGTGCAGAAGTGCAAATGCAGGAGGAGGTACAGGCTCTTGAGGAAGAGCTTCAGGAAGTGTTGAGGACATTGACGCCGCCTGCAGAGGATGTTGTTCCTGAGGTGGTGAGAGGCACGGCATTTCCTGTAGAGGAATGTGATGATAAAAACCATAGCAGGGTTGACGGGCCAAGCAGTAAGCATGAGATGTCGCCGTATGCCGTGGAACGAGGCGTGGTGGAGGTTGAGGTTCATCGTGAGGGAATCTCAGAAGACAACATGGAAGTGGAGGGCATCACGAGGAAGAGAGCGCCGGCGTCAGACTCAGATGATGTCCTGACGCCGGCGCAGAGGTCTGGGAGGAAGGAAGAGTACTGTCGAGGTAGTCAGGATAAGAGGCATCGCAAGAAAGGATGGGGTGATGGTGTGAAGCCTTGTGCTGGCTCTGGGGCAGGAGGCCCTGGGATGAATGAAGAGAGGAGGAAGGACTGGAAACTATAAAGAGGCCTTAGGTGTATGACTGTGAACGTAAATGGACTGTGTAATAGTGTGAAGAGGGAACGGTTTCGAATGTTTCTGTGTAAATATAGGGTGGATGTAGTGTTCCTGCAATAACATAATTTCAAGGAGGGAAGAGAGCTGGAGGTGGTGGGGTTTCAGGTCATGACTCTGTCATCTGCACGTCTGAAAGGTGGTGTGGGTTTATTGATCAGGGAGGCAAGCCCATTTGTGTTGATAAGAAGTGAAGGGGAAGGGGGGGAGGGTGTTGCGTGTGGATGGGTGGTGGATGGGGCAGAGGGTAACCTTTGTAGGCATGTATGCACCTGCTGAGAATGATGTGAAAGTAAAGCAGGAATTTGTTTGTGATGACTTAGTTTTCTTCTTATGTGGTTTACCTAAGGTGGCCATCGTTGGTGGGGACTGGAACTGTGTTATCAGGAGGGCTGATGTGGAACCAAAATGAGCGAGGCACATGTCGGCAGTCTTACGAAACCTACTGAGGGATATTCAGTTAAGGGATGCAGTTGGAGGGGGAGTGTGGGAGGTGGAGCACACTTTCGTGAGGAGGGGTTATGCGGCTAGGTTAGATACCTGGAGGTTACCTGGAGGTTATTCCGGGGATCAACGCCCCCGCGGCCCGGTCCATGACCAGGCCTCCCGATGGATCAGGGCCTGATCAACTAGGCTGTTACTGCTGGCAGCACGCAGTCCAACGTACGAGCCACAGCCTGGCTGATCCTGCACTGACTTTAGGTATCTGTCCAGCTCTCTCTTGAAGGCAGCCAGGGGTTTATTGGCAATTCCCCTAATGCTTGATGGGAGGCTGTTGAATAGTTTTGGGCCCCGGACACTTATGGTGTTTTCTCTTAGTGTACCAATGGCGCCCCTACTTTTTATTGGCGGCATTTTGCATCGCCTGCCCAGTCTTTTACTTTCGTAGGGAGTGATTTCTGTGTGCAGATTTGGCACCATTCCTTCCAAGATTTTCCAAGTGTAGATTATGATATATCTCTCCCTCCTGCATTCCAACGAGTACAAGTCAAGTGCTTCCAAGCTTTCCCAGTAGTTAAGGTGCTTGACAGAACTTATACGTGCAGTAAAGGATCTCTGTACACTCTCTAGATCTGCGATTTCACCTGCTTTGTATGGAGATGTTAATGTACAGCAGTATTCCAGCCTAGAGAGAACAAGTGATTTGAAAAGGATCATCATGGGCTTGGCATCTCTCATTTTGAAAGTTCTCATTATCCATCCTATCATTTTCTTTGCACGTGCGATCGTGGCACTGTTGTGATCCTTGAAAGTGAGATCCTCAGACATTACTACTCCCAGGTCCTTTACATTACTTTTCCGCTCTATTGTATGGCCGGAGTCAGTAGTATACTCTGTTCTAGTTATTATCTCCTCCAGTTTTCCATAACGGAGTAGTTGGAATTTGTCCTCATTGAACATCATATTGTTTACCGTTGCCCACTGGAAAACTTTGTTTATATCTTCTTGGAGGTTAACCGCGTCCTCAGCAGATGACAGCCTCATGCAGATCCTAGTATCATCCGCAAAGGATGATACGGTGCTGTGGTGTATATCTCTGTTTATGTCTGATATGAGGATAAGGAATAAGATGGGGGCGAGTACTGTGCCTTGTGGAACAGAGCTCTTCACTACGGCAGCCTCCGATTTAACTCTGTTGACCACTACTCTTTGTGTTCGATTTGTTAGGAAGTTGAAGATCCATCTCCCCACTTTCCCAGTTATTCCTTTAGCACGTATTTTATGGGCTATTACGCCATGATCGCATTTGTCAAATGCTTTTGCAAAGTCTGTGTATATTACATCTGCATTCTGATTTTCTTCCAGTGCATCCAAGGCCATGTCATAGTGATCCAGTAGTTGTGAGAGGCAGGAGCGACCTGCCCTGAACCAATGTTGCCCTGGATTGTGCAGATTTTGGGAATCCAGGTGATTTGCAATCCTGCTTCTTAGCACTCTTTCAAAGATTTTTATGATGTGAGACGTCAGAGCTATTGGTCTATAGTTCTTAGCTAATGGTTTGCTGCCACCTTTATGGAGTGGGGCTATATCCGTTGTTTTAAGTGACTGTGGAAATTCACCCATGTCCAAGCTCCTCCTCCATAGTGTACTTAGGGCACGCGAGAGGGGTTTCTTGCAGTTCTTAATGAAAACAGAGTTCCAAGAGTCTGGGCCCGGGGCTGAGTGCATAGGCATGTTGTCAATGGCTTTTTCGAAATCTATCGGAGTTAGGGTAATGTCGGAAATCTGGCATACATTTATGGAGTTTTGAGGCTCATTCATGAAGAAATCATTTGGGTCGTCGATCCTCAGACCGATTAGTGGTTCACTAAACACAGAGTCGTACTGGGATTTCAATATTTCACTCATTTCCTTGTTGTCGTCTGTGTAAGTCCCATCCTGTCTGAGTAAGGGCCCGATACTAGATGTGGTATTTGCCTTGTTTTTGGGATATGAAAAGAAATATTTTGAATTTCTTTCAATTTCACTAATAGCTTTAAGCTCCTCCTGCCTCTCCTGGTTCCTGTAAGAGTCATTTAGCTTAAGTTCGATAGTTTCCACTTCCCTGGTCAGCACCTCCTTTCGTGTATCAGATATTCTAGCACTCCTGAGGAGCTCAGTGACTCTTCGTCGTCTTCTGTAGAGGGAGCGTCTTTTTCTCTCCAGTTTACTCCTGCTCTTCTTTCTTAGGGGAATATGCCTAGAACATGCTTCGGCTACCAGGAAGTTGATCCTTTCAAGGCACTGGTTTGGATCCATGTCATTTAAGACATCTTCCCAACATGTTTCGTTTAGGACATGGTTTACCTGGTCCCAGTTGATGTTCTTGTTGTTGAAATTGTATTTTGTGAAGACACCTTCACAGGTACATGCATTCTGCTGTTCAGGACCCCTATGCATGTACGTCTGGACTTCGATTAGATTGTGATCGGAATTAGTTGTTTTTGATATTCTTATATCTCTTATCAGGTCCTCATTATTTGTGAAGATAAGGTCAAGTGTGTTTTCTAGTCTTGTTGGCTCCACTATCTGCTGGCTTAAGGTGTGTTTTTCGCAGAGACTTAGTAGCTCATGTGTGTGTGACCTTTCATCTGCGCTACCTCTGGGGATTGTTTCAGCTATAACATTTGCTACATTCTTCCATTTTGTATGCCTTAGGTTAAATCACCAAGCAGTAAGATGTTTGGGGATGGAGCTGGAAGGTTTTCCTAACAGTAATCGATTTTCAGTAGCTGTTCCTTGAACTGTTGGGAGGTTGCATCTGGTGGCTTGTATGCAACCACAATGACTAGGTTTTGGTTCTCGATCTTTATTTATAGAACTTCAACTACCTCATTTGTGGTGTTCAGCAACTCCGTGCAGATAAGGGACTCTTTGACATACAGGCCAACCCCCCCTTGTTGCCTGTTTTTTCTGTCGCATCTAAAAAGGTTGTAACCACTTATCCATATTTCACTGTCAAAGTGATCTTTTGTGTGAGTCTCTGTGAAGGCTGCAAACATTGCATTAGACTCCACTAGAAGTCCACTGATAAAAGGTATTTTGTTGTTGGTGGATGGCTTAAGGGCCTGTATATTAGCAAATATGAACGAGGTTGTATTCTGTGTTTGTTGGGGGGATTTTGTTATTGGCATCAGTAGTTGTAATTCTGGAGGGCCATGGGTGGCCACTGGCTGCGCCTCCAGTCCAACAAGGCTCCAAGGTGGTGGACTAATTTTGTTATTTTCTTCCATTTCTCAAGGGGTCTTGGTAAAGTTTTTTCGCACAATAGAGGTAGCTTATTCGGATCATAATGTGGTTGTGGCAGAGGTGGGATGGGAGTCACTGGCGGGTATCTCTAGGGGTTATTGGAAGTTAAATACGGGTGTGTTAGGAGATGAGGAGGGGTTGGAGGGATTTACAACACTGTGGGAGGGGTTAAGTGCAGAGATACATGGGGTGGAGGATGTGGTAACATGGTGGGATGGTGTGGCTAAAGAACGAATTAGGCAATATTATGTGAGAGAAGGAAAACAAATTAATTCTTTAAAATATGGGCTGGCCAACTATTTGGAGGACAGGTTAAGGGGTTGTTATGCGAGAGGGGCAGTAGCGGGTATTTATCAAATGGATGACATACTGGCTCTTAAGGGGAGGCTGCGCGAGCTCCAAGATGAGAGGTTCCAAGCGGTGAGGGTAATGGCAGGTGTGGAAGAGGTGTTATGGGGCGATAAGCCTTCGTCGTGTGTATTGCGTAGGCAAAAGCAACGGCAGCAGGCAACAACTATTCCATGGTTGGAGGTTCATGAGTCGGTAGGTGGGTATAGGGTGGGTCAGGTTATACACACCACAGATGGAATGGGAGTGTTTGCGGACGAGTGGTATGGAAAGTATTGGCAAAGGGATGGGGTAGGAGCTGGGGTTTTAAAACAGGTGTGTGAGAATGTGATATGTCTGTTGGGAAACAGTGATAGGGAAGCATTGGGAGGGGAAATAACTGAGGGAAGGCTTTAAGTGAAATGCGTAAGGGTAAAGCTCCGGGAATCGATGGACTCCTGGCAGAGTTTTATCTACAGCATTGGGAGCTAATGAGGGTTTTTTTGGTTAGGTTGTTAAATTTAATGAAGGAGAGGGGAGAGTTGGGAGAGAAGCAAGCAACAGCTGTTGTAGTATTGAAGGGTAAGGGGCAACATACACTTAGGGACTACCGGGCAATATCGTTGTTATGCACAGATTATAAACTGTTTGCCAAAATTTGGGGGAATCGGTTTAAATGCGTAGTGAATAGAGTAGTATCGAGAACTCAGTTTGGGTTGCCAGGGAGGTCTATGGTGGAGGGACATGAGGTCCATAGGGATTTCGTGAAAGCAAAAGGGGGGGAGGGGAGGTTTGGTGGCTTTAGACTGGCAGGGTGCATATGACAGAGTGGAACGAGAGGCATTGAGAGCCATCCTCAGGGGACAGGTGTTTGGAGAAGAAATAGTGGGATGGGTATATGCTTTGTATCGTGGTGCAATGGCGAGGGTACAGATTAATGGGAGAGTGGGTGGGAAGATTGTAATGGAAAGGGGACTTCGACAGGGGTGCCCTGTGTCACAACTTTTATTTGCATGCATACAGGACCCCTTTTACAGGATGATGGAGAAGCGTACGTGCAATAGGGGGGTGAAGGAGGGTATGGCCAGTCTTAATAGGGTATGTTGATGACACTACTGCTCTGGTTAGGGAGGGGATGTCAATGGATATCTTGGATCGGGTAGTACAATTGTTCTCCGATGCAACTGGTATGAGAGTGAATTCAGAAAAGTCCATGGTCATGGGGTTAGGAGCTTGGGCTGGGAGGGTTGAGTGGGGTAGTTTAGTGGTGGGGAGGTGGGTGAACTTGTTAAAAACTTGTGGTCTTATCTATGCAGACGATCTGGATGTAGCACACAGGGAAAACTGGATTAGGTTGGTGGATAGGATTCAGGGGCGATTGGGTGCATTGAGGCCTTATCATTTGACCCTTGTACAGCGGGCCATTGTCATTAATGTCTTATTGTATAGTAAGGTATGGCACGTGGCGGCCGTGTTCCCATTAACACTGACGGCGATAGCGGACATACTTAGGAGGGTTTTTAAATTCTTATGGGGCTCGGGATGTGATTGGCTTAAAAGGGATGTGGTAATGTTACCTGTGCAGCAGGGAGGGTTGGGTTTGCTGGACTTAAAGAGGAGGGTCCAATGTGTCGTTATTAAAAGAGAAGTGGTGAGGGAAGGTGTGGGTGGGAGGGGTATTGTCAGGATCCATGAAATTTGAAACGAATGTATTCGGGAGTGGAGTTGCGGGAGTGTGAAACTGTTTTGAGGGCTATGGCGTGGGCTCGAGATCCGGGGAAGGTCAAAATAGGTGCGATGTGTTGATTGTTGGTGGGGAGGGTTGTGGCACCTGTAGAGGGAATTTTCCCCATGTATACATGGGGAAGTATATGGAATAGGTTAAGTAGGATGAGGTTACAACCACGAGCACATGACGTAATGTATCGTTTTCTGCACGGGATTTTGCCGTCAGGTACGGTTCTGAGGGATAGACGTGTGGTTGAGGGTGGTGTGTGTGGAATATGTGAAGGTGAGGAGTCGGCGTTTCATGTTGTATATTTTTGTGAGGGGATGGGTAGCATCAGGGGTTGGTTGAGTAGGGTACTCAGTAAGATTGGGGGTACAGGGATTTCTGTTCTGAGAGCTTTAAGTCTTGACGTGGAGGGCTTGGATGAGAGTAGCATTAGGGCTGTGGGGTACATTATGGTAGATTATATATACATATCATGGGGAATGAGGGGGAAAGGGGTTAGTGAGGTGAAGAGGCGGGTTTTAGCGGTTACGTTTTATAAAACGTGCCGTAACAGGGAAATTTATGGGAGAAGGTGGGAGCTGGCTTTCTCAGAGGGATATAGAGAACTTACGTTAGAGGTTTTATTAGATTTGTAAATCAGGTGGGAGGGGCAGGGTAGGGATGGTAAATGCTACTGTAGGAAGGTTATGTACAGGCTCTGGTGGCCTGGTGGTTAACGCTCTCGCTTCACACGGTGAGGGCCTGGGTTCGATTCCCAGCCAGAGTAGAAACATTGGACGTGTTTCTTTCCACCTGTTGTCTATGTTCCCCATCAGTAAAATGGGTACCTGGGTGTTAGTCGACTGGTGTGGGTCGCATCCTGGAACACTGACCTAAGGAGGCCTGGTCACAGACCGGGCCGCGGGGGCGTTGACCCCCGGAACTCTCTCCAGATAAACTCTCCAGGGGTAGAAACGGGGTCGCCTCCTTGTGGTTGACAGTTGCAAAGAATGTGCGCGACTTTAGTGTGGCGAGAGAGTTGGGATATTGTAACGTGCGAATGTGTATGAACCTGTGCGTATGGGATGTGTAATGACACATACACAGTTGTGGCTGTCTGCGCCTGCGTGCGCCTTAGATACGCTGTTGTAATTAAGGATTGGTTGAACTTCATTGTGGCAATGTTCCTGGAATTGTTAAGCACTAGAAGCGTATCTTAACCTGGTTTAAGTGTCAATGTGTAAGAATTGGTCATGTTTCCCTTATGTTAATATTTGTTTTTAAATGTAATATGTCTTTTGTGTTACTTTTTCACCATTACTTACATAATTACCACTTAGGTTTATTCATATATGTCAAGTTAGGATGTAAGTCAACAAGCTGGTGATAATTGTCATATTATTTCGGGGTGAGGAGGGGGGTAATTAATGTGTAATAACTTTAAGTCATTAACGGTAATACCAACTTTATTGGTAGTTGTATACATGTGTTTTGATATGTAATGTTCACATTGTGTTAGTCTTATTTAAGGTATTGTGATTTTGGTAGTCCTGCACCATCCATGGTTGTAAATTCTCTTTCCTCAAGTGACATGTGTCAAGATATTCCTAAATTGAGGATAATTAATGTCATGATTATTCAGATTGGTGATGGGGTTAGTTTTCAATGTGTGTGTGAGTGGGGGGAGGGATGATGGGTCACCTGTGTTGTGTGAGTGGGGGGGAGGGATGATGGGTCACCTGTGTTGCAGCACAGGTTTCTTAATAATGCATTTGTAGGTCTTGTGTAATTTGTTGCGAGTTGTATTATGGGTGAGTGTCATTAAGCTTGGTGCATTATTATTGTGTTGAGGTTGTAATTTAGGAGTTATATTTATAGCCATTTTGTGGCCTTTATTATTATCCCTTTATTCCTTCTTGAATTGATATGTTTTAAAAACTTGTAAATAGTATAGTGTCAGGTGGTGCCTGGATTGGAAATATAAACACATATGCAGTTTAATGTGATCCTTTATTGACAACGTTTCGCCCACACAGTGGGCTTTTTCAAGTCACAAACAGATCTGTAGATGAATGGTTCAGAGAACCGACATGTTGATAAATTAGACACATGTGCAACTCTTGGGTATCTTTATTGAGAAAACGTTTCGCCACACAGTGGCTTCGTCAGTCCATACAAAGGAGAATCTTGAAGAACAGGAGGAGAATGAGGTAATCAGTCCCTCAACCTTGAGTCGATGTGGTCAGTCCATCAATCTTGAATAGAATACGGCATACGTGCTGAGAAGGAGCTTATAAACCGTTGGCAGGAGAGGTGCAGAAGTCATAGGTCGTGTAACATTTGTTCAATGTTGAAGTAGGTCGTGCCCAAGAATTAGGCAAGCAAAGAATTCCCAAGTATTAAGATCCCAAGAAGTTGCAGTGTCTGACAGGTTTGTAGATGAATGGTTCAGAGAACCGACATGTTGATAAATTAGACACATGTGCAACTCTTGGGTATCTTTATTGAGAAAACGTTTCGCCACACAGTGGCTTCATCAGCACGTATGCCATATTCTATTCAAGATTGATGGACTGACCACATCGACTCAAGGTTGAGGGACTGATTACCTCATTCTCCTCCTGTTCTTCAAGATTCTCCTTTGTATGGACTGATGAAGCCACTGTGTGGTGAAACGTTTTCTCAATAAAGATACTCAAGAGTTGCACATGTGTCTAATTTATCACAAACAGATCTACCTGGTATGGAAGGTACGTGAGTATTTATAGTCAGGTTCAGAATGTTGAGGTCAGGTGGAGAATGCTGCATCTGATGATCTGCCGAGTGGGGTTATAGAGTCTAAAATCTTGGGTAGCTTGGAATGGAGATTGGATAAGTTGTGAGCAGACCTTCTGCAGTGTTCTATGTTCTTATGTGGGATAACAATGAAGAAGTTTCTTGGCAAGTGGTTCAGCTATGTTATAGAAGCCATTGTTCTGGTTGAAATTGTTGGTTATAGAGATAAGTGATGATTCCAGGATTCTTCGGTATTGAGTGTTGTCTTCTCTGGCGATAAGTCTTGAGTTTCTGTAGTTAATTAAATGGTTGTGTGAATTGCGGTGTTGTACACATGCATTCCTTGTATCGTCAGTCCTGCTTGCGTATTGGTGTTCTGAAATACGTGTTTGGAGGTCTCTTGATGTTTCGCCCACATATAATTTGCTGCAGTCATTACAAGGGATTATGTATACCCCTGCAGAGGATGGAAGCTTGTCCTGTCTATTACTGGTGATGTCCTTGATGGTCGTGGTTGTGGAGGTAGATACTTGGAATGAGGTATTGGAAAAGATGTTGGAAACATGTTTGGCAATGGAGTTGGTGGGGAGGACTATGTATCTCTTCTCGGCAGTGTCTTCTCTGGGTGTGTTGAAGATGTTTAATGCCCGCCGTCTGCAGTCTCTGATGAAGTGACAAGGATAGTGGAGTTTAGAAAATACTTGTTCAATTATAGTGCATTCTTCCTCAAGGAACTCATTGCTGCAGATTCTGAGTGCGTGCAGTAAGAAGCCTATAATTACACCACGTTTAGTTTTGGTGTTGTGGTGAGAGTAGAAGTGGAGAAGATCTTTTTTGTTGGTGGGTTTTCGATAGACTTTGATAAATTAGACACATGTGCAACTCTTGGGTATCTTTATTAAGGAAACGTTTCGCCACACAGTGGCTTCATCAGCCTATACAAAGGAGAATCTTGAAGAACAGGAGTAGAATGAGGAAATCAGTCCCTCAACCTTGAGTCGATGTGGTCAGTCCATCAATCTTGAATAGAATACGGCATACGTGCGGAGAAGGAGCTTATAAACCATAGGCAGGAGAGGTGCAGCAGTCATAGGTGGTTCACAGAACCAACATGTTGATAAATTATCAACGTGTCGGTTCTGTGAAACATTCATCTACAATCCTGTCAGACACTGCAACTTCTTGGGATCTTAATACTTGGGAATCCTACGCTTGCCTAATTCTTGGGCACGACCTACTTCCACATTGAACAAATGTGACACCATCTATGACTGCTGCACCTCTCCTGCCTATGGTTTATAAGATCCTTCTCCGCACGTATGCCGTATTCTATTCAAGATTGATGGACTGACCACATCGACTCAAGGTTGAGGGACTGATTACCTCATTCTACTCCTGTTCTTCAAGATTCTCCTTTGTATGGGCTGATGAAGCCACTGTGTGGTGAAACGTTTCCTTAATAAAGATACCCAAGAGTTGCACATGTGTCTAATTTATCAACGTGTCGGTTCTGTGAACCATTCATCTACAATCGATAGACTTTAAAACCAAGTCCATGGTCAGCTTTGCAGAGAAGAACATCAAGGAAAGGAAGAGTGTTGTCGACTTCTTCAAGTATGAACTGGATTGAGGGCTCGACCTGGTTGAGCTTGTCTTGGAGAGCTTGAACGTTGAAGCGTCTGGGAGTTATGAGGAGAATGTCATCAACATAACGGAGCCAGGTGAGAGTCAAAGGAATAATGGTGGAGAAACGCTCGGCTTCCAGATGTTCCATGTATAAGTTTGCCAGGACGGCACTGAGTGGCGAGCCCATGGGTAGTTCAAAAGTCTGGTGAAAGAGGTGGTTTTCGAAAGAGAAACACGTAAAGCCGACACATAGTTCAACGAGGTCGATGAAATCGCTGGCTAGAATAGGAAGATCAAGTGAATCGTCAATTTTCCTGCGCAGGAGATCGATGGCTTGTGTAGTAGGTACTTTGGTGAATAGGGAAGTTGCGTCAAGGCTGGAAAGTTTCTTGTTCCTGATGTTGATGTTGCGAATGTGATTGAGAACATCGCCAGAGTGTTTGAGATGTGCTGGACTGATAGTGCCCAAGAGTTTAGAGAGGTGTTTTGCGAGAATTCCTGAGAGTTGGTGGGAAGCACTGCCTATTCTCGAAGATATGGGCCTCAATGGGATACCAGGCTTGTGAGCTTTTGGCAGGCCATACATTCTGGCAGGTCTGGGGTTGCTGGGTATGGTGTGCAAAAGTTTCTTCCCTTGTTCTGAGTTCCTCAGAATGTGGCGAGTCCTTTGAAGAAAAGTTTTAGTAAGGTTGTCTACTTTGTTAGTTGTGAGAGGTTTGTAGGTATCTGGGTCATTAAGTAGATTGAGCATTTTGTTCCTGTAATCGTCAGTGTTCATGATAACAACACCACCTCCTTTATCAGCGGTGTTGACCCTGATGGTCGTGTCTTTTGCTAAACCTTTAAGTGCAGTGATGTAACGTCGAGGTATGACTGGGGAGCTGCATGTAGAAATGGCTACTCCGAGAAGAGATACATAGTCCTCCCCACCAACTCCATTGCCAAACATGTTTCCAGCATCTTTTCCAATACCTCATTCCAAGTATCTACCTCCACAACCACGACCATCAAGGACATCACCAGTAATAGACAGGACAAGCTTCCATCCTCTGCAGGGGTATACATAATCCCTTGTAATGACTGCAGCAAATTATATGTGGGCGAAACATCAAGAGACCTCCAAACACGTATTTCAGAACACCAATACGCAAGTAGGACTGACGATACAAGGAATGCATGTGTACAACACCGCAATTCACACAACCATTTAATTAACTACAGAAACTCAAAACTTATCGCCAGAGAAGACAACACTCAATACCGAAGAATCCTGGAATCATCGCTTATCTCTATAACCAACAATTTCAACCAGAACAATGGCTTCTATAACATAGCTGAACCACTTGTCAAGAAACTTCTTCATTGTTATCCCACATAAGAACATAGAACACTGCAGAAGGTCTGCTCACAACTTATCCAATCTCCATTCCAAGCTACCCAAGATTTTAGACTCTATAACCCCACTCGGTACATCATCAGCTGCAGCATTCTCCACCTGACCTCAACATTTTGAACCTGACTATAAATACTCACGTACCTTCCACACCAGGTAGATCTGTTTGTGACTTGAAAAAGCCCACTGTGTGGGCGAAACGTTGTCAATAAAGGATTACATTAAACTGCATGTGTGTTTATATTTCCATTGTGTCGGTATTTTATACCATTTATTTCCATGGTGCCTGGATTGTTATGTTATATATTGTGTTATTGATGTTATCCTTGTTCAAGTCATTTTTTAATTTTAAGTAGCAGGGGAATGTAGAATGTATTCATTGGTGGGGGGGGGGAGTGTAAGCAATACTAAGTTCCACTTTATGAACCTTGTGTACTTGTGAAACAACGTACACAGAAGCAGTCTGTAGGTTGTGTTAAGTTTATTTTAATGTCTTTATGTATGTGCTTATTCAGTAGATTGTGTAGTGAATGTTTATTGCTCATCACCAGTGTCAATGTTACATATTGATATATGTACCTATGCATATTTGTACATGAAGTTTTAAATAAAATATAAAAAAAAAAAATCTTCATAACCTTGCATTTGATGGGGTTAGATTATAGTAACCACATATCTCACTAATCTTGCACTTTATCCAGATGCAATTATAACTTTTCTTGTCTTAATTGGTGTTTATACATCTTGTTAGTTTTACATCGTCAGCAAAGAGAGAGACATCTGATACAGTCACATCTGGTATGTGACTCTCATTTTTCAGCCACAATACTGCCCCTACCTACTTACCTGGAGTCTACCTAGAGGGTATTCCGGGGATCAATGCCTCCGCGGCCCGGTCCATAACCAGGCCTCCCGGTGGATCAGAGCCTGATCAACCAGTCTGTTACTGCTGGCCACACGTAGTCCAACGTAAGAACCACAGCCCGGCTGATCTGGCACTGACTTCAGGTATCTGTCCAGCTCCTTAAAGGTAGCCAGGAGACTATTGGTAATTCCCCTTATGGCTGGTGGGAGGTTCTTGGACAGTCTTGGGCCCCGGACATTTATTGTGTTTTCCCTTAGTCTCGTAATGGCGCCTCTACTTGCACCGCCTGCCAAGTCTTTTGCTTTCGTAGGGAGCGATTTATATATACAGATTAGGGACCAGTCAGCCTAGGATTTTCCAGGTATATATTATGATGTATCTCTCTCACCTGCTTTCCAGTGAGTACAAGTCAAGTGCTTCCAGGCGTTCCCAGTAGTTAAGGTGTTTGATGGATCTTATATATGTAGTAAAGATTCTTTGTACATTCTCTAGATCTGCGATTTCACCTGCCTTGAATGGAGATGTTAATGTACAGCAGAATTTCAGCCTAGAGAAAACAAGCGATTTAAAAAGGATCATCAATGGCTTGGCATCTCTTGTTTTGAACATTCCCATTACCCATCCTATCATTTTCCTCGAAGATATGATAGTGGCACTGTTGTGAGCCTTGAAGGTCAGATCCTCAGACATTACCAATCCCAGGTCCTTCACATTACTTTTCCACTCTGTTGTGTGATTAGAGTTTGTAGTATACTCAATTCTAGCTATTATTTTCACTAGTTTTCCATAACATAGTTGGTATTTGTCTTCACTGAAAATCATATTGTTCTCCGTTCTCATAATACCGAACCTTGCGGAGCTTCGCTTGTCACTCTTCCTTATCATGTGTACTTACCTATATGTACTTACCTGTATTCCCGGATCGAGTCATAGCTCTTGGCTACTTCTTTGCTAGTCGCAATTGGGTCCACTCCTTGCTCCAAGAGCCTTATCGTACCTCTTCTTAAAACTTTATATGGAAGTTGCCTTCACTACACTCTCCAGAGTGTTACACTTCCTAATAATTCTAAGGCTGAAGAAATACTTTCTAATATTCCCCATGACACATCTAACTTTTTAACTTCCAGTTGTGTTCCCTTGTTTCTTTGTCCCATCTCTGAAACATTCTGGTCCTGTCTATCTTGTCACTTCATCTCAGTATTTTATACTTCGTTATCATGTCTGCCCTACTCCTCCTGTTCTCCAGTTTCCTCAGGTTGAGGTCTTTAACCTGTCCTCGTAGGACATGCCCCTTAGCTCTAGGACTAGACATGTTGCAAACTTTTGCACTTAAATTTCTTGACGTTTTTGACCAGATGTGGGTTCCTTACTGGTGCTACATACTCCAGTGTGGGTCTGACGTACACGGTGTAATGCTGTGAATGACTCCTTCCTTAGATGTCGAAACGCTATTCATAGGTTTGCCAGGCGCTCAAATGCTGCAGCAGTTATTTGGTTAATGTGCTCCACAGTTGATGTGCTCTGTATGGTGCACACCGCTGCAAGACCCTAGTCGATTTAGCGCCTTATTTGATTATAATAACAATCTGTATGGTGCTCACCCCAAGATCCTTTTCCTTGAAAGAGGTTTCCAGCCTTAGAGACCCCTAGCCTGTACTCCGTCTGCGGCCTACTTTGTCCTTCCCCAAGTTTCATGACTTTGTTCTTCGTGGTGTTAAACTCCAGGAGTCATTTCTGAGACCAGGCTTGCGGACTGTCCAAATTCCCTTGTAGTTTTACTTGATCAAACTTCATGAAAAAAAGAATATTGCTTTTAATATGACTAATAGTTTAGGGTTATTCAAATTAAATTAATTTATAATTAATTAAAATTTGGGAAGAATTTAAGGTATGAGTGACAGGTCATTGAAACCCCCCACCCGCATCATACTGGGACGGGTGTAATGTCATAGGCGAGTTGACATCTCAGTCTTACAAGCCTTCTACTGTTCCATTATTTTTACATGTCGCTGATAAAGTGAGACACCACGAAAGCGCTTGGATATTCACTATTTCACAGTAGTTGTTTTGCATATATATATATGTATATATATATATATATATATATATATATATATACATATATATATACATATACATATATATACATATACATATATATATATACATATACATATATATATATATATATATAAATATACATATATATATATATAAATATACATATATATATATATATAAATATAAATATATATATATATATGTATATATATATATATATATATATATATATATATATATATATATATATATATATATATATTTATTATCACACTGGCCGATTCCCACCAAGGCAGGGTGGCCCGAAAAAGAAAAACTTTCACCATCATTCACTCCATCACTGTCTTGCCAGAAGGGTGCTTTACACTACAGTTTTTAAACTGCAACACTAACACCCCTCCTTCAGAGTGCAGGCACTGTACTTCCCATCTCCAGGACTCAAGTCCGGCCTGCCGGTTTCCCTGAACCCCTTCATAAATGTTACTTTGCTCACACTCCAACAGCACGTCAAGTATTAAAAACCATTTGTCTCCATTCACTCCTATCAAACACGCTCACGCACGCCTGCTGGAAGTCCAAGCCCCTCGCACACAAAACCTCCTTTACCCCCTCCCTCCAACCTTTCCTAGGCCGACCCCTACCCCGCCTTCCTTCCACTACAGACTGATACACTCTTGAAGTCATTCTGTTTCGCTCCATTCTCTCTACATGTCCGAACCACCTCAACAACCCTTCCTCAGCCCTCTGGACAACAGTTTTGGTAATCCCGCACCTCCTCCTAACTTCCAAACTACGAATTCTCTGCATTATATTCACACCACACATTGCCCTCAGACATGACATCTCCACTGCCTCCAGCCTTCTCCTCGCTGCAAGATTCATCACCCATGCTTCACACCCATATAAGAGCGTTGGTAAAACTATACTTTCATACATTCCCCTCTTTGCCTCCAAGGACAAAGTTCTTTGTCTCCACAGACTCCTAAGTGCACCACTCACTCTTTTTCCCTCATCAATTCTATGATTCACCTCATCTTTCATAGACCCATCCGCTGACACGTCCACTCCCAAATATCTGAATACATTCACCTCCTCCATACTCTCTCCCTCCAATCTGATATTCAATCTTTCATCACCTAATCTTTTTGTTATCCTCATAACCTTACTCTTTCCTGTATTCACCTTTAATTTTCTTCTTTTGCACACCCTACCAAATTCATCCACCAATCTCTGCAACTTCTCTTCAGAATCTCCCAAGAGCACAGTGTCATCAGCAAAGAGCAGCTGTGACAACTCCCACTTTGTGTGTGATTCTTTATCTTTTAACTCCACGCCTCTTGTCAAGACCCTCGCATTTACTTCTCTTACAACCCCATCTATAAATATATTAAACAACCACGGTGACATCACACATCCTTGTCTAAGGCCTACTTTTACTGGGAAATAATTTCCCTCTTTCCTACATACTCTAACTTGAGCCTCACTATCCTCGTAAAAACTCTTCACTGCTTTCAGTAACCTACCTCCTACACCATACACTTGCAACATCTGCCACATTGCCCCCCTATCCACCCTGTCATACGCCTTTTCCAAATCCATAAATGCCACAAAGACCTCTTTAGCCTTATCTAAATACTGTTCACTTATATGTTTCACTGTAAACACCTGATCCACACACCCCCTACCTTTCCTAAAGCCTCCTTGTTCATCTGCTATCCTATTCTCCGTCTTACTCTTAATTCTTTCAATAATAACTCTACCATACACTTTACCAGGTATACTCAGCAGACTTATCCCCCTATAATTTTTGCACTCTCTTTTATCCCCTTTGCCTTTATACAAAGGAACTATGCATGCTCTCTGCCAATCCCTAGGTACCTTACCTTCTTCCATACATTTATTAAATAATTGCACCAACCACTCCAAAACTATATCCCCACCTGCTTTTAACATTTCTATCTTTATCCCATCAATCCCGGCTGCCTATATATATATATATATATATTATATATATATATATTATATATATATATATATATATATAATATATAATATAATATATATATATATATATATATATATATATATATATATATATATATATATATATATATATATATATATATATATACAGGATGGGTTCCACCTCTGGTGTAAATTGTAGGACCTATAGCCGCGGAGAAGTGGATAAAAAGGCTTCAAGGAAGAATATTTGGATTTCTTCCTGAAGCCGTTTGAATATTCCACTTCTCCTACCACCCCATCTTTTCATTCTTTTTTACCAATAGCTATATTTTATTACATAATATGGTACAAAAAGGTTTAAGAGATACATTGTTGATATACAGATGGCACATACAGTACATGAGATGTGAGAGATAAATGTTTGTCACTGATTATAATGGGAAAATCTCATCCATCTCTCCAGAACTGGGGCGCGTGCCCAAAATACAACAGGCATTACCCCTCTGAACAGCAGCGCTGAGTTGCTGGCACAGAAAACTAGCTGTCCTGGGATCTCTAGTTACCCTGATGAGTCTTTTGCCTAGCTCCTTAAGGAACTTAGATGCAGTCTTTCCCCGAGCCAAGGGTCTCTGAGCCTATGGGAGCAAACATATAATGATGGGCAAGTTCTCCATATTTTCTAGACTTTTGGGACTCCCTGAAGCTGGCGGCTGCTCCTCCTTCTTCCCTGGTGTATTGGAGATAGCTATCAGCCAAGGTAGATGCACATGTGTTGTCCCACACCACCTGCTTGCCGTCTGTCTAGGCTTGAAGGGTGATACCATCTGGACGCTTCTGGCTGCCATCAGATCTGCATAGTTGGGGTGGCTCCCTTACTGATGGACATCCAGCTCTTGTGAGGCTCCTCTTGATAATGTTATTAATCTCCTCATGTCTTGCAATCTTTCCCTCGGATTTACGGCACACAAGACCATTGTACCCGAATCGGTCTGCTGCTTCACTGCCACAAATACACCTGTGCTCGGCAAGAATAGGAGCAGCAACCAATGTGAAAGAATAATGAAATTTCAAACGCTTTCGTGACTTCTCACATTATCAAGGAACTATATAGTCCCTTGATAATATGAGAAGTCACGAAAGCACTTGGAATTTCACTATTCTTTCACAGTGCTTGTTTTGCATGTTCTGATATCGTAATAAAGTTGGTAGAATTACCGACAATATGTAAAGTAAAAGAACACAAGTGGAGACGCCCAATTAGTGATCAAAGAAACTAATTTCCGCAGACGCAAGTGCCTCGAATCAGCAGTGATCGCTGTTTCGAATACAATTAAACAAAACAACGGCAGCTTCACCATCTCTGAAGTCTTAGCAAGAATCCTCCTGAAAACAGTAAACCCTGCCATCACATAGTCTCTCCTGTTATACTACACAAAGCACAGAGAGTGAACACTGAAACAAGCTGCCTCTTTCCAGTCTATATTTATCCAACCTATTTTTATGTTACCCAAGTAATAGCTTTTATATCCTTTTACTCATGTACGAATTAATTGCTCTACCATATTGTATTACTACTACTACTTTTGTCACTACTACTACTACTACTACTTCTACCACTAGTGAACATCGAAATGGTACCTCACTAGTATTACACCTCACTCTGAGCCTTTATATACACTCTGTGTCCATGTATTGTTTGTAATGGCTTGACAAAGCTCCTGGAGAGCGAAACGTTGCCACAATAAAATGTCACATTAGTTGCACTTGTGTCCTTTTACTTTACATATTCTTATATCACCTGTTAACTGTAATATTATTGCATATATATATATATATATATATATATATATATATATATATATATATATATATATATATATATATATATATATATATATATATATATATATATATATATATATATATATATATATATATATATATATATATATATGTCGTGCCGAATATGTAAGACTTGCGATCTTGGCTTAAATAGCAACGTTCATCTTGCCATATAAGACAACCGAAAATTTGTGTATGCAATAATGTTGCAAAAATCATTCTGAACCTAACGAAAAAAATATTTCACTGTGTTTGTTTAATACTAAATTATCGTAAACGTATCTAAAATATATTTAGTTGGATTAGGTTAAAATAAATTGCGCTTGTTATAATAAGGTTAGGTAAGTTTTCTAAGATTCTGTTGGTGCAAAATTATAAATTTTTACATTAACATTAATGAAAAAAAATTATATTTAAATGTATAAGAGAAATTTTTTAGAAAGGATTTAATTTATATGAGCTCTTTCTAACTGACCAATTTTACCTATTAGGCACGACATATACATATATATATATATATATATATATATATATATATATATATATATATATATATATATATATATATATATATATATATATATATATATATATATATATATATATACATGTGTGTGTGTGTGTGTGTGTGTGTGTGTTTCATGCCGAATAGGTAAAACTTTCGATTTTGGCTAAAATAGCAACGCTCTTCTTGCCGAATAAGTCAAGTGAAAATTTACGTATACAATAATTTCCTAAGTTTTTACTAAGGTTCTTTTTGGTACAAAATTATTAATTTTTACATTAACATAAGTAAAAAAAGAAATGTTTTTAAACGTACATGAATTTTTTTAGTAAGGACCTAATTTTAAATGAGTTGAGCCTACCTCAGCGTCGGTGTACATACTGACATGGATATCCAAGTTCCCCATGACATCAGAGTGCTGTTTGGTCACCCAGCCATAACTCATGAAAATCGCTTGCATAAAGGAATCAGGTAATCACAACTGGCATCACTCTCCTTCAATGTATTTCCATGGAGAGGCTATAATGTGATGCTCATTGCTAAGCAACCTCCCTGCACCTTGCCTAAAAATTTTATATATGATAACATAATTTTAATGAACGACTAAGATATATTTTATGTCTGGCACTTTACATACCAGCTATCGTATGTTAAATGCAGCTAGGATAAAATATAAATATTAAAATCATATTACACACTTACATACCTAAGTATATAGATTATTACATACATTCAGTAAATGGTACCTTATTATTTCTTCGTTATGGCTCTAAATTTCACTTGGAGAAACCTATCGCTAGTTTCATTAAGAATTTGTTTTTAAAAGAGCGAGAAACGTTACAGAATAATCATAGACCATTTTGTGGGGACAAGGCAGACTGAACATCAGTGCACGGTTGTGGGGACGAGGCAGACTGAACATGAGTGCACGGTTGTGGGGACGAGGCAGACTAAACATGAGTGCACGGTTGTGGGGACGAGGCAGACTTTACATGAGTGCACGGTTGTGGGGACGAGGCAGACTGAACATGAGTGCACGGTTGTGGGGACGAGGCAGACTAAACATGAGTGCACGGTTGTGGGGACGAGGCAGACTAAACATGAGTGCACGGTTGTGGGGACGAGGCAGACTGTACATGAGTGCACGGTTGTGGGGACGAGGCAGACTGAACATGAGTGCACGGTTGTGGGGACGAGGCAGACTGAACATGAGTGCACGGTTGTGGGGACGAGGCAGACTGTACATGAGTGCACGGTTGTGGGGACGAGGCAGACTGTACATGAGTGCACGGTTGTGGGGACGAGGCAGACTGAACATGAGTGCACGGTTGTGGGGACGAGGCAGACTGAACATGAGTGCACGGTTTTGGGGACGAGGCAGACTGTACATGAGTGCACGGTTGTGGGGACGAGGCAAACTGAACATGAGTGCACGGTTTTGGGGACGAGGCAGACTGTACATGAGTGCACGGTTGTGGGGACGAGGCAGACTGAACATGAGCGCACGGTTGTGGGGACGAGGCAGACTGAACATGAGTGCACGGTTGTGGGGACGAGGCAAACTGAACATGAGTGCACGGTTTTGGGGACGAGGCAGACTGTACATGAGTGCACGGTTGTGAGGACGAGGCAGACTGTACATGAGTGCACGGTTGTGGGGACGAGGCAGACTGAACATGAGTACACGGTTGTGGGGACGAGGCAGACTGAACATGAGTGCACGGTTGTGGGGACGATGCAAACTGAACATGAGTGCACGGTTTTGGGGACGAGGCAGACTGTACATGAGTGCACGGTTGTGGGGACGAGGCAGACTGAACATGAGCGCACGGTTGTGGGGACGAGGCAAACTGAACATGAGTGCACGGTTGTGGGGACGAGGCAGACTGTACATGAGTGCACGGTTGTGGGGACGAGGCAGACTGAACATGAGTGCACGGTTGTGGGGACGAGGCAGACTGAACATGAGTGCACGGTTGTGGGGACGAGGCAGACTGAACATGAGTGCACGGTTGTGGGGACGAGGCAGACTGAACATGAGTGCACAGTTGTGGGGACGAGGCAGACTGAACATGAGTGCACAGTTGTGGGGACGAGGCAGACTGAACATGAGTGCACGGTTATGGGAAAGAGGCAGACTGAACATGAGTGCACGGTTATGGGAAAGAGGCAGACTGAACATGAGTGCACGGTTATGGGGACGAGGCAGACTGAACATGACTGCCCGGTTGTGGGGACGAGGCAGACTGAACATGACTGCCCGGTTGTGGGGACGAGGCAGACTGAACATGAGTGCACGGTTGTGGGGACGAGGCAGACTCAACATGAGTGCACGGTTATGGGGACGAGGCAGACTGAACATGAGTGCACGGTTGTGCGGACGAGGCAGACTGAACATGAGTGCACGGTTGTGCGGACGAGGCAGACTGAACATGAGGAGTGTATGGTTGTGGAGACGAGGCAGACTGAACATGAGTGCACGGTTTTTGGGACGAGACAGACTGAACACGAGTGCACGGTTGTGCAGACGAGGCAGATTGAACATGATTGCCCGGTTGTGGGGACGAGGCAGACTGAACATGACTGACCGGTTGTGGGGACGAGGCAGACTGAACATGACTGACCGGTTGTGGGGACGAGACAGACTCAACATGACTGACCGGTTGTGGGGACGAGACAGACTGAACATGACTGACCGGTTGTGGGGACGAGGCAGACTGAACATGACTGACCGGTTGTGGGGACGAGGCAGACTGAACATGACTGACCGGTTGTGGGGACGAGGCAGACTGAACATGACTGACCGGTTGTGGGGACGAGGCAGACTGAACATGAGTGGCCAGTTGTGGGGACGAGGCAGACTGAACATGAGGAGTGCATGGTTGTGGAGACAAGGCAGACTGAACATGAGTGGTCAGTTGTGGGGACGAGGCAGACTGAACATGAGGAGTGCATGGTTGTGGAGACGAGGCAGACTGAACATGAGGAGTGCATGGTTGTGGGGACGAGGCAGACTGAACATGAGGAGTGCATGGTTGTGGAGACGAGGCAGACTGAACATGAGGAGTGCATGGTTGTGGGGACGAGGCAGACTGAACACGACCTCCTTGCATGACGGACCAAGGCTGACCTAACTCTAAACACAACTTTGTACTGTCAAGTGAATTTTAGAGAAAGGTACAGAGAAAGCTTTATTTTTTATAAAGCATTGCTCTGTGTAGAGCTTTGTCAAGTCAAAAGACTTGATAAAGCTCTAGAGAAACACTTTCATAAAAGCATTCTCAGCATCTCTGTTTTTTCGTCAATGGCGTTAGCGTGATGAAACCAGTATTATAAAATACATAACTGAGTCAGGCGAAGTGTAAGAGAGAGTGAGAGAGAGAGAGAGAGAGAGAGAGATGTCATGGAGGCTTTGATAGTGGATTCCTTGTGTGCTCTGAAGTCGAAATATATCTTTGTGTCTGCTTTGCGAAAGCGGTTTAGCATGGAGGTACTGTAAACTGCCTGACCCACGTCAAATCTTGGTAGCCTCTAATCCAGGGGTTGGTAAACTGCTACCAGCGGCCGGCGTGCAGTAACTTGAAATATTTATAAATGGTAAAACTAATAAACCCTCATTTTCAGTCACTTCAGCCACTTATTCATTTAATTTTTTTTCATTCATTTATTTTTATAAGACTGATTTTTTCTTATACCCACAAAAAAGTGTAAAATATACGGTGTGGCACTTGCAGTAAAAAGGTTGGAGAACCCCATTCTAAGCCACTAACAACCCTGGACACTAAAGCAGACTTAGGAAGATTGGGGTAGAGTCTGTCATCCCTGCCTACAGTAACCATCTGTCTGTGTACATAGCTTGTATATTCGTATATATACTTGATGTGAATATACAGTGCTGACAGCTCGGAACATGCTACAACATGTTGACCTCGTCATACAGACAAGTAACTCATACAATATGAATGAAGTTGCAGACGTGATGGGCAATAGGCAATGGTTTTATACAATGCAATAAATGTTGTACAACAATATAAAAAATATACTCTTAGGAAAGCATAATGAATCGTGGTGGATCATTGAATAAGTGAGATCCATCAATCGCTGTTCAGGTGGTCTACGGGTTCTTAGTAAAATTATACACAAAAGAAGAAAGATACTTAACAGAAAAGGCAAAACTTCGTGCACACAAGTTACAACTGGTAAATCTGAGAACTCAGAGAGGACGCGAATAAGCAGTGTACAAAAAATTAATCCGCAGAGAGAGAGAGCGATAACCAAAGTGAGAGATCAAAAGAGCAAGAAGGAGAGAGAGAGTGTGTGTGTGTGTGTGTATGGGTGTGTGTGTGTGTGTAAGAGAGAGAGAGTGCAGGGGAGAGAGAAATATAAAGAAAGAGGGACAGAGAGAGAGAGAGAGAGAGAGAGAGAGAGAGAGAGAGCATTGCTGTAAGTTAATCCCACTGAATGAACAGTCTTATTTATTTAGTGAATCGATAAACCAGCGTGGGTTATTCAGTACTGTAGTAGTGGTGGCTCGATCCTCCGTCTTGTAAAAGCGAGACAGACACTAACCTGTGAAGACGTTCACTAGGCCTAGCCCTCCTCCGCCTGACGCACTACACTGGCGGTAGGCTCGACCAAGCGCCATTGCTGATGTTTGATGGTCTGAGACTGAGACCTGTTTGCTCAATTACCAAATCACGTTTCAAATGCAGATTAACATATGAGTGCAATTAAAGGCTGAGTGCACACAACACATTCACCAGAGAGACTGTGAGCTAAATCTGTCAGTCGATTATCATAATATTGATAATAATAATAATAATAATAATAATAGTTTATTTCTACAAATACATGTACAAGGTATACAGGCCTAGCTGACATAATGACATACTACTATATAGAAAGCCTCTTGTTATGTTGAGCATTTAGGGCAAATTAGGTCAGTTTTGTCCCAGGATGCGACTCACACTAGTCGACTAACACCCAAGTACCTATTTTACTGATGAGTTAACAAGGACAGAAGGCGTTTCATGGAAACACGTCGTAATTAATGTTTTCCAGCCGTACCGGACTAGGAGCGGGAACTCAACCCTGTAAAACAGAGAGAGGCAAGTACATACACACATACTCTGCCTTTCTCTCTACCTTTCTCTCTCTCCCTCACTCTCTCTCTCTCTCTTTTTTTTTTTTTTTACACAGGGTTTGACAAGGTTAAGGATCCCTAGCTTTATTGACAAGCTATTTACAGGTTAAGGATTCCTAACTTTATTGGCAAGCTAAGAGCTGTTACCTACATCAGCTCATTTGAAAGCATTTTTATTGTTATGAGACATACAAGTAGGGAACAGGATAAAGTTGGAGCCATCTGTGGGCCAGCATTTTCATTTGATCAACTGACTTTATCTCGTTGACATCATTATGCTGTACGAATGTGTTCCATACTCGAGTCATCCTGTGTATGTATGATCTCAGATGGAGTGATGTTCTGGAGAAGGGTACAGCCAGAGAGAAGTTGTTGCTTTCTGCCCGTCAGTACTCAGTGGTCAGTCGTCAGTACTCAGTGGTCAGTCGTCAGTACTCAGTGGTCAGTCGTCACAGTACTCAGTGGTCAGTCGTCACGTGAGGTCACAGACCTCACGTGTGGTATTTTAATTGAGTTAGACCTGATAGCTTGTGCTACCAGGTCGGTTGCCGTGTTCCTCCCTTAAGTCAATGTGACCTGACCTGACTAGGTTGGGTGCATTGGCTTAAGCCGGTAGGAGACTTGGACCTGCCTCGCATGGGCCAGTAGGCCTTCTGCAGTGTTCCTTCGTTCTTATGTTCTTGTGGCATAAAAGCTTGTTTCACGCTGTCCTCGAAGTGGATCCAAGTGTGGTATTTTGACAATATTGGCCTTGTACATAATAGTAAGGCCACCCACATCCCTCCTATGTTGAAGGCTCTGCTGAAATGACAGATCTATCCAGGATGGGTCCAGGCGAGAGATGAGACGTCTTGCTCTGTTCTCTACTCTCAAGCAGTCGCAGATGAGAGAGGGGGCAGGCAAACCAAGAAAGTGGAGCATACTCAAGGTGTGAGCGTACTTGTGCCTCGTACAGGATCTTGCAACCCCTACTGTCAAACAGATGCGAGATACGGCAAAGTGCTGTAAGCTTCCTGGCTGCCTTGTTTGCAAGATTTACAACATGGTTCTTCATGGTTAGTTTGGAGTCAAATTTCACCCCAAGGATATCAACTTCTTCTCCAGGTGCCAACACCCTCCCATTCATCCTTACTACTGCACCAGCATTACCATCATGGTGCCTAGAGACGATCATCATTTGCGTTTTCTCAGGTGCAAATGTTACTTCCCATCTATTTCCCCAAGCTGATATAGCTCTCAGCTGGTGATTGATGTAGCTTAGAGCAGCTGGCATTTGTTCTCTTGGATAAGTGAATGTCAGTGTACAGTCATCTGCATATGCATGTGATTCTGGGATGAGATGAAGAAGGTCGTTGAAGTAGACATTCCATAACAATGGACCCAGCACGCTTCCTTGTGGAACACTTGCCCCAATAGGATGTCTTGCTGATTCCGTTCCATTGAGAACTACACTTAGAGATCTACCATGAAGGTAATCACTGAGGAGACATAGTGTAGAGCCTGCAATTCCCAGTGCTTGAAGTTTTGCTAAGAGGCCCTGGTGCCACACCCGGTCGAAAGCGCCAGCAATGTTCAGTGCTACCACACAGCTGACTTTGGATTCATCCAGTGGCTGGTGCCACTTAGTGGAGAGGTTTAACAACAGATCAGCAGCAGAGTAACCTTTCCTGAAGCCATATTGACGATCACAAAGTAGTGAGTGGTAGTCAAAAAACTCTGTCATTTGTCTTGAGATTATTGTCTCAAGGATCTCTGTCTCTCTCTCTCTCTCTCTCTCTCTCTCTCTCTCTCTCTCTCTCTCTCTCTCTCTCTCTCTCTCTCTCTCTCTCTCTCTCTCTCTCTCTCTCTCTCTCTCTCTCACTCTCTCTCTCTCTCTACCTTTCTCTCTCTCTCCCTCTCTTTCTATCTTTCCCCTCCCTCTGCTCTAACTCTATCTCTTCCTTTCTATCTTCTCTCTCCCCTCCTCACACACCTTTCATTCATCTTCCCTTCCCTCCCTTGGCCTTCCCTAATTCCCCTCCCTCCCCTCTCTTCTCCTAATATTCTCTCTCCCTCTCTCTCTATCCCTTTCTCTCTCCCTCCCTCTCTCTCATACACAAGCTCCTTTCTATGGTAAAAAAAAAAATTGGGTAACCCAAGAGGATGGAGACCCGGGGTCTGGAGGTCGAACCCTGGAGGGAAAAACCTGGGAGGGAAGAATGGGAGGTAGAGCGCACCAAAATGGAGGAAGAGTGGGGAAGGAAGCTAGCTGAGCTTGGCAGGGTAATGGAGGAGAGGATAGCTGAAGAGAGCAGGAAGTGGGGACTACAAGTCTTAGCAACAGAAGATAAGATAAAGTGCTTAGAAGAGGAGCTAAAAAACCTGAAACAGAATAGAGAGACATATGACACCACAGGAAGGACATCAGGGACTTCTATACCAGTCACAGATAAGGGGATGTAGGGGTTCAGGAAAAGATGAGTACAGGAAGACCAATCGTGAAGCCTGCAGTCAATGCAGGAGACAAGACTTATGCAGAGACTCTAACAGTCAACTACAGTGGCAGGGAACAGCTGAGCAGGGAAGACAGTCCACTGAGCATAGGGGCTGCAGCAAAGGCAGGGGTTGAAGGCAGGAACATCTAGATAGAAGGAGATAAAACACCTCAGAGGACACAAAGAGAGACACAGTGGGAGGAGGAGAGGGAGAGGTCAGTGTTTGTCTACGGGCCCCAAGAAGTTGAAGGGGAAACCTATGATGAAAGAATCCAGGGGGAGAAGAAAGCAATTGAAAGTATCTTGAAACCATACCATGGGCGGGGATAGAAACCACAATCAGAGAGTCTCAAAACTCCAGACTCTCTGATCATGTGTTCTATCCCTGCCCATGGTATGGTTTGTTTGCAATCCATTACGATTTCGTGAGTCATGTATCTTGAAAGCAATAGGAGAGGGAGACATGACTCAGGTGGCAAATTTTTGGAGAATTGGGTTGTTTGCATGCAGAAGATGGCCTGTCAAAGTAGTCTTCAAGGCAGAATCAGCTCGAGCCAGGGTCCTGCAGGAGAAAGCATGACTGAGGGACAAATCAGAGTACCAGAGCATGTACCTCGATCGCGACCGACGGAACACAGGAGGAAAGGACGAGACTGAAAGAGAGGGTACAAAAACGGAAGGAGGAACGGGAGGCATCGATGAGGACGAGCAGAACCCAGACTCAGGTGGAAGGACAAATACACCCTACAGAGACACCCACAGAGGGACTCCAACCACAACAACCCCGAAGCAACTGAACAACCTCAACCAAAACCCACAGGCTGTTCCCTCTGCCCCCACCCCCACCACAAACCCCACCCACACTGTGAAAACCCCAATGTAGCTGAACAATCTCAACCAACACACACACACTGTTCCTTCTGCCCCCACCCCCTACATCACAAACCCCACTGCCACAGCAGCTTCCTACGGACACTCTGCCCTCACCTCCCCCCACCACAAATCCCACCCACACCACAAACCCCCATAACATCCCCAGGGCTCCCACCTCCCAACCCCAATATTCTCCCAGGTCCACCATGATAGACAAGAAGCTGAAGATGTGGTACACAAACGCAGATCAAATAGCAAATAAATACAAGGAATGGCACGAAAGAATCAACGAGAAGTCCGCGGACATCATAGCAGTCAAAGAAACGAAACTCACTGAGACAATAACAGATGCAGTCTTCCCACCAGGATATCAGATCCTAAGGAAAGATAGAAAGAGCAGAGGGGGAGGAGGAGTTGCACTGCTCATAAAAAGCCAATAGAGTTTCAAGGAAATGGAGGGCATGGACGAGATTGGAGAAAGTGACTACATAGCAGGCACAATTCAATCTGAGGAACATAAGGTAGTCATTGCTGTGATGTATAACCCACCACAAAACTGCAGGAGGCCAAGAGAGGAATATGATGAGAACAACAGAGTGATGGTGGACACACTGGCTGAGGTGGCGTGAAGAGCTCAAACCTGCAGAGCAAAGTTACTGGTTATGGGTGATTTTCAACCACAGGGAGATCGATTGGGAAAACCTGGAGCCCCATGGGGGCCCCAAAACATGGAGAGCCAAGATGATGGATGTGGTACTGGAAAACCTCATGCATCAACACATCAGGGACACTACCCGAGAGCGAGGGGAGGTTGAACCAGCAAGACTGGACCTTGTTTTCACACTGAGTAGCTCAGACATTCATGACATCATATATGAGAGGCTCTTCAGAGCTAGTGACCACGTAGTTCTGAGTTTTGATTACATAGTAGAGTTACAGGTGGAGAGGGTAACAGGAGTCGAATGGGAAACGCCAAACTATAAAAGGGGGGACTACACAGGTATGAGAAACTTCCTGCGGGAGGTGAAGTGAGACAGAGAAATGGTAGAAAAGACAGTAAATGAAATGATGGAGTATATAACAACAAAATGCAAGGAGGCAGAGAAAAGGTTTGTTCCCATGGGCAACAGAAACAATGGGAAGACCAAAGCGAGTCCTTGGTTTACCCAAAGGTGCAGGGAGGCAAAAACTAAGTGCATTAGAGAATGGAAGAGGTAAAGAAGGCAAAGGACCCAGGAAAACAAGATCAGTCGAAGAGCCAGAAACGAATATGCACAGATAAGGAGGGAGGCCCAGTGTCATTACGAAAATGACATAGCATCGAAAGCCAATTCTGACCCGAAACTGCTGTTTAACCACATTAGGAGAAAAATGACAGTCAAAGACCAGGTGATCAGGCTGAGGAAAGAAGGTGGGGAACTCACAAGAAATGATCAAGAGTTATGCGAGGAGCTCAACAGGAGATTTAAGGAAGTATTCACAGTGGAGACAGGAAGGACTCTGGGAAGACAGGACAGAGGGTGACACCAACAGGGAATAGACCAACAGGTGCTGGACGATATGCACATAACTGAGGAGGAGGTGAAGAAACTGCTAAGTGACCTTGATACATCAAAGACAATGGGACCGGACAACATCTCTCCTTGGGTCCTCAGGAAGGGAGCAGATATACTGTGTGTGCCATTAACCACAATCTTCAACACATCCCTTGAAACTGGGCAACAACCTGAGGTATGGAAGACCTCAAATGCAGTTCCCATTTTTAAAAAAGGAGACAGAAAAGAGGCACTAAATTACAGACCAGTGTCACTGACCTATATAGTATGCAAAGTCATGGAGAAGATTATCAGGAGGAGAGTGGTGGAGCACCTGGAACAGGACAAGATTATAAATGATAACCAGCAAGGATTCATGGAAGGTAAATCCTGTGTCACAAACCTTCTGGAGTTCTATGACAAAGTTACAGAAGTGCGACACGAGACAAAGGGGTGGGTTGATTGCATTTTCTTGGACTGCAAGAAGGCCTTCGACACAGTTCCTCACAAGTGACTAGCACAGAAACTAGAGGATAAGGCGTGTATAACAGGAAGGGCACTGCAATGGATCAGAAAATACCTGACAGGGAGGCAACAATGAGTCATGATATCAGATGAGGCATCACAGTGGGTACCTGTGACGAGCGGGGTCCCACAGGGGTTGGTCCTAGAACCAGTTCTATTTCTGGTATATGTGAATGACATGATGGAAAGGATAGACTCAGAGGTGTCCCTGTTCGCAGATGATGTGAAGTTAATGAGGAGAATTAAATCAGATGAGGACCAAGCAGGACTCAAAAGAGACCTGGACAGGCTTAACACGTGGTCCAGCAACTGGCTTCTCGAATTCAACCCTGCCAAGTGCAAAGTCATGAAGATTGGAGAAGGGCAAAGAAGACCGCAGACAGAGCATAGACTAGGTTTGGAACCCACACCTGAGCAAACACGTCAAGAAATTAGAGAAAGCGCAAAGGTTTGCAACAAGGCTAGTTCCGGAGCTCAGGAGTATGTCCTACGAAGAAAGGTTGAGGGAAATCGGACTGACGACATTGGAGAACAGGCGGTTCAGGGAAGACATGATAACGACATACAAAATACTGCGTGGAATAGATAAGGTGGACAGAGACAGGTTGTTCCAGAGAGGGGACACAGAAACAAGGGATCACAATTGGAAGCTGAAGACTCAGACGAGTCATAGGGATGTTAGGAAGTATTTCTTCAGTCATAGAGTCATCAGGAAGTGAAATAGCCTAACAAGTGATGTAGTGGAGGCAGGAACCATAGATAGCTCTAAGACGAGGTATGACAAAGCTCTGGAAGCAGAGAGAGAGAGGACCTAGTAGCGATCAGTGAAGAGTCGGGGCCAGGAGCTGTGTCTTGAACCCTGCAACCACAATTAGGTGAGTATAGTTAGGTGAGTACACACACACACACACACACACATACACACACACACACACACACACACACACACACACACACACACACACACACACACACACACACGCGCACATTCACACACAGAGAATTAAATCAGATGCGGACCAGACAGGTCTACAAAGAGACGTGGACAGGCTGGACTCGTGGTCCAGAAACTGGCTCCTAGAATTTAACCCCGACAAATGCAAAGTCATGAAGATCGGAGAAGGGCAAAGACCGCAGACAGAGTATAGGCTAGGAGGCCAAAGACTGCAAACCACACTCAAGGAGAAAGATCTAGGATTGAGTATAATTCCGAGTACATCGCCAGAAGCACACATTAACCAGATAACTGCTGAGGAATATGGGCGCCTGGCAAACCTGATAATAGCGTTCCGGTACCTCAGTAAGGAATCGTTCAAGACTTTATACACTGTGTACGTCAGGCCCATACTGGAGTACACAGCACCAGTTTGGAACCCACACTTGGTCAAACACGTCAAGAAATTAGAGAAAGTGCAAAGGTTTGCAACAAAGCTGGTTCCAGAGCTAAGGGGAATGTCGTATGAAGAAAGGTTAAGGGAAATCGGTCTGACGACACTGGCGGACAGGAGGGTTAGGGGAGACATGATAACAAGGGGTCACAATTGGAAGCTGAAGACTCAGATGAGTCAAAGGGATGTTAGGAAGTAATATTTCTTCAGCCACAGAGTTGTTAGGAAGTAGAATAGTCTGGCAAGTGATGTAGTAGAGGCAGGAACCATACATAGTTTTAAGACGAGGTATGATAAAGCTCATGGAACAGAAAGATGGAGGGCCCAGTAGCAGTCAGTGAAGAGGCAGGGCCAGGAACTGAGTCTCGATCCCTGGAACCACAGTTAGGTGAATTAAGTGAGTACACACACATTCACACACACACACAAACAACACACACAGCAACTGTAGCCCCAATTTTTAAAAAAGGAGGCAGACACGACGCATTAAATTACAGACCAGTGTCACTGGTATGTATAGTATGCAAGGTCATTGAGAAGATTATCAGGAGAAGAGTGGTGGAGCACCTAGAAAGGAATGAGCATATCAGCGACAGCCAGCACAGGTTCGACGGGAAATCCTGTGTAACAAACCTACTGGAGTTTTATGAAGCAGTAAGACAAAAGAGAGAAAGGTGGGTAGTTTGCATTTTTCTTGGACTGTAAGAAGGCGTTTGACACAGTTCTGTACAAGAGATTAGTGCAGAAGCTGGAGGACCAGGCAGGGATAACAGGGAAAGCACTTCAACGGATCAGGGAATAACTGTCAGGAAGACAACAGCGAGTCTTGGTACGTGGCAAGGCGTCAGAGTGGGCGCCTGTAACGAGCGGAGTGCCACAGGGGTCAGTCCTAGGACCGGTACTTTTCCTGGTATTTGTAAATGACATGATGGAAGGAATAGACTCCGAAGTGTCTCTGTTTGCAGATGATGTGAAATTGATGAGAAAAATTCAATCCGATGAGGACCAGGCAGAACTGCAAAGGGATCTGGACATGCTACAGGCCTGGTTCAGCAACTGGCTCCTAGAGTTCAACCCCACCAAGTGCATAGTCATGAAGAGTGGGAAAGGGTAAAGAAGACCACAGACGGAGTACAGTCTAGAGGGGCCAGAGACTACAAACCTCACTCAAGGAAAAGGATCTTGGGTGTGAGTATAACACTGGGCACATCTCCTGAGGCGCATATCATTTGTAACGTGGGGGTTTTAGAAGATAAAGGTGGTGTAGTAATACACTTGGGTATGGCGGGTAACACTTGTATTTGCTGAATCGTGAGGGAAGGCCCAGCCTACCTGTTCTTGCCTATGGGTCTGCGCGGGAACTGAGGGCGAGGCAGGGTGACTGCCGCTCACATGTGGCACCATGTGACGTCACATGCTAGCCCCTAGGCCTAGCAAGGGACCTTATATATAAAATATATAGATGATAATTAACTACGATACTCAGATACGCTACACAAACATATTCAGTAGCTATGCTGACACATCAACCAAATAACTGCTGCAGCATATGGGCACCTAGCAAACCTAGGAACAGCATTCTGACATCTTAATAAGGAATCGTTCAGGACCCTTTACACTGTGTACGTTAGACCCATAATGGAGTATGCAGCACCAGTTTGGAACCCACACCTAGCCAAGCATGTAGGAAAACTATAGAAAGTGCAAAAATTTGCAACAAGACTAGTTCCAGAGGTTAAGGGAAATCGACCTGACGACACTGAAAGATAGGAGAGATAGGGGGAATATGATAACGACATATAAAATACTGAGAGGAATCGACAAGAGGAATCGACAGGATGTTCCAGAGATGGGACACAGGAACAAAGGGCCACAGTTGGAAGGTGAAGACTCAGATGAATCACAGGGATGTTAGAAAGTATTTCTTCAGTCACAGAGTTATCGGAAAGTGGAATATCCTGGGAAGTGATGTAGTGGAGGCAGGATCCATACATGGCTTCAAGAAGAAGGATGATCAAGCTCTTGGAGCTGGAAGAGTTGTCAGCATAGTTGCTGATCCCCCCTAACATGTATTTTATAGCTTAGCTGAGTATCATAGTACCATCCATGTGTGTTATATAGAAGATCCCTACAAGGCTTAGTGACTGTTTGTGTGACGTCACGGGATGCGCATGTGTACGTGAGTACCTCTGTAACTTCCTCAGTCCACGCTTAGATATACAACAGGCAAGCAGGCAGGCCGGGCCCCTTCCCTTACCACAGTCTGACAATATGTAGTGTTACCATCCACAAGTATGTTTATCTTCTACCATCATATCTCCTTAAGAACCCCCACGACAGAGTGACCTAATAGCGACCAGTGAAGCGGCGGGGCCAGGAGCTATGACTTTACCCCTGCAACCACAACTGGGTGAGTACAACTAAGTGAGTACACACACACACACAAACACATACTCACATTTCCCATGAATAATAATAATAATAATAATAATAATAATAATAATAATAATAATAATAATAATAATAATGAGGGTTTCATATTCGTCGTTATCATTATCATTAATATTGGTAAAATTACCGAAAATATGTAAAGTAAAAGGACACGAGTGCAACTAATGTAACATTTTATTGTGGCAACGTTTCACTCTCCAGGAGCTTTGTCAAGCCGTTGTGAATAATACACGGACACAGAGGGTATATATAGGTGTGGAAAATTGCATTTATCTGAATGTAACTAATTATGTACATAACAGTAAATGATAACAAAGATAATTATTATTTATCAATGTTACATAGACAAGTAGGAATTTGGGACACCTTGGTCGTAAAAAATGTCCCCCTTCGATACCTACCACTGTCATAACCACAAGTTGCTCTGGACCTATTAATTAAATGAAATATACATACACCAGGAATACTGGTAAATATATAAATTTGTGGACTGTATATTAAAAATAATAAATGGTTATATATATACACAATTACATAACAGAAGGAAAATATATCTTAATATCACTCACCAATTTTACTGGAGAATAATGTGTATCATACTCAGAAAACCTCACTCTAACTAAATCTATGAAAATAATGCTGGCCAGAATTACACACAAATCTAGAGAGCTTATCTGAGGTTCCTGGAGCTGTCTTGTCCAGTCGTCTGATATCTCAAGTTATGCAGGAATGCACATCCACCAATTTCGCCTCCTATTTGAGAGGTGTCAACACAATTTTAACCTGTAGAGCACGAAAAATTCTTCCCATTACACCAACGTTTGTACAAAGTTCAAAACCAAGAGGGCGTCTCCTCTGCGCAGCCTCAGGCTTTCCGTTTTCTGTGACATAAATATTATTAAATACAGTATGGCCATCTATTTACATATAAATACTGAATTTCTGGAAAATATATACAGTATTTTCCACAATAGGCTTAGAGCGAGGTGTAATACTAGTGGTAGTAGTAGTAGTTATATAAGTTGTAGTAGTAGTAGTAGTAGTAATACAATATGGTAGAACAATTAACTTGCACATGAGTAAAAGGTTATAAAAGCTATTACTCTGGTAGCATAAAAATATGTTAGACAAATATTGACGGTTGGATTTGAGAAGGTCTGTTTCAGTGTTCCTCCTCTGTAATGTGCTTGAGTAGTATTGGCAGGAGAAACTATGTGATGGCAGAGTTTACTGTTTTGCAGGAGGATCCTCGCTAAGACCTCAGAGATGATGAAGCTGCCTTTGTTTTGTTTAATTGTATTAGAAATAGCGATTAATGCTAATTCAAGGCACTTGCGTCTGCTGAAATTAGTTTCTTTGATCATTAATCGGGCGTCCCTGATTTTTATGAGATGATTGGCGGAATTTCGGTGTTGAATGCAGGCGTTGTTCAAGTTATCGTTCCTACATACATTAATGTGTTCAGTGAGGTATGTTTCGAGGTGCCTTGCTGTTTCTTGCTGTTTCACCTACATAAATCCTGTCACAGCCTCCACAGGGTATAGTGTAAACCTCTGCACTAACTGTTTCATGATGCTTGGATTTTGTCCTGGTTAGAATCTTTATTGAAGTGATGGATGCGATGGCGACTCTAGTGTTAGCTTGTGCTAGTACTTAAGAAACGTTCAGTGCAACCTAGCTGTTGGAAAGAATTATAACACATGAAGGTTACAAAGGAAGGTAGACAAATTAAGTAAAAATTTCCCTTGTGGTTTCTTGGTCTAAATAATATAAACTTAAGAAATGGTTAACTGCTTCTCAAGCCGTCGTTATAAAACGTGGTCGGTGGAAGAAAAACGCGTAATGACCGTGTATCTCTCTTCCAATGTTACTCTGGGACTATTTTATATTTCATATTATTTGTGTGTGTGTACACAAAACGCTAAATATATTTTATAACAATATTTGTCGTGGGAGAAGAGTTAAGGTTTATCAGTAATACGTAAGATAACATTCAGCTGGTCAGTGGAGTGACATTCTCAGTAACACGTAAGACAACATTCACCGGGTCAGTGGAGTGACGTTCTCAGTAACACGTAAGACAACATTCACCGGGTCAGTGGAGTGACGTTCTCAGTAACACGTAAGACAACATTCACCGGGTCAGTGGAGTGACATTCTCAGTAACACGTAAGATAACACTCAGCGTGTAAATTGAGTGACTTTCTAAGTAACACGAAAACATAATACACAGCCTCATTCACAGAAATGAAATGCTCCTCCTCCCATGAGGCATCTTGCTCATAGCTGTAAAGTGTAGGCAATCAGGGCCATGCAGACGCCAGAGGGTCAGGCAGGGCCATGCAGCCGCCAGAGAGTCAGGCAGGGCCAACCTCGCCATCGACCAGCGGCCAGGACTCAGGACACAGCAAGATCAGACAGTCGCTGTGACAGCTCCAATCTAAATTCGTTAATGTTCATTGCCAAGTAAAATAAACAGATTGAGAGAGTTGACCCAGTCTCTGAAGATCCCGCAAAGAAACTCAACCACTCTGAGGCAACTATTCAATAATGTACAATATATTTCGTCTCCAGGGGAATTCTTTTTGTTAGTATTGTCGTTGTTCCTCTCCTTTACCACACCTGCCGTCTCCCACCAAGGTGGGGGTGACTTAAGATGAAACGCATTCACCGTCATTCATTCATTCATTCACTGTCTTGCCGGTAGCGTGTTGACATCCAGTTAGACAGCTCTCTAAACTGTATCATTCTCACCTCTCCTTTAGAATGCAGGCGCTGTACTGCCAACCTCCAGGACTCAAGTCCAGCAAACCAGTTTTTTCCCTGAATCCCTTTATGAATGTTATCTTGCTCACACTCCAACAGCACGTCAGGTCACATAAAGCCACTTACCTCCACTCATTCCGATATAACGCGTTCACACAAGCCTGCTGAAAGTTCAAGCCCCTAGTACTCAAAATCTCTTTTACCGTCTTTCTCCCCCAACCCTTGCTGAGACGATCGTTACCCTTCCTTCCCTCCACTCCATATTTATAGGCTCTCCAGTCATCCTAGATTGCTCCATCTTCTCTAAGTGCACAAAGAACTTTAACAAACTTTCTTAGCCCTCTAACTTAAGTATATGATATCCCCACACCTTTTTCTAATCTCTACACTCCGAATTCTCCGCATCATATTCTCACCACTCATTGCTCTCAAACATGACATCTCAATTCTCCAGCCTCCTTCGTCCTGCAACATTAAAAACTGGTGTAACATTGGTGGTGTTACTATACTCTGGTACATTTCCCTGTTTTGTCTCCGTGGATAAAGTTTGTCTCCACAGACGCTTACTGCACTACCCATCTTTGCCCCTCTGCTACTGAGTGGTTTATCTCGTCTTTCATAGGCCTGTCCACTGACAGGTTCACTCCCAAATATCTGAACACATTTACTTCCTCCAAACTTCCTCCAAATCTGACACAAACTTTTATTGCCTAATTAATTTTTGTTACTCTCATTGTCATCCTCTTTCCTATGTTCATTTAAACAAATCCTCTTACTACATACTTTTCCAAATTCTTTCACCAACAATTTACAACTTTTCTTTAGATGATCTCAAAAGAACCGTGTCATTGGCAAACAGGAACGGTGTCTAATTCTGTATTTATCAATTCCACACGTCTACCCAACACTCTAGCATTCGCTTTTTTTTTTACAACCCCATCTATAAATATGCTAAACAACCAAAGTAATCTACCACCTATTACGTACATTTGTAGCATCTGCCACATTGCTCTCCCATGCACCCTACAATACGCCTTTTCTAAATACATAGAAACAAGATAAAGTTACTTACTTTTGCCTGAGTACTGCTCAGTAATATTCTTCAATGTAAACATTTGCTCAAGATATCCCCTACCCTTCCTATATCTTCCTTGCTGCTCTGCAGTCCTACTTTCTACCATACCTTTAATTTTTTCAGGAATAATTCTACCACACACTTTAAATGGTATAATTAACAGGCTTATTCCCCTATACATTTTACTCATTTTCGTTCCCTGTTCCCTTATTCATGCTCTCTGCCAATCATTAGGTATCTTCTCTTCTTTCATGTAGATGTTGGATGAATGCACCAACCACTTAAAAACTATATCCTCATTTTTTTTTTTTACATTTCCCTTAATCCCATCTACCCTAGTTGGTTTACGTCTTTCATTCTACTCATTGTTGCAAACATTGCCCTCACACTCACATTATTACAAACACTGCCCTCACACTTACATTGTTACAAACACTGCCCTCACACTCACATTATTACAAACACTGCCCTCACACTCACATTATTACAAACACTGCCCTCACACTCACATTATTACAAACACTGCCCTCACACTCACATTATTACAAACACTGCCCTCACACTCACATTATTACAAACACTGCCCTCACACTCACATTATTACAAACACTGCCCTCACACTCACATTATTACAAACACTGCCCTCACACTCACATTATTACAAACACTGCCCTCACACTCACATTATTACAAACACTGCCCTCACACTCACATTATTACAAACATTGCCCTCACACTCACATTATTACAAACACTGCCCTCACACTTACATTGTTACAAACACTTCACTCACACTCACATTTCGCTCTCTCTTTCTCCTAAGAGATGTTACACCTCCTCAGTGCCTGTAATCACGACCTCCTTTTCTTCATCTCCATTAGCAACTTAAAATATTCCTGCCATCTTTCCAGTACCTCCTCCAAAATCACTGCGTATGAAAATGAAAGACTTGGCAGACAATTCAGAATATCTCCAAGAAAAAACAGAAGTGTGATGAATACACTAAGAGGGACCTCGATGGGTGTCAGAGGTCCCGTCTTTTCAATGCTCTCTTCGTGCGTAAGGAGATTTTCCAACAAACCTCTTTGTTTCATCATGAGAAAACTTAAGAAGTTTCTCTAATCAGTGTCTCACTTACTGAGCTGTGGTTCGCATATTAGACTATGGTTAGAAAAGCAACAACCTGGTTGGTCAAGCCTTAATCCGTCAGGAGGCCTGGTTTGGGACCTGACTGCGGTTGGCGTTGATCCGCGGAAGCATCCTTCCTGTACCCTTCATTTATTCCCATGTAACATCTCCCCATTTTTGTTTATAACTTCAAAATCCATTTCTTCACTTGACTTTCATAACTTATTTTTCCCCATCCAAAACTTTCTCTTATTCTCAGCAAAATTTGTTGATAAAGCCTCACCCACTCTCTCATTGGCTCTCCTCCTCTGCTTCCTCATCACTCTCCTAAGTTCTCTTTTTCTGTCCATATACTCTATTATTTCTTCATTTTAAAAGACTCATATGGTATTTTTTTCTACTTTACCACTCTCTTTATCTCCTCATTCTGCAACTCTTCTTCTCAGTAACTCCTCTTATTTCCATAATCTTCAGCTGCGCATACTAACCCATCTAATATCTCTTTAACCCTTTCTTCATTACTCGCACTTTGTCTCTAGCCCAAAACTATTTCTTACTATAATTTAATCACTTTCACTTCAGTCTTACCCACCGATGACATTCTCCTTGTGTCCCATATACCTCTGGTTTTGTAGCTGCCACTGAATAATGCTATGATATGACTCATGAAATCGTAATGACACGATTGCCAACAAACCATACCACGGATGGGGTTAGAACCCGCGATCAGAGAGTCACAAAACTCCTATTACCAGACTTCTTTCTATACACAATTAGATATCCCAATAGGAAGAACTATAAGTGGCTGCCAGAATAGTTTTTTCCTTCCTCCAAATTTTTGGTTTTACACAAGTAACTCATTTAGAAGAAAACTTATGACGACGTTTCGGTTTTACAAAGTGACTTTTTCTTCTTTTTTGGTTTTATTTCCCATAACAAAAGACCTCATCCGATCCACTTCAAATTTTCAGTGGTGGTGTACGGTAACCAGCACAACGTTCTTGGAACACTTGGCATGGGCAGATGGCCTGTGACCAAAGTTGTTTAGCCCATCTCAGCCTCCTGAGGGTGTCGAACCAGGTAAGAACCAGAAATAGTGGATTTAAGTTGGATAAATTTAGATTTAGAAAAGACATAGGTAAGTACTGGTTTTGGAAGAGTTGTGGATGTGTGGAACGGTCTTCCGAGTGGGGTGATCGAGGCTAGGACCTTGGGTAGCTTTAAAAAGAGATTGGACAAATATATGAGGGGGAGGGGCGGGTTTGGTTAGTGTCGTGGGTACAGGAGTATATTCTTGGGTAGTTTTGGGCAGGGAAGGTTTTGATAAGGACCTACCTTATATGAGCCAGTAGGCCTTCTGCAGTGTTCCTCCATTCTTATGTTCCTATGTTCTCGTTCAGTAGCTCCAATAAGTTCCAAAGCTCTTTGCGACGTACCTCCAAATGATCATAAAAGGTTCCTCCTAATTTGATGACGGCGGAAATTACATTCAAATTTGTAAGTACACATCTGCCAATTTTATGTGTAAAATATAGTGAAATATGGATTGGTAGGTAAGACACATAGGCAACATATAGGCAGCTTTATTCCGAAACGTTGCCTATGTGTCTTACCTACCAAATATGGATTCCCGTTAAATTGCGTTATCTGAGTGGGCTATTACAACCTAGGATTTCAAATGGCCTGTTATCCCAGGTGTAATGGGAGCAAATAAACACAGTAGAAAAAGTTTAGACTTATATTATCCTTCACCAATTATAGAACAGCAATATGTACACTATTTACAGTGATAAATATAGTGCACTCCACGGTAAGCAAGGCAGAAATAGAAGCCACAAGATAGCACACCGTGCTTCAACCAGCTCTAGAGTGGGAATGACAAGGGCAGACAGGAGAGCGGTATCCACATAACCTCTGCGATTGTCAATCCCACCTTCTTATTGGCTAGAACCTGGTCACTAGTTGAACGATGGGGCCCCATCATCAACTCTTAGCAACCTGGTTCGCTGGTTGGGGGAGATAGCCTGTAAATGAGGGTGTGTCCATGCGCCGAATAAAGGTTACGTACTCTTTGCATGCCACACCCCCACCCCCGAGAAGGCTCAGGATTAGGCTGCCACCTCCCAGTGGTAACCGTGCCGCCATGGCACAAAATAATGGGACCGCCTATCCTCTCCACCATCCCACTCTTAGATAGAGCTCAGCTTTCCTAGTGACCAAAAGCCAAACCCTAAACTCAGAGTGAGACAGCAGTCAGATAGGCCAACATAGGTCCAAGATACAAGCGGACGGTAGCCCGTATCCCCTCACTAAAAAAAAAAAACCCCACATCAGGGGATAAAAAAAAAGAGCTTGAAAGGGGGGTTACCACAAATACATCCTAACCTAAATAAAATATTAAACTAGACTCTTGACAAAGAGTCTGCCAACACATTTTCTTTGCCGGCAATGTACTGAATTTTGAAATTGTAGGGCTGCAGCCTGAGCGTCCAACGCATAAGCCTTGTGTTGTGATTCTTCATGGCTTGGAGATAGACTAACGGGTTGTGATCACTGTAGACTGTGACCACCTGCGATGTCTGGCCCACATAAACATCGAAATGTTCCAAAGCCAGTACCAGCGCGAGGGCTTCTTTTTCAATGGTAGAGTAAGCTCTCTGATGTGGCTGGAACTTGGCTGAAAAGTATGCTACAGGCTGCAACTCCTTGTTCCCGATTTGTAATAGTACCGCCCCAACCCCAGACTCACAAGCATCAACCTGTAATGAAAAAGGTTTGGAGAAGTCTGGAGACAGGAGAATGGGTGCAGAGCACAATAATCTTTTTGCTTTATTAAAAGCAGTGTTACAATCTGACGTCCAATTAAAGGGAACTTTATGACTGGTAAGAGAGGTAAGAGGGGCTACAATATCTGAGAAATTCTTACAGAATCTTCTGTAAAATCCTATCATGCCTAGGAAACGTTGAAGAGATTTCCTATCATGAGGAACTGGATAATCTTTAATCGAAAGAACTTTAGCAAGTTTAGGTGCAACATTACCACTACCTACTTCATGGCCTAGAAAAGTGATAGTGGCCTGGCCAAAGGAAGATTTAGATAAATTAACTGTTAATTGGGAATTCTTAAAGGTCTCAAACAGAGCTTTAAGTCTAAGTAGGTGTTGATCCCAAGTATCAGACACCACAACAATATCATCTAGGTATGCTGCCGTGCCTTCAAGTCCTTTAATAGCCTGATGGATGAGTTTCTGGAATGAAGAGGGGGAATTTTTCATTCCGAAGGGGGTAACTGTATACTGATAATGACCTCCTGGAATTACGAAGGCAGAGATTTCCTTCGCCTTATCTGTCAAAGGTACCTGATAGTAACCTTTAAGGAGATCTAATTTGGACACAAAAGTAGCCTTACCCACAAAGTCAATTACGTCATCCAGACGAGGAAGAGGGTAAGCATCTGTAATTGTGACCTCGTTCACTTTACGGTAGTCTGTGCACATACGAAACCCTCCATCAGCCTTCTTTACTAGGATGCACGGTGAAGCCCATGGACTAGATGACTCCTCCACTAAACCATGTTCTAACAAGAAGTCTACTTCCTGCTGAAGTAGCCTTTGCTTTTCAGGATTAGCTCTGTAGGGGGAGAGTTTAATTGGTTTAGATTTTCCCACATCTACATCATGGTAACCTAACGTACATTTTTTCGGCACATCCGAAAAAATATTAGGATATGACTGTAGAAGCTCAGTTAAATTGGTTGCTTGTATTTCAGATAATCCATCCATTAAAGGGCTAGGATCCTTGAGGAGGACAGAATTGGAAAGTTTAGTATTAATTTCAGAGATAGAGTGCAAAGAGTCAGAGTCGTCCTCAGAGGTAGAGGACAGAGTCATTACTGGGACTTTATCTGGTGTATGAAAGGCCTTGATTTGATTAATGTGGTAAGTTTTTGTTTTTGAGGTCTTACCAATGGGAGCTACCACATAATTTAAATCAGATAATCTACTTACTATCTGCATAGGTCCCGTAAATCTAGCTTTCAAGGTGTGGCCAGGTATAGGTTCCTGCACCAACACCTTGTCTCCTGGATGGAAGGAGCGGAATTGTGCACTTTTGTCATACCTCTGTTTCATCTTACTTTGAGCTATCTTTAGGTTAGCCGTGGCTAACTCACGTGCCACCTGCAACCTTGAAGACGGGTTGTAGAGTGCTGAGCTTACGTCTTCTCCCATCCATCCTTCTTTGAGCACCCGAAGAGGACCTCGTACATTGTGCCCAAAGATCAGCTCAAACGGACTATACCCTGTAGACTCTTGCACCGTCTCTCGTACTGAGAATAGCAACAACGGTAGAGATTCATCCCAATCTGTCGGAAAGTGCATGCAAAAACTTCTCATCATTGTTTTTAATGTTTGGTGGAATCTTTCCAAGGCGCCTTGGGACTGAGGGTGATAGGCAGTGGATAAGTTGTGAATTATCCCTAACCTAGTTAATACTTCCCTAAATGCTTTGGCAGTGAAGTTAGTACCTTGATCACTTTGTATAGTTTTAGGAATGCCAAAACAAGAAATGAATTTTGTTAAAGCTTTGAGAATAGCTTTAGTATTGATACTACGCATAGGGATTGCTTCAGGATATCTGGTTACTTTATCCATAATTGTAAATAAATACTGATTTCCAGACTTTGACTTAGGTAGTGGACCTACACAATCTATAATTAAATCTGCAAAAGGTTCTCCATCAGCAGGTATGGGTTGGAGAGGTGCAGGTTTAATGGAATGTCCAGGTTTCCCAACTTGCTGACATTCTCGGCAACACCTAATATGATTCTTCACATCTTTCTTTAATTTTGGCCAATAAAATTCTTTTGTGATTCTATACAAGGTTTTTGTAATTCCTAAGTGACCTCCTAATGACGTATTATGAGCTATATTTAATATCTGAGGTCTATACTTGGTTGGAACCACTAACCTGTCGTATAATTGCCGGCCCTCTATCTCCTTACCAGTCTCAGTGCATACCAAATAATCATTTTTAACTTCATACTTGACTGGATGACCCAAAGAGGATTTACCCATGGCTGCCTCAAAAGCGAATTTTAAAGAAGGGTCCTTTCGTTGTTCCTCCCGGAAGGACAGTCCCTCGGGCATGGAAACAGAGACATCTGGGAATCCTGCAACCTGGGAATAGGAAGGCTTGATCGGGGTCTGTTCACTTGATTTACGAGACTCCGGCCGGTGTGTCTCATAAAACAACGTGGCTATTCCGAGATCGGAGTCGTCCAAGGATAGGTCAACATTCTCCCCAGACAACCCTTGGGATGTTGCCCGAGTTATGGCCAACACTGGAGAAGCATTAATCATTATAGGTTCAGGACACGAAGTAACAGTAGTAATGTTATTACCCAGTAATAACATGGCATTTTTCATGGGAAATCCTTTTGAGATACCTACAGTCAAGTACCCAGTGTAATATTTGCACTGTACATAAATTTTATGCAAAGGAACTGAATATATAGCTCCTCCGTAAGCTTCCAATAAAACTGAGGAATTCAAGGAAGTATTCTCTGAAAGGGGTAATATTCCTTCTCTGACAAGTGAGCAATATGCTCCAGTATCTCTAAAGGTATTTACTTTAGTTGGTTCTGAGTTTTCCTGAAGGGAAATAAGACTTTCGCAATAATAAGGGGCCATACCTTTTTCTACTTCTCTAGGGGACATGTTACTAGGGATATTAGAGATTTTCCCGATGGGTTGAGGTTTTTGGGGGCAGTTGGAACTGATGTGACCTACTTTATTGCATCTGAAGCAGACGACAGGCTTGCCCTTTACTCCCTGATGACGTTGCAAGTGGTGTCGTTCTGGCTGGTGCCTCTCTGGATATTGTTGTCGAGATGCTCCATAAGTAGTTTGCCTCTCCGCAGGGGGACCATATGTTGAGAAGCGTGGCTCACCAGGTGACTTATTTGGATGACGTAGACGCTCTCCCTCCGGCTGGCACTTCATTCTCCAATGTTGTCGATCTCTGCTCACGCCAGACTGTTGAAAAGAGAGACAGGACCGCTCGGACAAGGAGCGGTTCGTTTCGAAGGTATCAGCCAACCTGGCCGCCTCCAATGCAGTGGTTAAGTCACGATCCTGCAGAAAGACACGAACCTCTGGTCCCACAGACTCCAGCAGGTTATCAATCAGAATAAGCTGCACCAGCTCCTCAAAGTTAGAGACACCACTCGCTTTATACCAGCTGGTAAAAGCTTTGGTTTGCTGTCTCACAAAGTCCACCAGGGATTGACCAAGCTGCCGCCTGTTCAATTTGAAGGTCTTACGATATTTAGCTGGGATACATGTATATGCTCCCAACACTGTGGTCTTCACTACTTGATAATCAGAGAATTCAGCGTCAGTTAATACCGACGTAAATTCCTGTGCCTTACCCAATAATGCTGTATGAACCAACGCTGCCCAGTGCTGTTCCGGCCACCTCAAGGCTCGAGCCTGATTTTCGAAGCTTTCGAAAAATTGCTCTGGTTCGGCCTCATTGAAGCGGGGAACAAGCTGTACTGCTTTTTGTAAACTGAAATCGTTTACAGAATGCGAAAACTGCCTCCTTTCTCTTTCCCTATCAAATTCTTCCCTTGCGAATGCTCTCTGTTCCCTAGTTTGCTCAAGATTGATTTTTGCCAGCTCAAGTGCCAACGACGCTGATTCACCCTGAGACAACCCAGCTGCACTATACTGACCATTTTGCTCCGTAGGTATATCATCTTCCTCCTGCGAGAACATAGTAGTTTTTGCCCTAGCTCCCGTAGAGGGAGGAGTTTGATGTGCCATCTCTTCTTCAATAAGTATGTCAGCAATAAGTGAACGCAGTTGCGCAGCTGTGAGAGTGCGTTTATAGGGAATGCCAATGGAACGAGCAATTTGCCAACAACGCTGTAGAGACAATTTAGGTAGGTTATGCAAAGTATATGCCGACACCAGGCGTCTGACTCGTCTAGGTGGCATAAGTTATTCGCTATGCACAGTACGAATACCCCAACGTAACACGTTAATTTGCAGAACACGCTTAGCTATGCACAGTACGATTGCAGAATACGCATACAAGCAAAGCCGACTGCACACAAGATTGACCGTAGCGAAGCGAGCACACTGAACAAGCTAGTAGCGAGCTGTTGAACGATCACACAATAGCAAGGCTGATCATAAGCAACTGACACGCAAAATTTGTAAAGCGAAGCGAAACAGCAAGCTACACAATGTTCCTGCTACAAGCTTCACCCTAAGCTCAACCGTTTCTCTAAGTCCAGCTCTCGGACAGGCTACCCATATTACAACCTAGGATTTCAAATGGCCTGTTATCCCAGGTGTAATGGGAGCAAATAAACACAGTAGAAAAAGTTTAGACTTATATTATCCTTCACCAATTTAGAACAGCAATATGTACACTATTTACAGTGATAAATATAGTGCACTCCACGGTAAGCAAGGCAGAAATAGAAGCCACAAGATAGCACACCGTGCTTCAACCAGCTCTAGAGTGGGAATGACAAGGGCAGACAGGAGAGCGGTATCCACATAACCTCTGCGATTGTCAATCCCACCTTCTTATTGGCTAGAACCTGGTCACTAGTTGAACGATGGGGCCCCATCATCAACTCTTAGCAACCTGGTTCGCTGGTTGGGGGAGATAGCCTGTAAATGAGGGTGTGTCCATGCGCCGAATAAAGGTTACGTACTCTTTGCATGCCACACCTGCTGGCGCATCCCCAGGCAGGCTACCTCCTTCAGAGTGCAGGCACTGTACTTCCCATCTCCAGAACTCAAGTCCGGCCTGCCGGTTTCCCTGAATCCCTTCATAAATGTTACTTTGCTCACACTCCAACAGCACGTCAAGTATTAAAAACCATTTGTCTCCATTCACTCCTATCAAACACGCTCACGCATGCCTGCTGGAAGTCCAAGCCCCTCGCACACAAAACCTCCTTTACCCCCTCCCTCCAACCCTTCCTAGGCCGACCCCTACCCCGCCTTCCTTCCACTACAGACTGATACACTCTTGAAGTCATTCTGTTTCGCTCCATTCTCTCTACATGTCCGAACCACCTCAACAACCCTTCCTCAGCCCTCTGGACAACAGTTTTGGTAATCCCGCACCTCCTCCTAACTTCCAAACTACGAATTCTCTGCATTATATTCACACCACACATTGCCCTCAGACATGACATCTCCACTGCCTCCAGCCTTCTCCTCGCTGCAACATTCATCACCCACGCTTCACACCCATATAAGAGCGTTGGTAAAACTATACTCTCATACATTCCCCTCTTTGCCTCCAAGGACAAAGTTCTTTGTCTCCACAGACTCCTAAGTGCACCACTCACTCTTTTTCCCTCATCAATTCTATGATTCACCTCATCTTTCATAGACCCATCCGCTGACACGTCCACTCCCAAATATCTGAATACGTTCACCTCCTCCATACTCTCTCCCTCCAATCTGATATTCAATCTTTCATCACCTAATCTTTTTGTTATCCTCATAACCTTACTCTTTCCTGTATTCACCTTTAATTTTCTTCTTTTGCACACCCTACCAAATTCATCCACCAATCTCTGCAACTTCTCTTCAGAATCTCCCAAGAGCACAGTGTCATCAGCAAAGAGCAGCTGTGACAACTCCCACTTTGTGTGTGATTCTTTATCTTTTAACTCCACGCCTCTTGCCAAGACCCTCGCATTTACTTCTCTTACAACCCCATCTATAAATATATTAAACAACCACGGTGACATCACACATCCTTGTCTAAGGCCTACTTTTACTGGGAAAAAATTTCCCTCTTTCCTACATACTCTAACTTGAGCCTCACTATCCTCGTAAAAACTCTTCACTGCTTTCAGTAACCTACCTCCTACACCATACACTTGCAACATCTGCCACATTGCCCCCCTATCCACCCTGTCATACGCCTTTTCCAAATCCATAAATGCCACAAAGACCTCTTTAGCCTTATCTAAATACTGTTCACTTATATGTTTCACTGTAAACACCTGGTCCACACACCCCCTACCTTTCCTAAAGCCTCCTTGTTCATCTGCTATCCTATTCTCCGTCTTACTCTTAATTCTTTCAATTATAACTCTACCATACACTTTACCAGGTACACTCAACAGACTTATCCCCCTATAATTTTTGCACTCTCTTTTATCCCCTTTGCCTTTATACAAAGGAACTATGCATGCTCTCTGCCAATCCCTAGGTACCTTACCCTCTTCCATACATTTATTAAATAATTGCACCAACCACTCCAAAACTATATCCCCACCTGCTTTTAACATTTCTATCTTTATCCCATCAATCCCGGCTGCCTTACCCCCTTTCATTTTACCTACTGCCTCACGAACTTCCCCCACACTCACAACTGGCTCTTCCTCACTCCTACAAGATGTTATTCCTCCTTGCCCTATACACGAAATCACAGCTTCCCTATCTTCATCAACATTTAACAATTCCTCAAAATATTCCTTCCATCTTCCCAATACCTCTAACTCTCCATTTAATAACTCTCCTCTCCTATTTTTAACTGACAAATCAATTTGTTCTCTAGGCTTTCTTAACTTGTTAATCTCACTCCAAAACTTTTTCTTATTTTCAACAAAATTTGTTGATAACATCTCACCCACTCTCTCATTTGCTCTCTTTTTACATTGCTTCACCACTCTCTTAACCTCTCTCTTTTTCTCCATATACTCTTCCCTCCTTGCATCACTTCTACTTTGTAAAAACTTCTCATATGCTAACTTTTTCTCCCTTACTACTCTCTTTACATCATCATTCCACCAATATACTTGTCCTACCCATATTTTGTAGCTAACCAAGGTTCTTGTTTCAATGAAGCTACTCTGACTTTGTTCCACTCATCCGCAACTCTATTACCAAATCATTGCTTTCCTATATTCTTTCTAAACATACTTTTTTCCAGCTTGAATCCATTGCTGCGAGTCCTGTCTTGGTTAGATTTTTTCAGCACATTATCCTTTAACACGCGTCTTCGACAGATTCACAAAGGAACAGAGAAAGGAAGACCACCGCAAGTAGGCCTATTGGCCCTTGCTAGAAAGAAAGGAGTGGCATGTAAGGTGAAAGTCAGAAGAGAAGAAAGATGAAGGATATGCAGAAGACAGGCCAAGAGAAAAAGTGAGATGGCAAAGTTCAGTGATCTGAAGAATAGGCTATTTGACAATGTATTGAGAAGATTGGAACGTTTGACAATGTACCGATAAGATTAGAGCGTTCGACAATGTATTGAGAAAGGAGTACATCTGCATAAACAAAACAAGGACCAAGATTTATGTTGGAATGCTGTTTAAGAAGTGATTCAACAAGCCAACATCTGTGAATACAAAAAGAAAGGTAAACAGTTTTAGCCAGGGACCCGCTGATAGGATTACTGTGATCTCTAACATGACAGAAAAGAGCAACTACAGTAACGTTTGATTCGAGGAAGGAAGGAAGGCGTAGCTCAGTATATGAATGGTATACAGTACAGACAAGATGAAGAATTAGACACATGTGCAACATCTGGGTATCTTTATTTGTAGACGTTTCGCCAACCAGTGGCTTTATCAGTACAAATTCAAAAACATAATTGGAAGACTGGGACAAGTTTCACTTGGTTATCTCTGGAAGAATGGAGGAAATAAAGACTGTAACGGACATTTTCAAATCATTTAATGAAGCATAAGTCCCACGTGCGAGATTCGGGATTAATGATACCAGATCTCACATTCAAGGATCGCAACAATGTTGCCATTCCTGCCGCAAAGAAAATGATGAGCTTGATAACGAGAACTTTCATGACATAAGATGGTGAACCAGTGAAGATACTCTTTGTCACTTGTTCTCTCCAGGCTGGAATACTGCTGTATACTAACGGGCTCATTCAAGGCATTGAACATTAAAATGGTATAAAATACCGACAGGTTGTTAGGTAAGACACATATGCAACAGTTAGGTATCTTTATTATGAAACGTTTCGCCTACACAGTAGGCCTACTGTGTAGGCGAAACGTTTCATAATAAAGATACCTAACTGTTGCATATGTGTCTTACCTAACAATCATTCAAGGCATGCGAGATTGCCGAGACGCATATCGTATAGAGAACATTCACTGCCCCTATACACCCAATCAAATATCTGAACAACTGGGAACGCTTGAAGTCCCTTCAATTGTATTCCATGGAACATAGGCTATTGTACTAAGTCGGACTGTGTGCAGCCAGCAGTTACAGCCTAGTTGATCAGGTTTTGACTTACCAAGAGGCCTAGCTGGGACCTGGCCGCGGGGGCGCTGATCCCCAAAAACCTCCTTTAAGTATCCTTCTGGTAGCCTGACACTTGTAATTAGTGTATCCTCTTAGGGAAGAAATAACGCATTAGCCAGTGAGCAGCAACACAACCGTGGGCTATATCTGGCAAGATGATCGAGGACAAACCCTGGTAGGACTTCCATGGGTTCGATCTTGCAGAACAACCTTGGACAAATCTTGGTAGGACAACCGTGGGTTACCCCTGGCAGGACAACCGTGGGGGCTAATCCTGGCAAGACATCCATGAGCTAACCTCAGCAGGACAACTATGGACTGTTTCTGGCAGAACAACTATGGCCTATCCTTGGCCAAGCAGTAACACAGTGCTCGTAACCACAGCTCCTCTGCAGCACTGCAGAAAACTTTATATGTGGTGTCTTCAGGAAGGACCCTTAATACTACCAGAGAAAATAAAGTTCCTCTCGTGGTTATTATTTGCACTTTATGCACTCTAAAGAATAAAGTGACTGACCTTATGAAAGAAGTTAGTGATGCCCTAACAACCACCAGAGCAAGGAACAACCTCCTATTTAGTAATGCCTGCCAAGTCATTGCACCCAATAGGTACAAGTCCCTAACAGCATCTGTCATCGGGTAAATAAATGAATTCCACAGAAAAGACAATCACGTCTGCGTTGCTCCCTATACTGTAATAAACACCTATCAAAGAAGTGCAAATGAAAACTGAGCTGAAAATACTAATATTTAAGTACAAATACAGCTAGAAAATAGAAGAGGGGAATTTCGTAGGAGTAATGAAACAAATTACTAAGGATAAAATTGTCTCTCAGAGATTTCACAAGGACAAACCTATACCCAGGACAGTAAACAGAATCAATGACCCTCTAAGACTTTTCAACTAGAACCGGACATCCAGTAAAGAACTTTTAACAGTACACGAATCACAAGCATACAAAGCTGCCCTGTCCTTCCTACTTGAATAAGCAGGTGGTTTCACACGCTTAAAAGCACAACAGATCAATTAAATGCTTAACCCAGCAGTTGGAGACGTTGCAAAGCGTCTCCTGTCTGATCTCACGAGATTCCTTAATATTTACCCCACCGGTGGAGTCCCCAAGACCATCAGATATCTCCCTTTGGTGCATCCTTCTGTCCAATAAAAAAACAAATGACGGATGGAGGAATCCGGCCCAGTGCTGTTGGCACCTTCGTCCGCAGATATGTTGTTCGAGCAGCAGTAAGAACAGTGAGCCAGTAGGCAGCCACTCTTTTAAAATTAACTCAACTGGGGTTGGGGCTTCCACCACACTACACTACAAAAAACAGGATGGATAACGAGAACTTTCAAAACTAGGGATGCCAAGCCCACGTTGACTCACTTCAGGTCTCTTGTTCTATCTAGGTTGGAACATTGCTGCACACTAACAATGCCTTTCAAGGCAGGTGAAATTGCAGACCTAGAAAATGTACAGAGAACCTACACGGCACACATAAGAACGATAAAACATCTAAAATACTGGGAACGGTTGAAGTTCCTGGAACGCAGGAGGGAGAGATATGTTATTATATAGATTTGGAAAATCTTAGAGGGATTAGTACCAGATTTGAACACGAGAAATCACTCCCAATGAAAGCAAAAGACTCAGCAGGCGATGCAACATCCCCTTAATGAAAGGTAGGGGTGCCACTAACACGATAAGAGACCACACAATAAGTGTCAGGAGCCCAAGACTGTTCAGCTGCCTCCCAGCATACATAAGGGGGAGTACCAAGAAGGCTTTGGACAGGCACCTAAAGACAGCACCTGATCAGCCGGGTTGTGGTTCGTACGTCCGTTTACGTGCGGCCAACAGTAACAAACTGGTTGATTAGGCCCTTATCCACCATGAGGCCTGGTCACTGACCGGGCCGCGTTCACTCCCGAAATCCTCCCCGGGTATACACAGCACAGCAGCAGCTCATGATATACATACATACTTTACCAACTTCACTTGCTATAAATATTTGATTAAATGTGTCTTTGCTAATGCTTGCATTTCAGTAAAGGAGATGATGCAGTTCAAATCATTTACTATCATTTCACTTCCCTTGAACCTTTCTAGTTCCAAAATGATGGCACTTTGGCAAGCATCACAGCGCGTCTATTAAAAGACATCAGAAAAAAATCAAAAGGGTAACACTGAGAGAATCTAGGTTTCTACTTCAACCCATCCAAATTCGACGTAGTATCCGGGAAACCCACCAAAGAGCAAGAAAAACCGTCTCACAAGGTGTAAAAAGTCATGAATCGTCCTGACAACTTTTCTCGGCACTCCACTTGGATCTATCGCAGTTGGGGAGATTCTGAGGAAAAATCACTGATTTTAAAAAGAAGGAATGTAGAACTAGAGACATTGATGCCCACGATGCTTACTATTTCCTCGCCTGTTAACGATGATCCCATCGACTGAAAACCCAAAAGTGGACCAGTATGATCCACTGCTAAAGTTAATGTTGCGAAAAGATCTAAAAAAAATTCAGTGAATTACATTTGCTGGAAGCTACAGTTCCTTTATATTGGGCAGACTGGCCATACGCATATCCTTTCCGATTGCCTTGCTAAAATTGTTAAGTATCTAAGTTAAAGAACGTTGACAGTATTGTCATGATGATTACATGAGGAAACCAAGAAATCTTTCTCGAGGTCAATAAAATAGACAGTAATACAAGGGTGAATCAGTTGTTTCTCTTAAGAAGAGAACCTCATGGATCAAGTGGGAGGCTTGGTCTCCGACGCCACTGCCTCCAACACTGGTTTGTCCATTGAAACTTGCAAGAAAATACAGGCTGCCATCAACTGGGAAATTACCAGGCTTGCTTGTCGTCACCACGTGTTGAAATAGATTTTCCCTGATGTCTTCTAGGAGTATTAAAATGTCCAGTGGACTCACTCACCTTAGGAACATAAGAAGGGAAAGAAAAGGAATAAGAAAAAGAAATGGGAAGAAGAAAAAGGGGAGGAAGAAGAGGGGAAAATGAAGAAGAAAATTTTTTTATCGATAACAGTATGTATTCTTCGGATTACTAACTCAGGAACGTTACATTGTCCAGTTATAAGATAATAAAATCAAGCAGTGTGTCTTATTTCCGGTTAGGTTCCAGCGGACTGAAGTAACAGCATCGAGCGCTACACTTGAAGGGAAATGTGAGTAATAAAGTAACTTCTTTGCCTTGTGCAGCGACTTGTATGAGTAAGATGAGCATCCTCTCACGATCCAAGGAATTAGAGCTACTCTTTTATTCTTAGCATCAAACATGAACACTTCCAGTTTTGTGGGAGGTGCTCATTTTTGATGCTGTGTGAGAACACTACTATTACATCCTAGGATTTCAAAGGGCCTGTTATCCCAGGTGTAATGGGAGCAAATAAACACAGCAGAAAAAGTTTAGACTTATATTATCCTTCACCAATTATAACAGCAATATGTACACTATGTACAGTGATAAATATAGTGCACTCCACGGTAAGCAAGGCAGAAATAGAAGCCACAAGATAGCAGACCGTGCTTCAACCAGCTCTAGAGTGGGAATGACAAGGGCAGACAGGAGAGCGGTATCCACATAACCTCTGCGATTGTCAATCCCACCTTCTTATTGGCTAGAACCTGGTCACTAGTTGAACGATGGGGCCCCATCATCAACTCTTAGCAACCTGGTTCGCTGGTTGGGGGAGATAGCCTGTAAATGAGGGTGTGTCCATGCGCCGAATAAAGGTTACGTACTCTTTGCATGCCACAACTACAGAATAAGTGCATCCTTATCAAGAACAGTTTTAAATCTTGATGTATACGTGTGAGGCTCATTGATGTAGGCGTGTGAGGCTCATTGACGTTGTCGAGTGAGACTTATTGATGGAGGTGTGTGAGACTCATTGATGGAGGTGTATGAGGCTCACTGGTGGAGGCATGTGAGGCTCATTGATGAAGGAGTGTAAGGCTCCTTGATGGAGGCGTGTGAGGCTTATTGATGTAGGCGTGTGAGGCTCATTGATGTTGTAGAGTGAGGCTTATTGATGGAGGTGTGTGAGACTCATTGATGGAGGTATGTGAGGCTCATTGACGAAGGTGTGAGAGGCTCATTGATGAAGGTGTGAGAGGCTATTGATGAAGGCGCGAGACGCTCATTGATGTAGGTGCGTGAGGCTCATTAATGTAGATGTGGGAGGCTCATTGATGCAGGTGTGGCAGGCTCATTGATGTAGATGTGGGAGGCCTATTGATGTAGGTGTGAGAGGCTCATTGATGCAGGTGTAGCAGGCTCATTGATGTAGATATGGGAGGCCTATTGATGTAGGTGTGAGAGGCTCATTGATGCAGGTGTGGGAGGCTCACTGATGTAGGCGTGGGAGGCTCATTGATGAAGGTGTGGGAGGCTCATTGATGAAGGTGTGGGAGGCTCATTGATGCAGGTGTGGGAGGCTCATTGATGTAGGTGTGAGAGGCTCATTGATGCAGGTGTGCGAGGCTCATTGATGTAGGTGTGAGAGGCTCATTGATGCAGGTGTGGGAGGCTCATTGATGTAGGTGTGGGAGGCTCATTGATGCAGGTGTGGGAGGCTCATTGATGTAGGTGTGAGAGGCTCATTGATGCAGGTGTGGGAGGCTCATTGATGTAGGTGTGAGAGGCTCATTGATGCAGGTGTGGGAGGCTCATTGATGTAGGTGTGAGATGCGTATTCTTGATAATAATTTTTTTTTTTATTTTATTTAAAACCACACAATACATTAAATAGATAAAAGAACACAGTATCAGTTCTAACACAAAATTACAAATTTCATTGTCTAAATGAACACAGACGATTAACGTTGTGTTGCCACAAACTGTCCCTCATCCTCCATACATTATATCCCATGTTACTATGTTAAGTTAAGATTACACAAGATGACATAATATTCATCATTATTATTATTATAGCCAAAGATGACCCCAAAACTACAATCTGCATTATTTTTTCCACTTTGTTATTTATATATCCTTCATACAGAATCCTTACAAATGACATAACTGATTCTGTAACACTGTTAATTTTATCTTTCCATACACTTGTCACGATTACCGTTAATTTTGATAGATCTGATCCTGATAGAAAAATTTTACTAATCTTCCCCCTTCACCCCGAAGCAAAGAAACTAATATCACCAACAGATTGGGATATATATAAACTTTTACTAGAGTTCATCAAATGTTACATTGCTATTTTGACAATGGAGTATCACCACCCCTAAAGAATGTACATTATTATATTTCCCTAATAAAAAAAAAATAAAAAAAAACAGAAATTTACTTTACATGAGAGTTGTTTAATAACCACTAACTTGTTTATCTGATATATTATGAACTCAGCCATAAAGATAAATTAACCCTAGTCACCAGTTTACTGTACATTGTATCATGTTTTCCTCATAATAACTCCAAACACAGGGAGCTTTCTTATCGTTGAGAAAATTACATTCATACACCACACACTACATTTACACACATGCACCTCCATACCCAGAGCCATTCACACTTGAACACCCAGGTGTTCTTGTGCCATCCCTGCACCAACTAAACGTTGAACCATAACATTCACACTTGAACACCCAGGTGTTCTTGTGCCATCCCTGCACCAACTAAACGTTGAACCATAACATTCACACTTGAACACCCAGGTGTTCTTGTGCCATCCCTGCACCAACTAAACGTTGAACCATTACATTCACACTTGAACACCCAGGTGTTCTTGTGCCATCCCTGCACCAACTAAACGTTGAACCATAACACAAAAGTTAAAAAACAAGCTAAGTGAATACAAATTTAAATATTATCTATAAAACTGTGTACACAGAAACAACACAACACTTGTTATTCGTAATTGTTTGTGGCATATATACAAACTTTTACCATCATCCATCAGATGATACATTACTAATTTGACACAGAAGTGTCTCACCACTCAAAAAAAAAAAAAAAAAAAAAAAAAAAAAAAAATTACTGTACATGAAAATTTAAGAACCACGAAATCGTTCATCTGATATATTATGATCTAAGCCAGAAAGTTAAATTAACCCTGAACATCATTTTACCTAACATATCTTGAGTTCCTCATAATAACGCCACACACCGGGAGTTTTCCTATCTAATAATACATTACTTTTAACACAAACACTACATTCACACACATTCACCTCCATACCCAAAGCAATTCACACGTACACACAGTTTTACGTGTTCCATTCCTACAACAGCAACCGGAATCAGACTAGTTACCACCCAACCATAATCCATTACACTACATACCATCCACCCTTGTCATTCGCTAAAACCATTCCCATATACGCCACCACCACTGAAAACCCCTGAAAACCCGACTACCAAAGAATACCAGTCCCCTACATGGTTATCACTGTACCAATTGCTGGAGACGACTGACTGTAATCTCTCTGTAGTTCTCTGGAAAACAAGCTCCCCACTGACTCCCATAAATAAGTTTGTTCCTACGAGCAGTCCTGTATATACGCGCTGCTATTGCCTTAATTCGAATCATACCCCCAGCATCTCTCATTCCCCAGGAAATATACAGAAAATCCACTACCACATGCATAATCGCCCTTTTTACCTCCCGTGATACCCCTTTTACCTCTAATGTTAAAGCTCGCAGGGTCTCTACATTACCCCCACCTAACAGACGAAAAACCCTCGCCAACCACATCCGTACCTCCCTCAATTCTTCACAAAAATAAACTGCATGAAATGCCGTTTCCAGCTCACCACACTGACTGCAGGACGGTTCCCTCACCAAACCCATTAAACTCAAAACTGCTTTTGAAGCTAGGATCCCCATCATGAATCTGTATACCAACTCACGTACCCTAGGCATTAACCTGAGCCTCCTGAAGTCTTCCCATATCGTCCCCCAATCATACAATGGATAGACCGATACGCCCTGCAGGATTTCCTTCCTCCCACTCAATGATACCAAACGCCCCACTTTAAGTCGCTCAACATCTTTAACCAATAACAAAACCCTCAGCATATCCTCACATTCAATTAACTCTTTACCTCCCCACCATCTCCGCACATCCCCCATCACCTTCCCCACTCTTACCCCTCTTTCTCCTCCAGCCCTAACGAATGACTGTTTTACATATATCGCTTTCACCCTCGGCCCCAGTGCTAAAAGACCCACACCCCCTCTGCGTACATTCGACATCACCACTTCCTTGCTCAGCCATGCTCGCCCAAAACCCCAAACATAACGTAGAGCACGTCTCTGTATTTCTTGTACGTCCTGTGTTCTCAAAGGATACACTTCTGCTATACCCCAAACCTTACTGTAAACCAGCGAATTAACTATTACCGCCCTCTGCTGTAATGTGACATCTCCCGCCCGTAAACCCCGTAATCTACTCACTACTTTCTCCACTACCCTCTCTGAATTTACCTGCCTAGCCTCCTGCGCATTCGCCATGTATAAAACTCCACAAATCTTCAAATTATCCACCACTGCCCACCCAAACTCCAACCCCAAGCCCCCCCCCACCCAAGCACCCACCTCCAGTAAACACGATTTCGCCCTATTTACTCTCATTCCCGACACCTCCCCAAAAATCCCCAACACCCTCCCCACCATACGCAATTCCTCCACCCCTTCTATCAGGATAGTGGTATCATCCACATACCCCACAATGCCTGAGCGCCCTTCCCTCTCCCCATTTAAAGCTCCCACCCCCTCAACGAGCCCATAGAACGGATGTTGCATGCACGCAAACAGAATTTGTGAAAGAGGGCACCCCTGCCGTAATCCCCTCTCCATTTTAACCAGCCTTCCCAATCTGCCATTAACTTGGACCCGTACCATAGCCGCTGAGTATAGCGTATCAACCCACCTCGCCACTCCCAGTCCAAACCCCAGACGCAACAAACAAGCCCTCAAAAATTTTCTATTCACACAGTCATATGCATTCTCCCAATCAATACCCAAAAGTCCTCCCCCCTCGCAACCCTCCAAAAAGTCCCTTATGCGCCCATGCCCAACTCTCATACTTCGTCCCGGTATACCCATCTGTCCCCTATGTACAACTGCACCAATTACCTTCTTCATCCTATTACCTAATATCTTTGCAAAAATCTTGTAGTCAGCACACATTAGTGAGATAGCTCTATATGCACTTAAAACACTTCCCACTTGCTTTTTCCGAACCAACACCACCACTCCAATACTTTGTGTTTGACTTAGCTTGCCCTCCCGCAGCATACAATTCATGACCTCCACCAGACAAGTCTTAATATGCTCCCAATGAACTCTGTAAAAATCATTTGAAATCCCATCGATGCCCGGCGCTTTTCCAGTACTCATGTTAAACACTGCCTCCTCAACTTCCCCCACACTAATCGCTCCTCCCATCTCCATCCCCTCCACTTCTTTCTGCCCTAACCCACACCCCCCCTCCAACACTTCCTCAAAAGCATCGCCCTCCCCCCCCTTTCTCCATTTCTCTCGAAACCAGAAATCAGTATAATTACTCATGCCTTCTGTAGTAGTAAGCACCTGTCCCTTATGATATCCACCCATATCCTCACTAACCTCTAATTGCAAAATAGTTGACTCCTTCTGCCTTACCCTAAAACGTCTTAAAACACTTCCCGAAGGTTTATCCCCCCACAATACAGCCTCCAATCCTGCCCTCACACGCACAGCATCAAATCTGTCATTGTGTATCTCCGCCAGTCTACCTCTAAGTTGCTCCACGGTCCCATACTGCTTCCCCACTTCCTCCTCATAACACTCGTTCAGCTGACATTCCAAATAATTCTGTAACCCATACCTCCACCTGGCCTCTTCCCGTCCCCTATTTTTAAAGAATCCAGCAATACCCGGCTTAGCTCGCTTCTCCCACCATTCCAAGACACACGACCCCACATCCCTTGATCCCAAAAAAGAGTGCCACCAATCCCCAAAAGCCTCATTCACCCCCTCCCCCTTCACAAGTCTCGCATTTAATTTCCAATAACCAGTGTGTATCCTAACCATACCCTCCCAATCAAGATCCGCAATAACCGCCCTGTGGTCCGAAAACCCCACATCGAAGGTCCTAACTCCCAGAACTCTTATTGCCTCCGTAGCATAGAGCCTATCCAGACGTGCAGCATAACCCCTTCGTACAAATGTATACTCAATCCTCCAACCACCTCTCCCCACTACATCTAAAACTCCCACATCCCCCAACACATTGCGTAAAAACCCCAACACACACCCCGCCCCCCTCGGTTCCACATCACCCTGTCGTATGACACAATTCCAATCTCCTCCTATCACAGTAACTAAAGGCAATCCCCTCAAATAAAAAAGCAAAACATCCCTCACGAAAGTTACCTTAACTGCTGCATTTCCATCCGCCGGCATGTATACTCCTATAAAACAAACCCTTGTCTCACCCCACTCTCCCTCTACCCGCACCACCCTTCCACCCCCACCCTCCTCCCACCCCAACACACGCAAGGGACTGGTTTCCTTCACAGCCACAGCAACCCCCCCTTTTAACCTCACCGATCCACTCACATATAACTTATAACCCTTCAAGCGCAACTCACATCCAAACTTGTAATTATGTTCCTGTATGAAACATATATCCACATCAAATCTCCTTAAAAACCATTCCATCCACACTCTCTTAATCTCAGCTCTCAGGCCGTTAACATTAATGGTGACCACCTTGAATTATTACAATAAAGGCGGCTTTCCCCGCCGCTTTTGAAGGTTGCTTGAAAGACGTGGTTGTTGACTATATCCACGTTTGTCACTTGGTCTATCCAGACCTCCGTTTCCCCCCTTTTCCTTCGACCCTTGCAGCACCACAGAACCGGTGCCACCATTCCCCGGTAGCTCTAGCCCAGTCTTCCAAGGTTTCTTTCCAGATCTCTGCCCTGGCGTTAAGACATCTTCCATATCCGACGTCCCAGCTGATCGCTTACGTGTGCCACCTCCACACGTTGCCTCAGCATCCATGTCCTCCTGGTGCACCTCAACCTCCACCATGTGCTGCTTACTCTCATTGCACAAGGTGTTCTCACACTTTTGTGCAGCTGCTACCCCCTCCAATACCCTCCCGTCCTTCTCCCCTTCCTGACTGTCTTCCACCTCCCCCAAGAAGTCTTTCAAGACCTCGTCCAGCAGACCATCCTGTTGTAAGTCACTTCTGTCAACAGTCTCATCCGTAGATGGTCGCTCAGACACAGTTCCCACAGGTAACGTGTCGCACGCTCCCATCTCCGACTCCGCTCTGTCTACTTCTTCACTCCAACTTGCAGACGCCTGTTTTGCAGCTTCACCTGTCGCAGGTGCCAAGGAGGGCAGCTGTCGTTCCACAGTTGTTGGCACCTGTTCCCTCCGTCCCTGCCTTTGATGACATTGGGCCGCCATATGGTCATAAGACCCGCACAGCCTACATGTCCGACGCTGTCCTGCATAATATACATAAACCTGTGTTCTGAACTCTTCCATCAGAACATACGATGGTATAGGTTGTCTCAATGTCATCTTCAATGTGAAAGACCCCTCTGGCAGCCCCATATAAGGCCCATCCTTCCACACTCCCAACTGTGCCGAATGGATCTTGCCATACCTACGGAATACCTCCACAACATCATATTCCAAGGCCTCAAAGGGGACATTTCTCACCTTTACCCACGTTACATAGCTTGATACGTCATGTAGGCAGACCTCCACTGCAGAATTAACGGTCATCCTCTTTTCTTGAAACGCGTCGACTATGCTGGAGTAAAACCCAGCACTCTTGAACTTGATGAAGATCCTGTACACTCCATTCACTGCTACACCATACAACTCTTCGTTCGGTATGCCATATACATCGCGGATAATACTTGGCAGCAGCACCTGCATTGTAGAACTACTCAGGGCACCACGTACCAGCACCACACAGACAGTATTCACCCTGCGTCCATGTCTGTCCGCCATTTTGATTGCTCAAAACAGGTAAACTGCGCAGAAAATCAACTGAATCGGGAGCGCCTGCGCAGCACGTCCACTCGGCCCGGAAGCGAAGAGGACAATGTTTGATAATAATTAAAAATATATAGGACGCACCATATTATGTGAACCCTGGCAGCAAGCAGTGCGTGCGTGCGTGCGTGCGTGCGTGCGTCCGTGAGTGCGTCCGTGAGTGCGTGCGTGCGTGTGTGCGTGTATGTGTGTGTGTGTGTGTGTGTGTGTGTGTGTGTGTGTGTGTGTGTGTGTGTGTGTGTGTGTGTGTGTGTGTGTGTGTGTGTGTGAACATTAGTCGTTAGTAAATTATTATTATTATTATTATTATTATTATTATTATTGTTGTTGTTGTTATTGGTTCATTGTCTTATCACCTTACATAGCCATACCCAGCCAGAAGTTTTATATTTCCTGTGTTCATCTTGCATGCGTCATCGTATGAGTCCTCAACGTAGCCCATGAGAGAAAATGGTATTTGCTCCATTTATGGTTGATGGGATGGAAATGTATTCATGGCGGAGCTTGGGTCACCCTACCTTGTTTCACGGGGGCTGGGTGGTAGTCAGGTGTGGAGGACTCAAACACCATGTTTAATGAAGCGTTGACCAGTGTTGCGAATAACTATACATATACATACATACATATATACATACATACATACATACATACATATATATATATATATATATATATATATATATATATATATATATATATATATATATATATATATATATATATATGTATATATATATATATATATATATATATATATATATATATATATATATATATATATATATATATATATATATATATATATATATATATGCAATAAGATCACAGTAAACAGGTGATTTCGGAATATGCAAAACAACCACTCTGAAAAAATAGAGAAATTCCAAGCGCTTTCGTGACTACTCATAGTTCCTTGATAATGTGAGTAGTCACGAAAGCGCCTGGAATTTCTCTATTTTTTCAGAGTGGTTGTTTTGCATATATATATATATATATATATATATATATATATATATATATATATATATATATATATATATATATATATATATATATATATACGTCGTGCCGAATAGGCAGAACTTGCTATTTTGGCTTAAATAGCAATGCTCATCTTGCCATATAGGACAAGTGAAAATTTGTGTATGCAATAATTTCGCCAAAATCATTCTGAACCTAACGAAAAAAATATATTTGATTGTGTTTGTTTAGTACTAAATTATTGTAAACGTATTTAAAATATATTTAGCTGGGTTAGTCTAAAATAAATTACACTTGTTATAATAAGGTTAGGTAAGTTTTCTAATATTCTTTTGGACCAAAATTATAAATTTTTACATTAACATTGATGAAAAAATATATCTTTAAACGTATAAGAGAAAATTTCAGAAAGGACTTAATTTTAAATGAGTTCTTGCTAATTGACCAGTTTTACATATTCGGCACGACATATATATATATATATATATATATATATATATATATATATATATATATATATATATATATATATATAAACACTGATCTCTGGCTGAAGGAGACTCGAACCTACGAACCTTAGGACAAGGTATGCAGTGCTTTACCAATCTACCCACACTGGACAATACCTTGGCGTGTAGCTTGCACTACACGTTTGATCCAAAGCAGCCAGCTTTCAGGGAGAAGGCTTACAGCTTTTCATCTCATCCCCTGCAAGCATCAGCCTTACTAGAGATTTGAACAATGCAAGGAATTCGCGAGAGAAGGCGAAATATACACAAACACTGATCTCTGGCTGAAGGAGATTCGAACCTACGAACCTTAGGACAACGTACGCAGTGCTTTACTAATCTACCCACACTGGACAATACCTTGGCGTGTAGCTTGCGCTACACGTTTGATCCAAGGCAGCCAGCTTTCAGGGAGAAGGCTTACAGCTTTTCATCTCATCCCCTGCATGCATCAGCCTTACTAGAGATTCGAACAATGCAAATCCAGTGTGGGTAGATTGGTAAAGCACTGCGTACCTTGTCCTAAGGTTCGTGTCTCCTTCAGCCAGAGATCAGTGTTTGTGTATATTTCGCCTGCTATCGCGAATTCCTTGCATATATATATATATATATATATATATATATATATATATATATATATATATATATATATATATATATATATATATATATATATATATATATATATATTCTACCCAAGAAAATTTAAAAATTATTATTTGTCCAGTGTATTATTAAATTCTTCCCAAATTCTATTAATTATAAATGGATCTAATTTATATAAACCAAAGGAAATATTCATATTATTGTCAAAACTGCTTTTTATGAAACAAGATTCAATTATATTCCTGTCGACCATGGACTTGCTTGATACTACTTTCTCAACTTTTTGAAAATCAATTGGATGGTTAAAATCTCTTACATGAATAAATAGAGCATTGGAATCTTGTCCAGTTCTAATGCTATATTTATGTTGTTTTAATTTTAGTTCGAGATTTTTACCAGTTTGACCGTAATAAACTTTATCGCAAATTTTACAAGGAATCTTATAGACATATTCGTCAGCATTTTGGGGGGAATTCTTTACCAAATTGCTGACGGATGTGTCTATAAGATTCCTTGTAAAATTTGCGATCAAGTTTATTACGGTCAAACTGGTAAAAATCTCGAACTAAGATTAAAACAACATAAATATAGCATTAGAACTGGACAAGATTCCAATGCTCTATTTATTCATGTAAGAGATTTTAACCATCCAATTGATTTTCAAAAAGTTGAATATTTCCTTTGGTTTATATAAATTAGATCCATTTATAATTAATAGAATTTGGGAAGAATTTAATAATACACTGGACAAATAATAATTTTTAAATTTTCTTGGGTAGAATAGTTTGTGGGTGAGTTGTGCAAAGGACCTTTCCAAGTTGGGTCGGCGAGCGTCAGGTGTTTAACCGTTGTGGGATCTGATAGTGAGGTGCTGGCCAGACCCCATATATAGCTTCCTTGGATGCTTTACTTTCATAGTTCCTTGATAATGTGAGTAGTCACGAAAGCGCTTGGAATTTCTCTATTCTTTCAGAGTGGTTGTTTTGCATATTCTGAAATCACCTGTTTACTGTGATCTTATTGCATATATATATATATATATATATATATATATATATATATATATATATATATATATATATATATATATATATATATATATATATATATATATATATAGTGCCGAATAGGCAGAACTTGCGATCTTGGCTTAAATAGCAACGCTCATCTTGCCATATAGGACAAGTGAAAATTTGTGTATGCAATAATTTCGCCAAAATCATTCTGAACCTAACGAAAAAAATATATTTGATTGTGTTTGTTTAGTATTAAATTATTGTAAATGTATTTAAAATATATTTAGTTGGGTTAGGCTAAAATAAATTGTTCTTGTTATAATAAGGTTAGGTAAGTTTTCTAAGATTCTTTTGGTGCAAAATTAAAAATTTTTACATTAACATTAATGAAAAAAATATATCTTTAAACGTATAAGAGAAAATTTCAGAAAGGACTAAATTTTAAATGAGTTCTTGCTAATTGACCAGTTTTACGTATTCGGCACGACATATATATATATATATATATATATATATATATATATATATATATATATATATATATATATATATATATATATATATATATATATATATATGCAATAAGATCACAGTAAACAGGTGATTTCAGAATATGCAAAACAACCACTCTGAAAGAATAGAGAAATTCCAAGCGCTTTCGTGACTACTCACATTATCAAGGAACTATGAAAGTAAAGCATCCAAGGAAGCTATATAAGGGGTCTGGCCAGCACCTCACTATCAGATCCCACAACGGTTAAACACCTGACGCGCGCCGACCCAACTTGGATAGGTCCTTTGCACAACTCACCCACAAACTATTCTACCCAAGAAAATTTAAAAATTATTATTTGTCCAGTGTATTATTAAATTCTTCCCAAATTCTATTAATTATAAATGGATCTAATTTATATAAACCAAAGGAAATATTCATATTATTGTCAAAACTGCTTTTTATGAAACAAGATTCAATTATATTCCTGTCGACCATGGACTTGCTTGATACTACTTTCTCAACTTTTTGAAAATCAATTGGATGATTAAAATCTCTTACATGAATAAATAGAGCATTGGAATCTTGTCCAGTTCTAATGCTATATTTATGTTGTTTTAATCTTAGTTCGAGATTTTTACCAGTTTGACCGTAATAAACTTTATCGCAAATTTTACAAGGAATCTTATAGACACATCCATCAGCATTTTGATAAAGAATTCCCCCCAAAATGCTGATGGATGTGTCTATAAGATTCCTTGTAAAATTTGCGATAAAGTTTATTACGGTCAAACTGGTAAAAATCTCGAACTAAGATTAAAACAACATAAATATAGCATTAGAACTGGACAAGATTCCAATGCTCTATTTATTCATGTAAGAGATTTTAACCATCCAATTGATTTTCAAAAAGTTGAGAAAGTAGTATCAAGCAAGTCCATGGTCGACAGGAATATAATTGAATCTTGTTTCATAAAAAGCAGTTTTGACAATAATATGAATATTTCCTTTGGTTTATATAAATTAGATCCATTTATAATTAATAGAATTTGGGAAGAATTTAATAATACACTGGACAAATAATAATTTTTAAATTTTCTTGGGTAGAATAGTTTGTGGGTGAGTTGTGCAAAGGACCTATCCAATGGAAATATAAACACATATGCAGGGTGTTCGGGAGAGGGGTGGGATTAAATTATGGGGAATCAAATTCAAAATGGGAATTGACACAGTTACTTTTTGCTGATGATACTGTGCTTATGGGAGATTCTAAAGAAAAATTGCAAAGGTTAGTGGATGAGTTTGAGAATGTGTGTGAAGGTAGAAAGTTGAAAGTGAACATAGAAAAGAGTAAGGTGATGAGGGTATCAAATGATTTAGATAAAGAAAAATTGGATATCAAATTGGGGAGGAGGAGTATGGAAGAAGTGAATGTTTTCAGATACTTGGGAGTTGACGTGTCGGCGGATGGATTTATGAAGGATGAGGTTAATCATAGAATTGATGAGGGAAAAAAGGTGAGTGGTGCGTTGAGGTACATGTGGAGTCAAAAAACGTTATCTAGGAGGCAAAGAAGGGAATGTATGAAAGTATAGTAGTACCAACACTCTTATATGGATGTGAAGCTTGGGTGGTAAATGCAGCAGCGAGGAGACCTTTGGAGGCAGTGGAGATGTCCTGTCTAAGGGCAATGTGTGGTGTAAATATTATGCAGAAAATTCGGAGTGTGGAAATTAGGAGAAGGTGTGGAGTTAATAAAAGCATTAGTCAGAGGGCAGAAGAGGGGTTGTTGAGGTGGTTTTATCATTTAGAGAGAATGGATCAAAGTAGAATGACATGGAAAGCATATAAATCTATAGGGGAAGGAAAGAGGGGTAGGGGTCGTCCTCGAAAGGGTTGGAAAGAGGGGGTAAAGGAGGTGTTGTGGGCGAGGGGCTTGGACTTCCAGCAAGCGTGCATGAGCGTGTTAGATAGGAGTGAATGGAGACGAATGATACTTGGGACCTGACGATCTGTTGGAGTGTGAGCAGGGTAATATTTAGTGAAGGGATTCAGGGAAACCGGTTATTTTCATATAGTCGGACTTGAGTCCTGGAAAAGGGAAGTACAGTGCCTGCACTTTAAAGGAGGGGTTTGGGATATTGGCAGTTTGGAGGGATATGTTGTGTATGTTTATACGTATATGCTTCTAAACTGTTGTGTTCTGAGCACCTCTGCAAAAACAGTGATAATGTGTGAGTGTGGTGAAAGTGTTGAATGATGATGAAAGTATTTTCTTTTTGGGGATTTTCTTTCTTTTTTGGGTCACCCTGCCTCGGTGGGAGACGGCCGACTTGTTGAAAAAAAAAATGCAGTATAATGTGATCCTTTATTGACAACGTTTCACCCACACAGTGGGTGAAACGTTGTCAATAAAGGATCACATTATACTGCATATGTGTTTATATTTCCACTGTGTCGGTATTTGATACCATTTATTTCCATCGGACCTATCCAAGTTGGGTCGGCGCGCGTCAGGTGTTTAACCGTTGTGGGATCTGATAGTGAGGTGTTGGCCAGACCCCTTATGTAGCTTCCTTGGATGCTTTACTTTCATAGTTCCTTGATAATGTGAGTAGTCACGAAAGCGCTTGGAATTTCTCTATTCTTTCAGAGTGGTTGTTTTGCATATATATATATATATATATATATATATATATATATATATATATATATATATATATATATATATATATATATATATATATATATATATATAACTCAACATGGATGCTATAGTTCTTATCTAGGGAGGCAGCGCTGTATGGCCCTGGTGGGTTTAGCTCTTGGTTTTGATAATAATAATAATAATAATAATAATAATAATAATAAAAATAATAATAATAATAATAATATATAATAATTATCTAGGGAGGTGGCAGCAACAGCAGATGCAGCTCTGCCGGTCGACTCTTATTTGGATCATCAGTGTATATATTTTATGATACATTATTACTAATAGTTTACCGAGAATTTTTTTTCTTGAGCAGTTGATTTATGGAAAGGATTAATAGTGATGAGGTTGTTGGGAGGGGCTTTAGGATATGTGATATTAAATGAGTACATCTTCCCTGAAGGGGTGAAATGCTCTTATTGTCGATAGAGATACAGTTATAAAACTTAACAAAATTGTATTTAGATCTGTGTTTATTTACTTCTTGATATTTGACAAGATTTAGAGTGACAATGTCTGTTTCATTTCTTAACATTTTAATATCAAATGTTTTCCTATCACTGATACCAAGAATACCAAGCCCCTTCGTCATATTCAGGATTTTGGTAGTTTAAAGACAGCCAAAAAAATAACTGTGAGGGGTTCTATTTACTTTTCTGTAGCTCTAAGGACTGGAGAGAATTTTCTTTAGCTTCCCTTAGCATGGGAGCAGCAAAATCACCATAGTTGGCGTCGTAGCCTGCAACAGCTCTGAGAGCACCTAGCCTATCTTAGCATTTCTTATTTAGCTGTGGCATATCTTGGTGAAGGGCATGCCTACACCAAGATATCTGTAAGATTGAACGTAGCTTACTTATTCACCCTGCAAGCAGATGAGTGGGCTATGTTGTTTGCTTGTCAGTATCTTAGTCATAGGTAAAGATCTGAGACCTAGCTGATTGGATATTACACGAACTTTATTTAAAACAGTACTCATTTTCTTATGCCATGTTGTATCCATCATACTGTTATCGGCATAACTAATAGCCTTATCTTTAGGTGCAGTTGGAGAAACATTTAAAATTTCATTAAGACATTAAACAGCATAGGACTGAAAACTCCTCCCTGTCGTGTACCTAAAGACATTTCTTTGATTACTTCTTAAACCTTGGTAAAAAAAACCAGAGGATACCATACAGAGAAGAACAAGGCATGGATATTTATGAGGGTTGGAAAGAGGTCCAGAGGTGAAAGAATCCCTGACTTCATTCTGTCACCTAAGGACCTCTTTCTAGCCTCTGTAAATACTCATGTCATGTCCACTGTGTGAGTTGATGAAATCCCTGGTGGACGAAAGTCTTCGCAAAAAATGCCATAACCTACATCGTGTATGTGTCTTATATACAATGTCCTTGGCTCTAGCATGGAGTGAAAGGAAGTTCAAAGATTTGAAATTATTATTATTAAATCCCTGGAGAAACGCTAAGCTCGTAAGAGTCATGTAGCTCTAGGGAAATGGTAGTGATGGGGGTGAGAATAATCAGTACACAAATAACCCTCATGTAGAAGAGAGAAGCTTACGACAACGTTTCGGTGTGACGTTGTAAATGGTCCAAGTCGGACTGAAACGTCGTCGTGCGGGTTATTTGTGTATTGTTCCAGTCACGGTATTGTGCTTTTGTTTTTGTTACTGAGAATAATCAGATTTGTTCAGAAAAAGGCCAGGATAACTCTGGTTTCTTAAACCCAGAACCCATCGCAGGCATCAGAAAAAGGACTTGATAAAGTTGCAAAGAGATGTAACTTCGGAAATTAAGTCAGCAGGAGAAGACATTAAAGGGCGAATACTGAATGAACAATTAGTGAACGATATCTCTTCAAGGGGGATTCTTTGATGCTCTTGAAGGGCTCTTGATGCAATTAACTGAAGCTAAAGTTGCCTTACTTTCACCAAACCTGATTTCCTTTAATTTTATCGGTGCTGTATCATCGTCACAGATTTAGTTCATCAATAATAATAATAATAATAATAATAATAATAATAATAATAATAATAATAATAATAATAATAATAATAATAAATCGAAAGGGCAAATATTTTTAAAATCAAGGTTAGTTTGATGTAGAATAAAAGTGGATCGAGAAATAGATAATAATGAAGAATGTGGGACAAAGAGGTCTAAGATCAGTTAGTAGAATGTTTAAGGCATTCTTCACCTAGGTAGCCTACCTGTTTTGAGAGATTGGAGAGATAGTGGGCGAGAGATTATTGTGGGAAGGACTACTGTGGGAGGGACTGTTTTGGAAGGTAGATATAAGAAAGAGTTTTGTGGGAAGCGAAAGAGAGAACTCTGTGGAAGGTGTGGGTTAGTGCTGTGGGAGGAACAGGGAAGACTGCTATGGGAGGTGTACCGGAGATTCTGCAGGATGTATAGCAGCTGAAGGAGAAACTATTGTGGGAGGTGTAGAGAGACTTGCGGGAATTGGAGAAGATAGTACTGATTGAAGTATATTACAAACTTTTGTGGTACGTTTTGTAGAGATTGTTGTGGGAGTTATAGGTGATCTACTCTGAGAGTTCTTGGACAGACTACTGTGGGAGGAGTAGGAGAGACTGCTGTGAGAGGTAAAGGAGAGAATGCTATGGGAGGTGTAGGAGAATTGTGGGAGGTGTAGGAGTACTGTGGGAGATTTAGGAGTGCTGTGGGAGGTGTTGGAGTACTGTCGGAGGTGCAGGAGTGTTATGGGTGTAGGAGAACTGTGGAAGGTGTAGGAGTGAGTGTTGTGGGAGGCATAAGATAGACTGCAACACTCCAAGGAGTGTTACAGGTTCGATCACTGCAAGGAGTGATGGAAGTTCGATCACCGCAAGGAGTGTTGGAGGCTCGATCACTGAATGGAGTGTTGGAGGCTCCATCACTCCAAGAAGTGTTGGAGCTTCCAACACTCCAAGAGGTGTTACAGGTTCAGTAACTGCATGGAGTGATGGAGGCTCGATCACTGAAAGGAGTGATTGAGGTTTGACCACTACAGGAAGTTTTGGAGGCTCGATCACTGCAAGGAGTGATGGAGGCTCCATTACTCCAAAGGAGTGTTGGAGCTTCCAACATTCCAAGAAGTGTTACAGGTTCAATCACTGCAAGGAGTGGTGGAGGCTCGATTACTCCAAGGAATGATGGAGGCTCCATCACTCCAAGGAATGATGGAGGCTCGATCACTGCAAGAGTGGTGGAGGCTCTGTTACTCCAAGGAATGAGAGTAAGACACATGTGCAACATCTGGGTATCTTTATTGTAGACGTTTCGCCATCCAGTGGCTTTATCAATACAAATTCCAGGACATAACTTGAAGACAGTAGAACTATGTACAGAAGATGAGGTAATCAGTCCCTCAACCTAGGAGTAGGTGCAAACAGCACCATAGTCGTGGAGATTCTGAAGCAGAAGAAAGAATCCTGGCGCTTATATAGTAACGTCAGGTGAAGCAGACGAGGGCAAATTCACTGGTGGGCGGGATTCCCCAGTGGAAGTAGGTCCTTCCCAAAGAGATGGGTTAGTTGTTGTAGAGGTAGTTGTCGTAGTTGTGAAGGTTATGTACATGTCCTCAGAATTAAGATTCCATGATGTTGCAAGGGAATGATGGAGGGTCGATCACTGTAAGAGTGGTGGAGGCTCGATTACTCCAAGGAATGATGGAGGCTCGCTCACTGCAAGAGTGGTGGAGGCTCGATCCTCAGTATAATTATCACCTAATAAATACTCTTCCCTCATCCCCCCATCCTCCGTTAGTCCTAGTATACAGTGCTGAGAGAAGAGAAAGCCAGGTTTTATCCATAGATTGGGAAGATATCTCAAATGTCTTGGATCAAGAACACTTTACCAGTATCAAAGGTACCAACTGCTTACAGGATTTTACATGTACATGTTCTTAGAGAGATCAGTAACTGATCTCTCTAAAGCATTTCATTACAACTCGAGTCAAGGGATGGAAGGATAATAGGAAGATAAAGGGTGAGACTGAAGGAGGAATGCAGAGTAGTACAAGTATTCACATATTAGTACTCACCTATTTGTGGTTGCAGGGGTCGGGTTGTAGCTCCTGGTCCTGCCTCTTCTCTGGTCTTTCCTAGGCCCACTCTCTCTCTGCTCCAAGAGCTTCATCGTACCTCTTCTTAAAGCTATATATGGATCCTGCTTCCACTCTCCAGACAGTTCTACTTCCTGACCACTCATGACCGAAGAAACACGTGTGTGTACTTTCTAATATCTCTGTGACTCATCTGAGTTTTCATCTTCCAGTTGTGATCCATTGTTGCTGTGTTTTCCATCCACCATGTCAATTCCTCTCGGTATTTTATATGTTGTTATGTCCTTCCTATCCTTCCTGTCCTCCGGTGTCGTCAGATGTGGAAACACATATGCAGAGTAACACAGGTATGCCTGAAACACACAAGCAGAGGAACACAGGTGAGAGATTACAGGTGCAGATCAACACAGGCGTAGAGTGTACACGAGATACATTCAAGAGAGATAGGCAACAACGTAGAGAAGTACAACTAATATGTTCAGGGCATGATAGACAGTCAGGAGAAAGAGAAAACGCACAGGACAAAGCTGAAGGTGCAGCAGGAAAATGTAAACGAGAGGGAATATGTTAATATTATGCCGTGGGAATTTGCATATATGGTAGAAGTTGTAAATATTCACACCTCAAAAGAGTGTTTCAAAAGGCTGTTACTTTTCGTGAAAATATATTCACCCAGAGATGTGTCCATCATCATTAACGACCAGGAAATATTATGATCGCAGCTGCTCTAAGTTGCATGTGAAGAGGACACAACGGTATAAAAATACATACCAAGAAGGGAGACAATGTAGAAAATATTTTTTTTAGGGGCAGAACTATACCAGAGGAACCAAGAAAGAAGCACATGGAAAAGCAACAGGGTATACAAAGACAGGTGGCAACGAAGCATAACATGAATACGTTACAAACCATGGCCAAACATACATCATCTAACACTACAAATACTGCAGAAACCTAAAATATGTACACCGCGAGCCATGCTACATGATGTTGCAGCACCAGAAGCATTAAGAAAACCTGTACCAAATCTAAACTTCTCATGTGGTAAATCCTCATTTCTTTTTATTTTCATTCAAGGATTAAAAATAAACAGAAATAACACAGCTAATTATATAAGTGAGCGTCTCACAGAAGCAAATGCATTGTTTGGAGCTTTCACAGAAATACATACAAGGGATGTTTTGCAAGGGGAGATATTGATAAAGAATTACAATGTTTATGGATGTGACAGAGTAAACAAGTCACAGGAAGGATTTGGTCTGTATGTGAAAGACACTTTTTGTTGCATTGAACTGTTGTAATCAACAAATAATACAGTAGAGGTATTGGGTATTAAAGTTGGCAACAATTATCTTTGTACATAAACCACCATCAAAAATGCCTGAAAAGATCACGACACATATATGGAAAACAGATGTCTTGAAAACCTTGAAAATCCTGCACTAAATGTTTTCCTACTCGTAGATTTCAATCTCCCGAATTTGAAATGGAAGATGGTAAATCACAACGTTGTACCAGAATTAGTACCTGGATGCCCATTTGCTGAACAAGTACATAACAGAGAGCTAATGTGGTTTTGTGAAAAGTTTGCTTTAAACCAACAAATTACAGAACCCACCAAAATATGAAAATATGCTGGATTTGATCTTCACGAGCAAAGAACTAATCAGAGACATAACCACAGAAACAATATGCTATGACAACACCTTGGACCTCTTGGCGCAGTGAAGAGGCTCTTGGTCTGAGGAATTAAACCATTTGGTCTCCTTCCTCGGACCGAACCAAATTATCCCCCAATCCCCCTTCCATATCTTATTTCCCCTTTTCCATTTCATCCCCCCTCCCAACCCTCCCTTTTCCCCATCCCATTTGTAGCCTCTAGGGTCCTCCCCTCTGGTATTACGGTTTCTAGGTAGGGGGAAGTGTGCCGGGGTTCATCCCACTCCGTGGGTTTCATCGGAAGTAGTGTAGTTTGCCATGGAATCTGGATCATCTAGAGGTGCCTTGCTTCCTTACCGGATTTCCAGGAGGTGGGGTGGGGTGTCCTGCAGGTAATGGGTGTATCTCCTGTCGGTTCTGGGAGGTGGCAGCCAAAGGAGGTATGCTTTGTGGTGTGTATCTGACCACCTTCTCTTTTGTCCGCCGAGGTGGCTTGGAGGATGTGAGGTTGCTATCCCAGAGTGCTTGTTTACTGCCTCTTTTATGAGGGGAGGAACTTACAGCCCTTCCATGCCTTCTAGTAACTGTCCCTCTGCTGTCCCTCTTCTTTTTTTCTTTTCTTCCCCTCTTTTTTTTCCTTCAAAATAATTACTGTGCCCTGTTCTGACCTGGCTTCATTGGCTGGACCATTCTCCAGACTTTCCCATACCCCTGTACCCCCTGTTGGTGACCCCTTGTCACCTGCTCCAGGTGCCAAGGTTCCACCCATTTCTTCTAGTGCCTTTGCCCCTTGCATGTCTTCAACTATGCGCTGGCTTCCCCAAATATGGTGCGATGGTTTATGGATCATCCACCTGCCTAAGGTAGGGCCACCCGCGGTCCTATGCCTAAATGTTCCAGATCATTTGCTGGCTACAGTCATTCAATTTCTGCTCATTCCACACAGAAACGATCTACACGACACCCACTTCCTTTATGCGCCATGTTTAAAAGTACAAAGTGGACCAAATTCATTTCCTTGCATCCGACATCTCCAACTGATTACCTATCAGATCACGGTATCAGTAAAGCTCTTTTACAACATGTTGGCCAAAATATATCCTTTCATGCTCTTCAGAGTGGTACATATATCGTTACTGTTCAGAACACAGGCCAAGCTCATGATCTTTCCCATCTTACTTCCCTTGATAACATTCCTATCACAGTTCACAAGCATGCTACTCTCAATTCCTGCATTGGTGTGGTAGTCTTACCACGTACCATTGTACAGTGTGATTTTCTGTCTGGTGGTATTGATATTTTATATTTTAGAGAAATTAGCCCTTCAGGACCTTCCAGTTCTCAAAGTGGATCATATGTCCTGCCCGCTCATGGGTGGAGGCACCTTCCCAGTAACATCACCCACTTAACCTTGACTGTCTAGGACATTGCCTAGAGGCCCATAAAGTGGTCCCTACACTCCAACAGTGTCGAAATTGTTGGCACTTCGGACATCCAGCTAAATACTGCAGGTCTATGGTGGAGAGCCTCGTATGCAGAGGCATGGATCATGCCAATACATCTTGCAGTATTCCCCCCACTTGTCCTAATTGCAATGAAACTCACCCTTCTTTTTCCCACCAATGTCAGATCTATCTTAATGAACATGAAATCCATTGTTGTCTTAAGGAGAGCAAAGGCTTTACTTATGCTATGGCTGTCTCTTGGCTCTGCCTTCAGGGAAATCTTCCCTGTGTTCCATATTCTCAAGTAGCTAGGAGATCTCTAACCTTGATGGTCCCCCCCCACCTACCAGCTCCTCTGGTGCTGTGTCTTCCAGGGTCACCCCCATCTTTAATTCTTTTGCAGTTTGACTCTCTGAAACCCCCACCTCCCTACCTCTTCCTACTTCTACTTCTTCATGTTCTCACCAGCTAATCTTTCAGTCTGCAAGGCCTTGCATGCCTGCATCTTGCTCATGCTTATCACCTGTGAAGCTGAACCTGTCTCCTAAGCCCAAGTCTCTTTGCATTCTTACACTGCTTACAATTCCCTAACAGTTCTTCTTTTTGGCTCGGTGCCTAGTTCTCACCCCCTTTCTAACTCTCACATGAAGGCGGAGGTTTACCTTCTCTCGTGTGGTCCCCTCTTCTCCTGTGTTCCCCAGACTTCTTCCCCAGTCCCCTTCCAGCCTCCTTTCTCTTCTGTTCTACTGCAGGACTCTCCTGTCCCTCCCAGTGCATCTCACCATCTCAGACCTCTTTGGTTCCCTCCATAGTCACCCCGATCTCTATTTGCTCTACCTCACCTATCTCTGAAGTCATGGTATTAGTATCTTCCTTGTCCACTGAGACACTTGGCGCTATCTGTGATTATATTGCGGAGAGGAGACCTTCGATGAACATTGGTGCACCTCCTTCTGCCCCTTCTTATTTTTCACAACCCTTACAGCAATCTTTTCCTTCATAACATTCTGATTCCTCCTTGCTTACATGCTTTCTGTTGCCTCCACACAATGACTTCGCTGACCCTACTGACTTGTAGATTTTATCACTTCTCATTATTGGCATACCTATCTTTGTGAATAATGACTTGCTTAGAATGGAATATTCGTGGCCTCAGGGGTAATCGGGGAGAGTTCCAGGTGTTGCTCTCCCAATTTTCCCCAGTATGTGTCAGGTTACAAGAGCCTAAAGTTCATTCAGCTGTTATCCGTCCCATTTTGGGCTATGTGCTGTTGCATTCTTCTGATCCCTTTCCTGATGAAAATTTTAGTGAGAATACACTTCTTTTGTGCGTTGGTATACCACTTCAAAAGGTCTTTGTTAGTTCTCTGCTGCATTATACTGCATCCCGTATTTATTTGCACAGGTGGTATACAGTTTGTTCTCTATATTTCTCCCCTTCCCGTGCATTCTGTATCTCGGATGTTACTCTCATGGTGATCAGTTGGAGACTCTTCTCACTTCTCATCCTCTTCATGTTTTAAATACGGGATGGGTGCTCCCACCCATTTTGACTCTCACACTCAGTCTCTCTCTTGCATTGATTGCACTTGATTACACTTGGTCTGTTCTCCCAGATTTACATATCAGTGATCACTTTTGTATTCTTACTTCTACCACGTATTCCCAACTGCCTTGTAGCCTCCATTGGCAATTTGGATGAGCAAATTTGGACTTATACTCTCATCTTACTACTTTTTGTGGGGACCATTCTTCGTCCTCTGTTAATGAACTGGTGCACCAGTTTTCAACCTTAGTTTTGACTGTAGCATCATGTTCTATTCCTCTAACTTCAGGCAGATATTCTCAGACATGCATGCTTTGGTTGTCTCCTGCATGTGCCCGTGCAGTGCATTTGAAACATACTGATTGGGGCCATTTTCGATATAATCAGACTGCAGATCATCTGGATTTTAAGCGGTTTGGAAGAAGGTACGGAAGTTGTGTGGCAGGTATGCTCCGGACCCAGCTCCCGTTTTGCAGGTTGCTGGTGTTAGTGTTGCGGAATCTCTTGAAATTGCCATGGAAATCAGGAACTATCTTATCCTGTGTCTCCTAAGGGCTTTATTTCTGTCCCTCGTTTCTCACTTCTGGGTCCACCAGGGAGCAAGTGCCCTTGGATTTCTCTTCTAATGGGATGGAGCTGTATAATGTACCTTTTACTCTTTTAGAGCTAGAGTCCATGCTTTCTGCTTGCTGATCATCGGCAGCTGGGCCTGATGATATCCATATCCATATGTTATAGCATCTGCGTTCTACAGCCCTTACAATCCTTTTGAATCTTTTCAATCTTGTTTGGACGTGAGGGGGTTCTCCCTCCACAATGGAAATCTGCCATTGTAATACCGTTTTGCAAACCAGGCACTTTGGGACTTGATGCCTCTCACTATAGTCCCATTGCTCTGACCAGTGTAGTCTGCAAGTTGATAGAAGGATTGGTGAATAGATGTCTGATATGGTGTTTGGAAACTCACAATAGTCTTTCTCCTCGCCGGTATGGCTTTTGCAAGGGACGCTCTACTTTGGACCCCTTGCTCCAATTAGATACGTATGTACGAAATACCTTTGCTAATAAACACACCATCCTAGCAGTCTTTTTGATCTTGAGAAAGCATATGACACCACTTGGAGGTATAACATCTTAGTTCAGGCCCACTCCTTGGGCCACCATGGTAATCTACCCACCTTCCTTGCTTCTTTCTTATCTGAAAGACATATTCGTGTCCATGTTGGTGCCTCGCTTTCTTCAGACTGTTCAGGCCGAGGGAGTCACAAAAGGTTGTGTCCTTAGCACTACCCTTTTTCTCTTGGCTATAAGTAGCCTGCCCTTCGTTCTTCCATCCCATATTTGTTTGTTGCTTTATGTGGATGACTTTGCTATAGCTTACGTAGGCACTGACTATCGCCTGGTAGTAGTCTCCCTTCAGGTTGCAATTGACCGTGTTTCCCATTGACCACTTCTCATGGATTTAAATTTTCTAGTGCAAAAACCCATTTCATTACCTTCACTAGACGTCCTCTTGTCCCAGATATTCCATTGTATTTGCATTGCTCATGTATCCTGGAATGTGATGCTTTCAAGTTTCTTGGCCTTCTGCCCTAGTCTTGTCAAAGCCAGATTATGGTGGCCAAGTCTATTCTGTGGCTTCTTCTGCAACTCTTTCAAAGTTAGATCTCCTGTTGAAAGCTTCTATGCTGAGGCAAATGTTCCTTCCATAGCCGATCATTGTGATGCTCATTGCCTTCGTTACTTTGTCCGCTCTCATGACCTTCAGGTTCATTCTATGTATAGGATGGTCTCAGACGTTAGTAGAAGTCCATTATTTGATCGACACCTCTGCTTACTCTGTCCATTTTCTCTACGTCTTCACTCACTCCAGTCTTCTCTCTAGTTGCCTTGTATGTTCAAGCAGCATCTGCCTTTTCACTTCTCCCTTGGGAGGTTTCAACGGTTCATGTCTGTTCTTTCCTACTGCTGTGCGCCAAAGCTCTTCTACCTATGGCTGCTTCACGCTCTCTTTTTCTTGATCACTTCTGGTCACATGTTCATGCCATCACTGTTTATACAGATGGTTCTAAATTTTTTAATGGTGTTGGGTTCATGGTGGTGTTCCCTGACGATGTCTGTGGTTATTTGTCACACTTAGCTATATAATTTGATTCCCCTTCATCCATTGGTCCTTTGTATTCAACTCTGGTTGCCCCGTGTAGCTAACAAAAACAAAGTCGTCGTTTCTGTTGGGTCCCTGGATACATTGATATGTAGGACAATGAACAGGTGGATGCTGCTGCACAGTCAGCTGTGCATGATGTTCCAGTTTCCTATAGAGGTATTCTGTTCAGGGATTATTTTACCGTCATCTTTACCCATCTTCATGGCCGTTGGAAATAATGGTGGTCAGACATGCACCATAACAAACTGCACTCTATTAAACCACTTTTGAGGTTGTGGGCATCTTATCACCACTGCCGTGCTCGGGAGACTGCACTCGCCTGTCTCTGCATCGGCCATACTCGCCTTATCTCATGGGAGGTTTGTCAGGTCCCTAATTCAATTCTTCACATTCTTGTGGATTGTCCGGTTTACGAGCGAGCTTGCAGGATATATCTCCACCGACGCTGGCACCCTACCACTCTTACCTTATCTTCCCTTCTTGCAGACGGCTCTGACTTAGACTTACTATTATTTTTTGACTTTTTGTCAGCAACTGCTTTACTATACGAACCTTGACACACTGCCCCTAATGTCCTTTCCAGACATTTTCTTCCTTCACCTCTGATCTCCTCTCCACCTAGCTGTTTATAGCCCCAGCACTATTTTCTGCCCTGCAGTGCTGCATGACCCTTGCCGGTTTAGTGTTTGATTTTATTATAATAATAACACCATGAAAGAATATACATGTATAACTGCAGGTGTGGAAAACTCCAGAAATAGTAAACGAGAAGGGATGTTCAGTAAATTCAATTTCAACACTCAGAGAATTGACTGGGACAAAATTAAAAACTCAGACATACCCAGGAAAACAGTCATGCACAATCCGAACCCTCACCAGGGCTTGGAAAGGCTGAATACAAAAGAACTTAACAATGCAACAAAACTCTCCGACTGAAATATGTCCAACCTATTCTCAAGGCTACCTAAGAACTTAAGTAACTCATCTAACCCATGCTGTGCAAGTCATAATCAAATCCATAATACTCGATCAGTGTATAATATATACTCCTGTTGAGGATATTACTAGAAACTTCAAATATTTCTAAAGATACAAAATCTAAGTTAATTAAACCCTTTATCGGGCAAGTGGCCATAAAATTAGAAATTCGAACTGAACTCCCTATGGTGGATAGAGTAACTCAATACAAAGTCAATGAGCCTATATAAATGGATTTCTGATGGTTAGTTTTCGAGCAATTGCTAATCTCTGAAGTCCGAAAATTTTCCCACTTGCCCGACAAAGGGAGTAAGAATCTGAATGTTGCAAACTTGCAATTGTTAATAAAACACCCAATAACTATTTTTTAAATTTATTATACAAACAGACAATATCAAAAACATAAATGAAACTTGTATCAAAACAGTTTGTATGTATTAGAAAAATATAAAAATGAAACAAATAGCAACATGGACACATTGCAAAGGGATACAACTTTCAAGTCCCATATTCCTGAGATTCATGAGGAAGACCAATTATTCTATATTGCTAATTGATGGTATGGTAGTTGCTGAAGCAATTTCTATTACTCTTTATACACAGATTTACTTTGCATACAACACTGGAATGAGGATGTGACCAATTTCTTCGAGTGGCTGCAATACTTGCAATCGTAATACCTTTCTTTTTCTTCACTAATTTCTGTTTTTTGGCTGGCCTTTCTTCCTCCTCATCATCACTTGACACCTCTGCATCCAGTGGCAAGTATTCATCACCACTATCCAGCAATTCTGGGTCATCTACCTCTGGTTCTGAGTCACTGTCATCCAAAATGCAGACATATTTCGATCTGGTGCTGAAGGGCTCCCCATAAAACAATTTCTTATTGATCTGGAAGGACAATAAAAACCTTCTGTATAGATCCAGACCACTACAGAATTCATATATGCAATAGAATTTTTTTTATAAATATTTATTTTACTGAAATTATACTATGTCACTTCTCGGGCAGGTACGAAAATTTTCATACTTCCTTTGTTGCACTTTTTTCAACTGCATGCTACACTCACATTATGCTTCACACAGACTTTATGTATATATCAAAATATCCCTAAACTATTCATGTATGCACTAAACACAACAATCAGTACTTACCGGCATTGTAGAAGGTAAAATCCAAGAGTATATTAGTGGCACTGGATGGAAAAAACCCACTCTGGGCGACGCCAAGCCACGAGTGTTTATGTTTTGATCTCTCAACCAATGGGAAGGCGGCAAACGCCATCATCACTTAGCTGAAGCGACTCAGGGAAGGCTTGTGATTGGTTAGAATTAAAGAATGGGAATCCAGATGAGCAGCACACGTAGGATGACACGCATAAAGGTGCACGTGTTTAAGTCCGAAAATTTTCGGACCTGCCCGACAAAGGGGGATGTTCAGTAAATTCAATTTCAACACTCAGAGAATTGACTGGGACAAAATTAAAAACTCAGACATACCCAGGAAAACAGTCATGCACAATCTGAACCCTCACCAGGGCTTGGAAAGGCTGAATACAAAAGAACTTAACAATGCAGCAAAACTCTCCGACTGAAATATGTCTAACCTATTCTCAAGGCTACCTAAGAACTTAAGTAACTCATCTAACCCATGCTGTGCAAGTCATAATCAAATCCATAATACTCAGTGTATAATATATACTCCTGTTGAGGTTACTACTAGAAACTTCAAATATTTCTAAAGATACAAAATCTAAGTTAAGAACTATGTGTAGAATATGACCAATAATCACGAAAGATACATATATATATATACACTGATGATGAAAAAGAAATGGGAAAATTTATAAAAGATTGTTATGAAACAATGTTCAGCAATCCATTAAACGAAATATTTTTCTATCTCTTCATTAATTTCCCTCTTAATGTGGATATATTGATTCATAAGATGACCTTCATCTCTTTTGATCTGCCTCTATAGTCCTTTCTTATTCTCTGAAAGATGTTTGAGACTATTGTTCATCCATTCCAGATGAACAATAGGCTGAAACATCTTTTATATGGAATAAATGTTATTTGGACAGTGTGTATAGTGTTTAGAAAACTGTCATACTGATAGTTATCTTTGTTACTCCAGGCCACCCATGATAGGTGATTTCTAAGCCCATTGTAATCAGCTGTGCAAAAATCTGGGATCCTTACTGAATTATCCCTGCTATTATACTACCAATCAATGCTAAAGATAATCGATTTGCGGTCGCCGACACCATGTTCCTTTGTAATCTGTAGATTAACAAGCATATCCTTGTTTGCCAGAACCAAATCAAGCAGGTTGTTTAGCCCTTGTTTGTTCCATCACAAATCGCTTTAAAAACAATCTTGAACTACCTCCAGGAAGTCATTTGACTCTAGTTTCCCAGTGAAGGAATTCCAATCAATTTGATAAAGTTAATCTCCTAGAATTACTGTGTGCCTTGTGTCTTTAACATTTTCCTCCCTTGTTCCTTATCAAATTTTGGGTATGGTATATCACGCCTAAAATTAAATTTTCATGCCCAGCAAAAGTTCTATGCAGGCAGCCTGTGTGTGTGTTCCTTAAGTCTTTATAATCGTTTTTATACAGCAGTTCAGGTGTTCTTTGACATATTGTGCTCCCTTCCCATTATTTCTGTCATTGTAGATCTTGAAACCCTGACTGTGGCATTAGGCAGGCACATACCGACTCTTCAAATTAAACTGTCTCAGTTATTGCTACACTTGTGATTAATTTCAACTAGTCCATCTTGTTTTCAGTGCTACGACTATTAGTGTAAACAAATTGAGAACCCCTCTCTTCAGTTTCCTCTCCACACTCATCCAAGGTCCTCCACTTTCTCTGCTGCTGCCCGTATCACCAAATGCCATCGAATTCCAATATTTACCAGTAATCCTATCTCACTCTGCTTACAACTAGCATCCTTAAATCATATGTCACAACCCTGATAGTTCAAACTGTCTAATTCTATTTTTTTCCATTTCTCATTCTTTTCCCACAAAAACCCATACCTCTAATTATATCTAGTTTAAATTTATTCCCAACAGCTTCCTCCACTGAACTAGCCATTACTTTCAACGCTTAACAAAATCATTGCCTCCAGCACTGAGGCAGATAATAAGACTGATCCCATTACCATTCATAATGCAGTTAAGACAGCTAACAATATCCTTTAGATTTAAATTAGACAAGTTTAGATTCAGAAAGAACGTAGGAAAGTACTGGTTTGGAAATAGGGTAGTTGATGAGTGGAACAGTCTACCTAGTTGGGTTATTGAGGCTAGGACTTTAGGTAGTTTCAAATTTAGGTTGGATTAATATATGAGTGGGAGGGGTTGGATTTGAGTGGGACTTGCAAATGAGTGGATAGAGTTATCAGACCTTATTTCTTGGGGAGCATTGAAAATTGGGTTGGGCAAATGTTTTGTTAGTGGGATGGATTGCAAAGGACCTGCCTAGTATGGGCCAACAGGCCTGCTGCAGTGATCCTTCTTTCTTATGTTCTTATGTTCTTATATCCTCCATCTTAGCCTCATGAGAGCAAACCCTCTGTCTCCTACTCCTATCCTTCAAGCAGAAAGCTCTGTCTATCTGTAACCAAATTAATCTGCAGTTCATTCATCGTGTCATTTCAAGTAGCCTGCTCACATTTGTCAGGCAATACAGAGAACGAGTTGAAAGTTTCCAAAGCAATCTCCTGGATCTTCATCATTTCTACTTCAGCTTCATGACTTCCTGCCCAACCACTGTCCACCTTCATTCGTTGCCTTTGTGATTTATTATAGCAGGAGTATTACGTATCCTTTTTTTTTCTTAGTCAACTGCCATATCTTTCACCTAGCTTCCTCCACCATCCTCCTTGTATCCTGCTATGGTGGGATACACTGACGATAGTTGGATGACTCACGGAATTGTAGTGACACGATTGCAAACAATACCACGGGTGGGGCTTGAACCTGCGGTCTGGAGTTTTACAACTTTCTGACCGGGGATAGAGGGAGAATGGTGAGATATAGGAAGAATGGTGAGATATAGGGAGGACAGTGGAATACCAGGAGATGGTGAGATATGAGGAGGACAGTGAGATATAGGAAGGATGTGAGTAAGCAAATGGAAAGTGAAGGTATTAAATTAAATGATTGTTAGTGGAAGCAAGGGGATGAAGGGATGTTGGAAAAAAGATTGGAAGGAACATAAGAATGGAAGAACACTCCAGGAGGCCTACTGGCCCATACAAGGCAGGTCCTTATCAAACCCACCCCTTCCCAAAGCTACCCAAGAATTTACTCCCGTACCCACGACACTAATCAAGCCCGCCCTTCCACTCATATATTTGTCCAGTCTCTTCTTAAAGCTACCCAGGGTCCTAGCCTCGATTATCCTACTTGGAAGATTGTTCCACGCATCCACAACTCTGTTTGAGAACCAGTATTTATTTCTGTCCTTTTTAAATCTAAATTTATCCAACTTATATCCGCTATTCATGGTTCTTACCTGAATCAATATTCTCAGTATTTTATTAATATCGCCTTTGTTTATGCCAATCAGATTTAACCCCATTTATGCACACTGCTTCCCGTTGGTCAGCCATGACTCGATCCATGACAGCACTTTTCCCCCAATGCCATAAACTGCCACTTTTTTAAACAGTCTCTGGTGCGATACTCTATCAAAAGCCTTACTAAAATCCAAATAAATAACAGTGAATTCTTTATCATGATAAATAATATCGAGTTCTTTAGATTGGTTAATAGAAGTGAATTTATTTACACACTCCCACCAACAAATTTTCAGGGGTAGGGGTTATGTTGATAGGAAAGTAGATGCATGTTGCAACCCCTGAATGGGTTACAATGATTATTATGTATATATAATGTATATTATCTTTTCATTTAATTTTATATTGCTTATATTTGCGATAATAGCTAAATCGTAAATGTATGACTTTATATTATTATTTGACTGTTATATTGTTATTTGACTTATGTTGTTAGGATGTACATAATATGTGCTCATTTCAAGTCTTGATTGTCAAACTACTGTAATTATCGCTTGTCGCTCGTTATACTGCCGGCTTCTGAGCTGTGCTGTCCACGGGGCTATCACGTGATCGAGGAGGGAGGGTGTCCTCACCTCTCGTGAAGTATTGAGTCTGCTCTAGACTCGCTTGGTGGTTGGACAGATTGTCTGTCTCATTATTCTTGTTAGTTCTGTAGAACTCTGTTCACAGAACATTGTATAGACTTAGTGATTTTCGACGTTGTACTGAGGTTGTGTGTTGCTTAGACACTCTGAACATCTCAGGTCCTTAGCTATAGCTTCTGACCTAATTTTGTACTGGTTTCTGTGTATTGTCACAGTCGGGTTTTTCCTATGCTGAACTTAGATTCAGTAGTATGGGAGTTTTGTAACTTTTGTGGAGGATCTGCTGATGGTCCCTACTTAGTGTCGTTATATTATCTCCTTGATCCTGATTGTGTCGCAGTCGCTTGTTATATGGCTATTGGGCTTAGCATTCTTTTCATTGTTCAAGCAGACTGTTCTGGTTGCCAGTCGGTCAAGAAGTTAGTTTATTAGAGGACTTTGTCAGTCACTTGTTTAAGTCTAGTCGAGTCGTGAGACATAGTGAACTACTTAGAGCACTTACACGCATACACAAACTTACTTGTACATATTTGTAATATCTTATTAAATGTTAATGTACCAGAAGGTACTTAAGAATTATAAATGTGATATGTGCTTTCAGCACAATAATATTGAACTCGAGAGATGTGATATTATTTTGATTACTGTGATTAATTTAATTTAATTTAATTTGATAATATACCTCTAGACAACTTAATGATTAATAAATTTATTAAATTTTAATTTCTCTAGTTAGTAGCCTACCAGTTGTAATCCTGAAGCACTATTGAATAATACTGAATTTTAATGGATAATTGGACAAGGATACTGACTACTTGTTACGAAAACCCAGTAACAGGCTGGATGCTAGAAGGGCAGTCCTTTCTAGTATTCACTGGAGATCTCTAAGCTTTTAGAATCGCGTTTTTTGTAACAATGCATGAAAGAAGAGGTATTATTGATTCACGATGAAAAAATACATGTAAATGAGAAAAAGTTTGACGTAACAAAATTTTTATAAAGTAAAAGTTGATACCTAGAAAACAGTCTGTATGGAGAGGAAGAAACGTTAAAGGAGTGGCTAGGAAACATAAGAGCAAATAACAGGGAGGGTGAGGCACTGTATAGACTAAGTTGTTAGATGCTGAAAGTTGTAAAGAGTTTTATGACGAGCGAGGTTCAGGTTAAGGAGTGAAGGGAAACTGGAAAATGTTTTTTATCTTTCTTTAGGCAAAGATTTCATAAGTCATTATCGATTTTTATGGTGTTATAGACGGAGTTACACGTTCAGAAAACTCTAGAATGATACTCAGATGTATAGTCTCAAAATTTATTGGATCTGAATAAAGTGTGACTTTCACAATAATTTTTTGCAGATGGCGCGGTTCTTTTGGAGATTTAGAATAAAAGTTGTTGAAGATATTTGGGAGGATTTGCAAACGTAGGAAAATGAAAGTGAATTTGGAAAAGAACAAGGCGAGGGGAAAAAGTTGACATATAGGGTGAGATTGGTAAGAGTATAGGATAGGAGGATGAAGGAAATAAATATTTCTATATTTTATTAGAGAATATGTCATCAAATTGGTCCATATAAGTTGAAGTGACGAAAACAATAGATGAATAAATACAAGTTGTTGGAATGTTAGAGAGTTTGTGGAAAAAAGAAAACTTTCCAGTGGATTGAAAAATAGGAATATATCCAAGAACAGTTTTGTCATCAAGTGTATAAGCCTGAAGCATATTCTCTCAATGTTGCGGTAAGGAGGCTGGAGGCAGTGTTGATGCCGTGTCTGAAATCAGTGTGTGGTGTAGATATGAAGACACTGAAGGATAAAGGATTTAGAGTGTTGATAAGAAAGGCATAATTAAAGGTGTATGAGGGGTTGTCTAGTTTGTTCATGCACAGTGAATGAAACAAGATAGGCTTGTTTCGATGATGCATAAATCTTGGGTAGATTTAAGATGGTGAAGGACTTGGGGAAAGTTCGATGGAGAGTTGAGAGCAAGTTTCAAAATATGTGTTAAGACATATATTAATGAGTGTCCTGTAAGTATATGCTTTATATGAGCATGTCATATTGAAGTAGAGGAAAGTGATTTTTGGGAAACTGGTTTGCTGGATTAAAGTTTTGAAGGTAGAAAATACAATGTCTGCACTTTAAAAGTTGGGTAGGAGTGCTGTACTTCGTTTTGTCATCAGTGAAGAAGTACCACACATAGTTTGATGAATAAGACACAGTGAGATACCTAAAATGTTGCACTTGTGTTTCATTTATCAACTTGTCGGAAATGTATACCATCAGTACTATGCCACATAGTATTATGTCGGACAGCAGTAAGGGCGCGCAGTAAGGGCGCTGGAAACCAAAAAGAAGCAAGTGCATTAAAGCAGCCAGTGAATTTCCTGTGTGTTGCCAGGGTATTGTAAACTCTTATCCATGTAGCGCCATGACGACAACTTCTCCTGGTAACTATATCATTACCAGATTCTTTATTAAACAAAACTGGGTACAGGTGAGCCGGGTCCAACAAATCCTCTAACATCATATTGTGAATTAAGAAAATCAGATTCCTTCAAGGCGACTGCCTCGATGCCGGAGGAGGGCTTTCGATCCAATGAATAGGGGCTACATTCCCTTTTCTGAGATAAAACCAGATTACTTCCTATTCCACAGACGCAGTATATACCACTACGGAGAATACCCAATGAACATAAAAGAATGACTACCGCCACAGCATCTGTAAGCGTACGTTAAAAGACGTTGAAAGTAATGCACTATGTTCTGTTGAATTATACAATTAAACTCTTATAATACATTACATCTCATAAAACATTAAAACTCTTAAAACATTAAAACAATTCAAGTATCCATCCTGATAAAGAAAAAAAACACCTGTGATGTGAGCACAGCCCTTCCAGGGAATCCAATATAGTGTACAAATTGTGCTGTCCAGTAGGAGATTGGGAACTCCTAAATAATGCTCACTATATCGGGAAGACCTTGGAGCACCTTTCAAGACGTCAGTGCATGCATCGACGAAACTATTCCCCTCACCCCTAGCCACTCCCCATCCCCCTAGCAACTCTCTCTTCCCCTAACTCCTAATAGCAACTCCCTCTTACCCATATCTACTCCCACATCGCCTCAGCATCCAGATTCCCACCTGCTCCTTCCTCACACGAGAACAACTCACACCAGCCATATGCTGCTCACACCAAAACAATACACACCTACACACACCAACCATGCTGGCACCAGAAACACACACACCAGTCATACTGACACCAGGCCAACAAATATGCCAACCATGCTGACAACAGTACAACACACAAATCATGCTGATAGAAAAAGAAGACACACCAACCATGCTGACACCAGGAAAGCACTCATTAGCCATACAGACAATAGAACAACCAGCAACAATGTTGATATTAGAACAACACTTACAACCATGCTGACACCAGAACTACACACGCTAACCAATTGTTTGGGTTGGGCAAATGTTTTGTTGGGTTGGGCAAATGTTTTGTTAGTGGGATGAATTGTAAAGGACCTGCCTAGTATGGGTCAGCAGGCCTCCTGCAGTGTTCCTCCTTTCTTATGTTCTTATGTTCTTATGACACAAAATAACACACATGAACCATACTGACACCAAAACACCCATCACCATGCTGACACCAGAACTGCACATACCAACCAAGCTGACGCAAGAGCAACACACGCAAAACCGTGCTGACACCAGAGGAACTTCCAACACAAAAACAGCACACATACCATACTGACAACAGAACAGCACACACCAGTGATACTGACGTCAACAATGCTGACAACAAAACAACACCCACCATTAGCCTGACACCAACCATGCTTTGATATACTTTGTTGAGTTTCGGGAGTTTTTCTACTTCCGGAGCCCGGCCATGCGCCAGGCTTGTCTGGTTTTAGGCTGGTCAACGACGCTGTTGCTGATGGTAGCCAGCAGCTCAACATATCCATCACAGCCTAATTCATCAGGCACCTGGTGAAGATACTTGTCAAGTTTCCTCTTGGAGATTTATACACTTGTTCCAGCAGTATTTCTGTTATCTTCTTTGAAGATGTTGAAGAATGTGGGTCCACGGATGTTGATACAGTGTTCCCTTATATTGCACACCGCACCTCTGCATTTCACTGGGTTTATTTTGCACTTCCTCCCATATTTCTCGCTCCAGTATGCTGTTGTGGCAGTGTGCAGATTTGGGACCAAACCCTCGAGTACCTTCCAGTTATATCATGCATTTGTCTCCTCCTCTCCAGTGAGTACATATTTAAGACTTTAAGGCATTCTCAGAAAACAGAAACACGCACTATCCATGCTGACACCAGACAAACACATACCAACCAAGCTGACACAAAATAATACACATGAATCATGCTGTCACTAGAACACACACCACCATGCTAACAAAAACAAAAGACACTAACTATGATGACACCAGAACAATAAACACCAACCATGCTGACTATACAACACACAACAACCATGCTGACTAGACAACACACACTAATCATGCTGACTAGACAACACACACCAATGATGCTGACTGTACAACACACACAAATCATGACGACACAATGATAAGTCACAACAACCATGTCGACACCGGAATAAATATCTTTAAATAAAGACAGCAGAATATCCAGCAACCATGCTGACACCAGAATTGCGCACACTAAAACTGACACAACAACGTTCACCAGCCAAGCTGACACCAACCATGCTAACACCAGAGGAGCGCCCAATAGCCATATAGTCACGAAAACAGCATCCAACAACCATGTTAACACCAAAACTAAATACTCCAACTATGCTGACACCAGTTGAATACATAAACAATACTGACACCAGCAGCACACCAAGTATGCTGACTCCAGAACAACTCTCGCCACCACACTAACAACAGAACAACACACACACCAACCATGCTGACACTAGAACGACACACACTAACTATGCTGACACCAGAACAGCATACACCAACCATGCTGACACCAGAACAACATGCACCAACCATGCTGACACCAGAACAACATACACCAATCATGCTGACAGTAGAACAACACACACCAATAATTTTGGGACCATAACAACTTTTCCAACAGTGGTGACACCTGAACAACATCCACCAACTATCATAATATAGAAACACCTATCAATCACGGTAACGGTAGCGCAACGCACGCCAACAGTGCAACCCGAGCAATTGCAGAGTTGTGAAGACTGGATATGGGTAAAGAAGAACGTAGACGGAGTATAGGCTCGGGGAGGGGGGGGGGAGTGGTGGAAGGCTGCTAACCTTATTCGAGAAGAAAGATCTCAGGATGAGTATCGTACAGAGCACATAACCTGAGGCGCACGTCAGCCAAATAACTGCAACAGCAAATGCGCGGCTTGCAAGTCTAAGATTAGCTTTCAGAAACCTAAGCAAAGAGCCATTCATAACGCTGTATACGGCATAAGTCAGGCCCATATTGGAGTATACAGCATTAACATGGAAGTCACACCGTGTCAAGTATGTCAAGAAATTGGAGAATGCCTACAGGTTAGCAACGAGGTTCGTCCCAGAGCTGATAGGTATGTCCTAAAATGAGAGATTGTGATGACATTAGAGGACAGAAGGTCTAAAGGTGTTATGAGAACAACGTACAAACTACTGAGGGGAATTGATAGGGTGGACAGGAACAGATTCGAGATATAGGAAACGTGAACATGAGGGCACAGCTGGAAGATGAAAACATAGATGAATCACAGGGATGTTAGGAAGTATTTTTGAAGCCTTAGAGTAGTCAGGAAGTGGAAAGACCTGAACAGCAGAGTGGAAGAGGCAGGATCAATACATAGCTTTAAAAATAAGTACGATAAGGTTCTAGAGGATCGGAGAGAGGGAAAGAGAGAGAGGGGGGTGTGAGGAATTAAGGCAGTGTGTCTAGGCAACGGCAAAGTCGGGTTAGTGGTCCCTTGTTTTAGTAATGAATTCAGTCTGCGGCCTGCCACGACACTTCAAGGCAACTCAATGTGTACTAATCTTTATTCCTCACAGTAGGCAGTGTATGTAGGCAGCTGCGGTGGTAATCTCTGGTTGTGGGTAGCCACTCCCTGCATGGGTATACAGAGTACAGATAAATATTCAAGGTCTCGAATACTTACGTGAAGGTAGAAGGTCAGGAATCACCCTAGAAATACCTGGTGAATCCGTTACAGCTGCCTGCTCCTGTTACCGATGGTGTCTGCACGCGGCTGGTACGTAAGTTACACGATTGGTAATTCACCGCGCAATGTCAGAGATATATGTATTTCGGTCACTAGCTTTTTTGGGACCGCCCGCCGTCCGCTCAGCCTACCCCCGTCGGCACTCAAACTGGTGGGCTGGAGTGCCTAAGGCGTTATTGTTGTATGGAACGTATAATACTAAAGTAAGCTAACGACTATCTCTAACTTAGCTTAAATATGTGTAGTAGTAATGTAGTAAGTGTTGTATATAATTAGCCTAGGAGTTGCGAGGCTACTTTTTAGCAATTAAGTATATACAGAATTGACACTTCTCTAGGCGTCGTTGCCCCCTTCCCTAAATTCCCCTACCTGGAGGGTGGGCATAACGGTTCTGGAAAATACCGATATTTTCCGCACGAGGACCTATACACGGCAGGCGAAGATCTGGTACTCACCTCTTTGCAGCTAGATAGTGGTGAATACCAGACCAACGTACACCAAGCACGCACACCAGAACACCTAAGAACAATGCTAACAGCAGAACAACACCCGTCCAATATGACACCAGAACAAAACACACAAACCATGCTGACACCTGAACAATTTACACCAATAATGCGACACTAGAGAAATGAGTTGGGTTCATATTTTTTTTTTCCTAACAAATTCGTACACCCTGATTGTGTGGATTGCTGTAATTTATACGACAGTCAAAGGAGTAGAAAAAAGGTTAACGATGGTTAACCAGCAAACTCATCACGCATGGTGGGCTTAAAACTAGGGTAGTGAAGTCCACTCATCATGCTGGGGTGAGTTTAATGAGGTACTAAAGTCCACCAAGCACGCAGGGAAGGTTTAATATTTGAGTTAGTGAGACTCGAAATTCTTTAAGCATTTCATTGTGGATACAGAAGTAGCAAGACTCGCAGCATTTTATGGTCGTGGCTCTGGAGTTGCTTATATATAGACCTGATCATCTCTCAGCACGGCCTCCTACATACAGGTTTGTCGAGTTTGCAACACTCTTCTCACAAAATTAGAATGGACAGTTATGGTATAATCATTTATTTTAATTGAGATATTGTTTGAGGTCGGGAGGTCCATGTTAATGGATCTGTTCTTAGTGCTCCTTGCTACACACAGTCGAGCATGCGCGTGCGCACGCACACGAACGCACGAACGCACGAACGCGCGCGCGCACACACACACACACACACACACACACACACACACACACACACACACACACACACACACACACACACACACACACACACACACACACACACACACACACACGAACTACACATAGTTTTAAGACGATGTATGATAAAGCTCATGGAGCAGGGGGAGAGAGGACCTAGTAGCGGTCGGTGAAGAGGCGGGGCCAGGAGCTGAGTCTCGATCCCTGCAACCACAATTAGGTGAGTACACTGGTTAATGACTGCCCTGTAGTGGTTAAAGACGTAGATGTTCAGTCCAGCAAGGTGACTATTATCCGGAGCAAAAAATATTGTGTATTCTACTCTACATTATCTTGTAATTATATTTCATTTAACACGAGGTACGAACGTAGTTTGCTGTCATTATATTCTCTATTTTTTTTTTTTTTTTTTTTTTAGTATTTTTCTCGCCGAATTACCGTTTGTTCATTTTTGCACGATTAAAGATTCATTGGAAATTTAATATTTGTTATTCTCGGCTCGGTTAGAAAAAGTGAGGTTAGAGTAACGTATGTTAACCCACATTACTACATTAGAACACAAGTTTCCTGCATAATAACAACAAAAGTTGGATGATGGGTTTCTGTTCTACACATCTATTATAAAACTTTCAAATGGGAACAAAAGCAAGCTAGCTACGTTCCCCTGTCATATTCCATCAAGCTTAATAGGTGGCATGCATGAAGTAAAGAAAGACGTCAGGCTGAGCTGCAAGACTTGAGGAGAGCGACCAGGATATCGTACTGTATATTGTACTGTGGGTTCAGGAATTATGGCAACTTAAATAAAAGCTTTGTTTCACTTAGTGTTGTAGACCACGTTTAGCTCAATACATGAGTAAACCCAATCATGAGCTAAACGTTCTCTAAATTAAAGGCTTCCTTAGTAATGAATGCCTTGACACGCACCACGCTTGGCAAGGTAGCGTTTCCGTCATCTCTACTTGGAGGTGCGAGCAACAACAGCCTGTCTAGTCAGAGACTTGGCCACGATTGAGAGATTGAGGACTGAGCCGTCTACACCATTCCTGGTGCTGAATGACCAACACGGGACCCACTTTGTCTACCTATATTTAGGTTTGGTAACGTCTGTCGGGAAACACAAGTGTGTCCTGACGCGGGTCTTAGTCATATGATAACCCACAGCTGGAGCTTTTGGTCATCAGGAGTCGCTAGCAGGAAGCACTGGCGCGTATAGGGTTACTGGACATGTTAATAGTGTTTGGATCCTGACATCTCTGTGTGATGTTCCCACAGCCAGTCTCGTGACACTGTGACCAGTTAGGTGGGATAAAATATGCATACACGATAAAGAGGTATATTAGTGAGATGTGTACACCAGTGAGGAATACTAGCGAGTGAGTGAAGAATACCAGTGAGTGATGTATACCAGTAATGTATTTCAGTGAGTGATGTATACCAGTGAGTAATGTATACCAGTAAGTATTGTATACTAGTGAGTAATGTATGCCAGTGAGTGATGTCAGTGAGTCGTGTATACCAGTGAGCTTTGTATGCAAGAGAGCCATGCATTCAAGGGAGCCACGTACATATGAGTCATGTATACATGATAGCCATATATAAAAAACAATGGACTGGTATCCACACGTGTGCAAGAGTGCCCTCTACACAATGGTGTCAAGTACACAAGAGCCATGTATACACGATAGTCATGTATACACGAGAGCCATGTATACACGAGAGCCATGTATACACGAGAGCCATGTATACACGAGAGCCATGTATACACGAGAGCCATGTATACACGAGAGCCATGTATACACGAGAGCCATGTATACACTAGAGCCATGTATACACTAGAACCATGTATACACGAGAGCCATGTATACACGAGAGCCATGTATACACGAGAGCCATGTATACACGAGAGCCATGTATACACGAGAGCCATGTATACACGAGAGCCATGTATACACGAGAGCCATGTATACACGAGAGCCATATATACTCGAGAATTGTGTATGCTGGTATGAATGCCAGGATCAAACACAACTCACTAAAACAAAAACTTTTTCTTTTTACAAACTTTTCTTCAAACTTTTTCCTTGGCAGCCTTGGCTTAGAAAATAATAAAATACGCGGGGCAGCTTCTTAACAAGATTACTCCAGTTAAAAGTTTAAAAACTTTGGCCCGACCATTAAACCGATTTACCGTACAAAGAGAAATTTAAAAATATTCTGCATATACATATATATATATATATATATATATATATATATATATATATATATATATATATATATATATATATATATATATATATATATATATATATATATGTATATATATGTATATATATATATATATATATATATATATATATATATATATATATATATATATATATATATATATGTATGTATATATGTACAGGAATATATAAGAATATAGTGGTACCAACACTCTTATATGGGCGTGAATCATGGGTGGTGAATGTTGCAACAAGGAGAAGGCTAGAGGTAGAGGAGATATGTCTGAGGGTTACGCATGGTGCGAATATTATGCAGAGAATGCATAGCTCGGAGATTAGAAAGAGGTGTGGGGTTACTGAAAGTATTATCCAGAGGGCAGAGGAAAGGTTGTTGAGGTGGTTTGCACATTTAAACAGGTTGAAACAAAGTAGACTAACTTGGAAGGCGTATAATTCTGCAGTGGAAGAAAGGTGGTGTAGGGGTCATCCTAGGAAAGGTTGGAGGGAGGGGTAAAGGAAGTTTTGTGTGTGTATGAGCACATTAGATATGAGGCAAATGGTTTTTATGACTTGACGGGCTGTTTGAGTGAGAGCGAAGTAAAATTTATGAAAGGATTGAGGGGAACCGTTTAACTGGACTTGAGTCCTAGAAGTGGGAAGGACAGTGCTTGTGCTCTGAAGGGTGGAGATATGTTGCAGTCTTTGAACTATATTATCGGTACTCCTCCGGCAAGACACTGATGGAGTGAATTATGATGAAAGTGTTTCTTCTTTCTCGGGTTTCCCCGTCTCGGTAGGAAAAACGGCCAATGTGTTAAAATTTAATATTTTTTTTCCAACACAACGGCCGTCTCCCACCAAGCCACAGTGACCCAAAACAATGAAAGAAACACTTTCACCCTCATTCACATAACTATTGTCTTTGCAGAGGTGCACGGACATGAAAGTTCAGATGTCACTCCAAACAGCAAATATCTCATATCCTTCCTCTAAAGTGCAGGCATTGTATTGCCCACCTCTAGACTAAGTCCGGCTTAACAGTTTCCCTGAATCCCTTCACATAATATTACCCCGCTCACACTCCAACAGGTCGTCGAGTCCCAAAAACCATTCATCTCCTTTCATTCCTGTCTAATTCGTTCACATCTTCTTGCTGTATGTCCAAGCCCCCTGCTCACCAAACCTCTTTTACCCCCTTCCTCTATCCTTTCCCACGACTACCCCTACCGCTTTTCCCCTCCATTACAGATTTATACACCCTGCAAATTATCCTGTTTTGCTCTATCTTTTCAATAACCACTTTCAGTAACTCCACACCTCCTAATTTACACACTACGAATTCTCTGCATAATATTTTCACCACACATTGCCCATAGATACGACATCTCCACTGCATCCAGCCTTCTTCCTGCTGCAGCATGGACAACCCATGCTTCACATCTATGTAAGTGTATGGCTAACCTTGCCCTACATAAACCCACCCGCTGACAACACTACTAAATACATAAACACATTCACTTCTTCAAGACTCCCTTCCACCAATGTGATATTCAATGTTTCTTTACTTAACTCCTTCGATGCCCTCATCACCTTACTCTTATCTTTGTTCATTCGTCCGCTAACCTTTGCAACTTCTGTTTAGAATATCCCTAAAGCACAGTATCATCAGCAAAAAGTAACTGTGTCAATTCACATTTTGTATTTAATTCCCAATAATGTAGTCCCACCCCTCTCCCCAACGCCCTAGCATTTACTTGTATATATATATGCAAAACAACCACTCTGAAAGAATAGAGAAATTCCAAGCGCTTTCGTGACTACTCACATTATCAATAATGTTGATAATGTGAGTAGTCATGAAAGCGCTTGGAATTTCTCTATTCTTTCAGAGTGGTTGTTTCGCATATTCTGAAATCACCTGTTTACTGTGATCTTATTGCGTATATATATATATATATATATATATATATATATATATATATATATATATATATATATATATATATATATATATATATATATATATATATATATATATATATATATATATATATATATATATATATATATATATATATATATATATATATATATATATATATATATATATATTTATTATCACACTGGCCGATTCCCACCAAGGCAGGGTGGCCCGAAAAAGAAAAACTTTCACCATCATTCACTCCGTCACTGTCTTGCCAGAAGGGTGCTTTTCACTACAGTTTTTAAACTGCAACATTAACACCCCTCCTTCAGAGTGCAGGCACTGTACTTCCCATCTCCAGGACTCAAGTCCGGCCTGCCGGTTTCCCTGAACCCCTTCATAAAAGTTACTTTGCTCACACTCCAACAGCACGTCAAGTATTAAAAACCATTTGTCTCCATTCACTCCTATCAAACAAGCTCACGCATGCCTGCTAGAAGCCCAAGCCCCTTGCACACAAAACCTCCTTTACCCCCTCCCTCCAACCTTTCCTACGCCGACCCCTACCTCGCCTTCCTTCCACTTCAAACTGATACACTCTTGAAGTCACTCTGTTTCGCTCCATTCTCTCTACATGTCCGAACCACCTCAACAACCCTTCCTCAGCCCTCTGGACAACAGTTTTGGTAATCCCGCACCTCCTCCTAACTTCCAAACTACGAATTCTCTGCATTATATTCACACCACACATTGCCATCAGACATGACATCTCCACTGCCTCCAGCCTTCTCCTCGCTGCAACATTCATCACCCATGATTCACACCCATATAAGAGCGTTGGTAAAACTATACTCTCATACATTCCCCTCTTTGCCTCCAAGGACAAAGTTCTTTGTCTCCACAGACTCCTAAGTGCACCACTCAGTCTTTTCCCCTCATCAATTCTATGGGTCTATGAAGACCCATCCGCTGACACGTCCACTCCCAAATATCTGAATACATTCACCTCCTCCATACTCTCTCCCTTCAATCTGATATCCAATCTTTCATCACCTAATCTTTTTTTATCCTCATAACCTTACTCTTTCCTGTATTCACTTTTAATTTTCTTCTTTTGCACACCCTACCAAATTCATCCACCAATCTCTGCAACTTCTCTTCAGAATCTCCCAAGAGCACAGTGTCATCAGCAAAGAGCAACTGTGACAACTCCCACTTTATGTGTGATTCTTTATCTTTTAACTCCACGCCTCTTGCCAAGACCCTCCCATTCACTTCTCTTACAACCCCATCTATAAATATATTAAACAACCACGGTGACATCACACATCCTTGTCTAAGGCCTACTTTTACTGGGAAATAATTTCCCTCTTTCCTACATATTCTAACTTGAGCCTCACTATCTTCGTAAAAACTCTTCACTGCTTTCAGTAACCTACCTCCTACACCATACACCTGCAACATCTGCCACATTGCCCCTCTATCCACCCAGTCATACGCCTTTTCCAAATCCATAAATGCCACAAAGGCCTCTTTAGCTTTATCTAAATACTGCTCACTTATATGTTTCACTGTAAACACCTGGTCCACACACCCCTACCTTTCCTTAAGCCTCCTTGTTCATCTGCTATCCTATTCTCCGTCTTACTCTTAATTCTTTCAATAATAACTCTACCATACACTTTACCAGGTATACTCAACAGACTTATCCCCTTATAATTTTTGCCTTTATACAAAGGAACTATGCACGCTCTCTGCCAATCCCTAGGTACCTTACCCTCTTCCATACATTTATTAAATAATTGCACCAACTACTCCAAAACTATATCCCCACCTCCTTTTAACATTTCTATCTTTATCCCATCAATCCCGGCTGCCTTACTCCCTTTCATTTTGCTTACTGCCTCACGAACTTCTCCCACACTCACAACTGGCTCTTCCTCACTCCTACAAGATGTTATTCCTCCTTGCCCTATACACGAAATCACAGCTTCCCTATCTTCATCAACATTTAACAATTTCTCAAAATATTCCCTCCATCTTCCCAATACCTCTAACTTTCCATGTAATAACTCTCCTCTCCTATTTTTAACTGACAAATCCATTTGTTCTCTAGGCTTCCTTAGCTTGTTAATCTCACTCCAAAACTTTTTCTTATTTTCAACAAAATTTGTTGATAACATCTCACCCACTCTCTCATTTGCTCTCTTTTTACATTGCTTCACCACTCTCTTAATCTCTCTCTTTTTCTCCATATACTCTTCCCTCCTTCCATCACTTCTACTTTGTAAAAACTTCTCATATGCTAACTTTTTTTCCCCTTACTACTCTCTTTACATCATCATTCCACCAATCGCTCCTCTTTCCTCCCGCACCCACTTTCCTGTAACCACAAACTTCTGCTGAACACTCTAACATTACATATTTAAACCTACCTCATACCTCTTCGACCCCATTGCCTATGCTCTCACTAGCCCATCTATCCTCCAATAGCTGTTCATATCTTACCCTAACTGCCTCCTCTTTTAGTTTATAAACCTTCACCTCTCTCTTCCCTGATGCTTCTATTCTCCTTGTATCCCGTCTACCTTTTACTCTCAGTGTAGCTACAACTAGAAAGTGATCTGATATATCTGTGGCCCCTCTATAAACATGTACAACCTGAAGTCTACTCAACAGTCTTTTATCTACCAATACATAATCCAACAAACTACTGTCATTTCGCCCTGCATCATATCATGTATACTTATTTATCCTCTTTTTCTTAAAATATGTATTACCTATAACTAAACCCCTTTTTATACAAAGTTCAATCAAAGGGCTCCCATTATCATTTACACCTGGCACGCCAAACTTACCTACCACACCCTCTCTAAAAGTTTCTCCTACTTTAGCATTCAGGTCCCCTACCACTATATATATATATATATATATATATATATATATATATATATATATATATATATATATATATATAGATATATATATATATATATATATATATATATATATATATATGCAAAACAACCACTCTGAAAGAATAGAGAAATTCCAAGCGCTTTCGTGACTACTCACATTATCAAGGAACTATGAAAGTAAAGCATCCAAGGAAGCTATATAAGGGGTCTGGCCAGCACCTCACTATCAGATCCCACAATGGTTAAACACCTGACGCGCGCCGACCCAACTTGGATAGGTCCTTTGCACAACTCACCCACAAACTATTCTACCCAAGAAAATTTAAAAATTATTATTTGTCCAGTGTATTATTAAATTCTTTCCAAATTCTATTAATTATAAATGGATCTAATTTATATAAACCAAAGGAAATATTCATATTATTGTCAAAACTGCTTTTATGAAACAAGATTCAATTATATTCCTGTCGACCATGGACTTGCTTGATACTACTTTCTCAACTTTTTGAAAATCAATTGGATGGTTAAAATCTCTTACATGAATAAATAGAGCATTGGAATCTTGTCCAGTTCTAATGCTATATTTATGTTGTTTTAATCTTAGTTCGAGATTTTTACCAGTTTGACCGTAATAAACTTTATCGCAAATTGGAAATAAATGGTATAAAATACCGACACAATGGAAATATAAACACATATGCAGTATAATGTGATCCTTTATTGACTACGTTTCGCCCACACAGTGGGCTTTTTCAAGTGACTTGAAAAAGCCCACTGTGTGGGCGAAACGTAGTCAATAAAGGATCACATTATACTGCATATGTGTTTATATTTCCTTTATCGCAAATTTTACAAGGAATCTTATAGACACATCCATCAGCATTTTGGGGGGAATTCTTTATCAAAAGTTTTTTTACTGTATCAAGATTTTTGAATACAACTTTAATATTAAAAGTCTTAAGAAGAGAAGGCATATCAACCAAGTTTTCATGGTAATGGAGAACCAACATATTTTTAGTTGAATAAGGCTGGTTGTCCCTTTTTGGATTGTAAAAAGTATTTCTAGCAACTTTAAAAGATTTATCAATTACATTTCTTGGGTATTTTAAATCATTACCTATTTCATAAATTTTGGATATTTCTTCATCTATGAACTCAGGACTACAAATTCGTAAAGCTCTCAAAAACATTGATGAGAAAACAGACAGTTTGACTCTATCTTGATGCGAGGAATAATAGTGGACATAGGAACAGTTATTTGTAGGTTTTCTGTAAATTTTAAATTTGAATTCATTATTACCCTTAATAATTAAAACATCTAGAAAAGGCAATGAGTTATTTTCTTCAAACTCAACAGTAAAGTTTATAGAATGGGCTAAGCTATTTAATTTTCCAAGGAAATGGTGTATATCTACATTTTTGGGCATAAGACACAAAATATCATCAACATATCTGAACCATTTAGTTCTATTAGGGAGGATTGTGTTAAGCAACCTTGTTTCAAAAAATTCCATGTATAGGTTACTAAGAACAGGTGAAAGAGGATTTCCCATTGCCATACCAAACTTCTGAGTGTAAAACTTATCATTAAATACAAATTTTGCATCAACAATGCAAAGTTTAATAAGTTTAATGATAGTAGGAACTGGCAATGGTAAATCATAGTTAACGAGTTCTTCAGATAAGAAACTTAATAAATCATCAACAGGAACTTTCGTAAACAAGGAAGTAACATCAAAACTAACCATGTTAAAATCATTTAAGTCAGTCAAGGAGCTTAATTTATCAACCAAGTCTATGTTGTTTTTAACATTAAAGTTAGAAATTTTGCCAACAATAGGGCTCAAAATATCAACAAGCCATTTGGATAATTTATATGAAACTGACCCTATGGAGCTAATAATTGGTCTGACTGGATTCCCTGGTTTGTGTGTTTTTATTAGTCCATACATGTAAGGTAAAGATGGATTAGTGGAAGTAAATTGTTTGACTAATTCATCTTTGCCTTTCAGTAGAAGTTTTATTGTTTTATTGAAATTGTTGTTAACGGTTTCTAGGGGATTTTTCCTAAGTTTAGAATAGGTTTCAGTATCATCTAAGAGATTATTCATTTTTTCTTGGTAATCATTTTCTTTCATAATTACCATTGCATTTATTTTGTCTGCTTTAGTAAGGCGCAAATTTTTATTGTTATTAAGTGTATCATAAGACTTAAATAATCTTTGAGGGGAATTGGGAATGTTTGGTTTTAACATAGAGCTATATACCATTCCTTTACTAATATTAATTTCATCAGAGGATAAATCAGAATATTTTTCAAATTTACAAAAGGCTTTTGCAATTTCAACATTATTAAGTTTTTTTGAAGTTGCAAAACTTAGGCCAAAACCTAGAGCAGCAGTTGTATGTTTGTCTAAAATTTCTTCTGATAAGTTAATTACAAAATTGTTATTAGCATGCTTTATCCAATCACTATTTTCAATTAAAATGTCTAATTTTCTTTGTAGTTTGCTCTTGAGTTCATTCCAAATTCCTCTGAGTTTATTATAGCAATGATCCAACATACTGTGTTTCCATTCTGATGGAATGGCCTGATTAAAAGAGTATTTTTTGTTTCTCAATATTTTGAATGCTTCCTTCTCCTGTATTTTAGTTATTTCAATATGTTTCTGAAGAATAATTCTCATGAAATCGTCAATAGGACGATCTCTCATGTCAAGGAGTCTATTGGGTAAAAGAGACTTGGGTAGAACTTGTTCATTTAAACAATTTTTTTAAAAATTAAGTCGAATTTTTAACTTGTGGGACTTGATCAGTGCAGAAGAAAACTGTGAAACAAAAGATATATGATTAGGAAAGCTTATCGAGAACATTCTGAAGAGTCGTGTGGTATCCATTAATGCAATAAGATCACAGTAAACATGTGATTTCAGAATATGCAAAACAACCACTCGGAAAGAATAGAGAAATTAGAAGCGCTTTCGTGACTACTCACATTATCAAGGAACTATGAAAGTAAAGCATCCAAGGAAGCTATATAAGGGGTCTGGCCAGCACCTCACTATCAGATCCCACAATGGTTAAACACCTGACGCGCGCCGACCCAACTTGGATAGGTCCTTTGCACAACTCACCCACAAACTATTCTACCCAAGAAAATTTAAAAATTATTATTTGTCCAGTGTATTATTAAATTCTTCCCAAATTCTATTAATTATAAATAGAGCTAAATGGTTCAGATATGTTGATGATATTTTGTGTCTTATGCCCAAAAATGTAGATATACACCATTTCCTTGGAAAATTAAATAGTTTAGCCCATTCTATAAACTTTACTGTTGAGTTTGAAGAAAATAACTCATTGCCTTTTCTAGATGTTTTAATTATTAAGGGTAATAATGAATTCAAATTTAAAATTTACAGAAAACCTACAAATAACTGTTCCTATGTCCACTATTATTCCTCGCATCAAGATAGAGTCAAACTGTCTGTTTTCTCATCAATGTTTTTGAGAGCTTTACGAATTTGTAGTCCTGAGTTCATAGATGAAGAAATATCCAAAATTTATGAAATAGGTAATGATTTAACATACCCAAGAAATGTAATTGATAAATCTTTTAAAGTTGCTAGAAATACTTTTTACAATCCAAAAAGGGACAACCAGCCTTATTCAACTAAAAATATGTTGGTTCTCCCTTACCATGAAAACTTGGTTGATATGCCTTCTCTTCTTAAGACTTTTAATATTAAAGTTGTATTCAAAAATCTTGATACAGTAAAAAAACTTTTGATAAAGAATTCCCCCCAAAATGCTGATGGATGTGTCTATAAGATTCCTTGTAAAATTTGCGATGAAGATTATTACGGTCAAACTGGTAAAAATCTCGAACTAAGATTAAAACAACATAAATATAGCATTAGAACTGGACAAGATTCCAATGCTCTATTTATTCATGTAAGAGATTTTAACCATCCAATTGATTTTCAAAAAGTTGAGAAAGTAGTATCAAGCAAGTCCATGGTCGACAGGAATATAATTGAATCTTGTTTCATAAAAAGCAGTTTTGACAATAATATGAATATTTCCTTTGGTTTATATAAATTAAATCCATTTATAATTAACAGAATTTGGGAAGAATTTAATAATACACTGGACAAATAATAATTTTTAAATTTTCTTGGGTAGAATAGTTTGTGGGTGAGTTGTGCAAAGGACCTATCCAAGTTGGGATCTGATAGTGAGGTGCTGGCCAGACCCCTTATATAGCTTCCTTGGATGCTTTACTTTCATAGTTCCTTGATAATGTGAGTAGTCACGAAAGCGCTTGGAATGTCTCTATTCTTTCCGAGTGGTTGTTTTGCATATTCTGAAATCACCTGTTTACTGTGATCTTATTGCATATATATATATATATATATATATATATATATATATATATATATATATATATATATATATATATATATATATATATATATATATATATATATATATATATATAGATAGATATACACAGTGGAACCTCAAATATCGAACTTAATCCGTTCCAGGAGTTAGTTCTAAATTCGAAAAGTCTGAAAAGCGAAGCAATATTTCTAATAAGAAATAATGGAAATGCAATTAATCCGTTCCAGAAACCCAAAAATATTCACAAAAAATACATTTTATAGAGATTAATTATAGTTTTACATACACACAACAAATATAGTGTTCAATTATGTATTAATAAATTTAAATAAGCATACTTACCTTTATTGAAGATTGGTGATGGCATTTGGAAGATAGGGAGGAGGAGAGAGGGAGTTGGGGTTAGTGTTTGGATGGAGAATCCCCCTCCATGAGGACTTCAGGTATCAAAGCCCTCTCTGGGGTTACTTCCCTTCTTTGTCTTTTAATGCCACTAGGAATAGCTTGGATCACTGGACCTCTGTCTCACAAAATAACTGTTCACAGTCCTCTGTTTCCGGTGCCTCTTTAAGATTTCCCTAAAATGGGACATGGTTCTGTCACTGAACTTGTTGTAAAGATGGCTTGTTTCAGCTTGCTCAGGGTGGTACTTCTCCACAAACATTTGGACATCATTCCACTTGGACATCATTCCACTTCTGTATTATTTCCTTCTTCACATCTATGGTGTTTCTCACTTCCTTTACCACAAGGGTACCACTAGCAAGTTTCATTGCTCTAATTGTAGCTTATAAACTAATTTCATTCTCATCCCTGTTTGGTGTACTAGCCTCACACAGCTCCCACACCTCCATATGCCCTCGGATAGCGGCCAACAGCTAGCTGTGTGCTGGCCGTGCCATTCTTGTAGGGTTGGGCTGTCCTGTGGTTTAAAGCGTCATGTGGTTCTCGCTTACCATGAGGCTGGCCAGTACAACATGGGTTCGAATCCTTGGCTAGCGCAGTGTTGTTGTTGATATACATGCCTACATACATATAATGTCGTGCGAAAATTTGTGTTTACAATAATTTCGCCAAAAATTATTCTGAACCTAACGAGAAAAATATATTTCATTGTGATTGTAGACTTATCTAAAATATATTTAGTTTGATTAGGCTAAATTAAATTTCGGTTGTTGTAATAAGGTTTTGGTAAGCTTTCTAAGGTTCTTTTGGCATAAATTAATAATTTTTATATCAACATGAATGAAAAAATATATCTTTAAACGTATAAGAGAAAATTTTACAAAGGACTTAGTTTTAAATGAATTCTTGTTAATTGACCAATTATATACATGCATTCATATATATATATATATATATATATATATATATATATATATATATATATATATATATATATATATATATATATATATATATATATATATATATATATATATACACACACACACACACACACACACACAGCAGCGAAAGCCAATTCTGACCTGAAGCTGTTGTACAGTCACAACAGGCGGAAGACCACAGTAAATGAGGCTGAAGAAGGAAGGAGGGGAGATCACAAGAAACGACAGAGAAGAATGTGAAGAGCTCAAGAAGAGATTTAAAGAAGTTTCTAGAGTGGAAACAGAAAAGACCCCAGAAAGCCTGAGTGGTGGGGTGCACCATCAAGTACTGGACACAGTACATGCTACCGAAGAGTAGGTGAATATGCTGCTAAGTTAACTAGATACCTTAAATTCAATGGATTCGGACATCTCTCTGTGGGTCCCGAGAGAGGGGGCAGAGGCACTCTGTGGACCACTAACAACAATCTTCAGCTAACAACAACAACAATCTTCAACCTGCCCAGAATGGGCCAACAGGCCTACTGCAGTGTTCCTCCTTTCTTATGTTCTTATCTATCGAAACAGGGAGACTACCTGAGGTGTAGTAGACAGCAAATGTAGTCCCAGTTTTTAAGAGAGGAGAGAGACATGCAGCACTAAATTACAGATCAGTGTCACTGACATGTATAGTACCCAAAGTCATTGAGAAGATTATCAGAAGAGTGATAGAGCACATAGAGAGGAATGGCTTATTCAAGACAACCAGCACGGTTTCAGGGAAGGGAAATCCTGTGTTACAAACCTACTGGAGTTCTATGACAAGGTGACAGTAGTAAGGTAAGAGAAGGAGAGAGAGAGAGAGAGAGAGAGAGAGAGAGAGAGAGAGAGAGAGAGAGAGAGAGAGAGAGAGAGAGAGGTGTAGATTGCGTTTTCTTGGGCTATAAGAAGGTTTTTGACAGTTCCATACAAGAGAGTAGTGCAAAAGTTGGGGGACCCGGCAGGTATAACAGCGAAGCACTTCAGTGGATCAGAGAATACCTGACAGGAGTCATGGTAAGCGACGAGATGTCAGACTGGGCCTCAGTGACGATCGGGCTTCCACAGGGTCGGTCCTAGGACCGGTGCTGTTTTTGGTGTATGTGAATGACATGACGGAAGGGACAGACTCAGAAGAGTTCGTGTTTGCAGACGATGTGAAGCTAATGAGGAAAATTCAATCGGACGAGGATCATGCAGGCCTGTAAAGGGATCTGGAGAGGCTGCGAGCCTGGTCCAGAAACTGGCTCCAAGAGTTTAACCTCACCAAGTGTAAAGTTATGAAGATCAGGGAAAGGTAAAGAAGACCGCAGACAGAACACAGTTTAGTGGGGCCAAAGACTGTAAACCTCAGTCAATGAAAAGTATCTTGGAGTAAGCATAATTCCGAAAACATCTTCTGAGGCGCTCGTCAACCAAATAGCTGGTGCAGCATATGGGCGACAAAGTATGTAAGTTTATTCAGGCATGTAGAAATAGTTACATAGATTATCATACATGGCAGCATATTTGTAGAGAACCTGGGATAACCCAAAAAAGTCAGACAAAGTGACTTATTTCCATTGGGATCCTTTTAATACCTTATTATTGTACTATAAAGTAGATATACTTGGAATAAGGTAAAATGAGTTATTTATATTTACATGTATGTTACCTAAAAAAATAAAAAAATAATTTTTCTCCGTTTCTGTCGCTACATTCATCAGACACCTTTTGGCACTCTTCTTGACCTGGTTCATGCTATGACTGACTTTGACATGTGCAGGCAGTCTGTTCCATCCCTTCATTGCTGTGCAATAAAAGGTGTTTGAAGCCTGGCCACTGACTATGGGTACTACAAAGTCGTGCTCTCTCCCCCTAGTAAGAACATAAGAACCAAGGAACACCGCAGCAGGCCCACTGGCCCATGCGAGGCAGATCCAAGTCTCCTACCGGCTTAAGCCAATGCACCCAACCTAGTCAGGTCAGGTCACATTGACTTAAGGGAGGAACACGGCAACCGACCTGGTAGCACAAGCTATCAGGTCCAACTCACACCCACCCACATCCACTCATGTATTTATCCAACTTATTTTTAAAGCTACACAACGTTCTGGCCTCTATAACTGTACTTGGGAGTTTGTTCCACTCATCCACAACTCTATTACCAAACCAGTACTTTCCTATATCCTTCCTGAATCTGAATTTTTCCAACTTAAAACCATTGCTGCGAGTCCTGTCTAGGCCAGATATTTTCAGCACACTATTTACATCCCCTTTATTTATTCCTGTCTTCCATTTATACACCTCAATCATATCCCCCCTAATTCTACGTCTTTCTAGAGAGTGCAGATTCAGGGCTCTTAGTCTATCCTCATAGGGAAGGTTTCTGATACATGGGATCAACTTTGCCATCCTCCTTTGTACATTTTCCAGAGCATTTATATCCATTCTGTAATACGGTGACCAGAACTGTGCAGCATTATCTAAATGAGGCCTAACCAAGGATGTATAGAGTTGAAGAAAAACCTGAGGACTCCTATTATTTATGCTTCTTGATATGAAGCCAAGGATTCTATTAGCTTTATTGCGAACACTTATGCACTGTTGTCTTGGTTTCAGATTACTGCTAACCAGAACTCCTAAATCTTTTTCGCAATCCGTAATATTAAGATCTACATTATTTAGTTTATATGTGGAATGGTTATTGTCCTGTCAAACATTTAGAACTTTGCATTTGTCTATATTAAACTGCATCTGCCACTTCTCCGATCACTGCATCAGTCTATTCAAATCTTCCTGTAGTGCTCTAATGTCCTCGTCAGAATGAATTCGACGGCCTATTTTGGTGTCATCGGCAAACTTGCTGATGTCGCTCTTTATGCCCTCATCTATGTCGTTTATGTAGAGTGTGAACAGCAGGGGGCCCAACACTGACCCCTGTGGAACACCGCTCGTGACGCTTCCCCACTCTGATTTCGCCCCATTTATGCAAACTCTCTGCTGCCTATTTGTCAACCATGCCTCTATCCAGGAAAAAATTTCTCCTCCTATTCCATGTGCCTTAATTTTCCTCAATAGTCTCTAATGTGGGACCCTGTCAAAAGCCTTACTGAAGTCCATATACACAATATCATATTCATTACCATGATCTACCTCCTCAAATACCTTAGTGAAAAAAGTTAATAAATTCGTAAGGCAGGAACGCCCCTTTGTAAAACCATGCTGAGATTCGTTGATTAATTTATGCTTTTCAAGGTGGCTACGAACTGCCTCGGCAATTATTGATCCCATAAATTTTCCCACTATGGAGGTTAGGCTTATTGGTCTATAGATCGAAGCTAAGGACCTGTCACCTGCTTTGAAAATAGGTATCAAATTTGCCATTTTCCACTTATCTGGCACCATGTTTGTAGTGATATGTTGAAAAGATTAGCCAAAGGTTTGCTAAGCTTACATTCCTTTAGAACCCTTGCATACAGTTCATCAGGGCCTGGGGATTTGTTAGGTTTTAATTTATCTATTTTCCTAAGGACCATGTCACTTGTGACCCTAATCGTGCACAGTTTATTATCGTCCTGTTCTACATAATTTATCATTTCTCGAATATCGCTGGTATCCTCCTGTGTAAAAACTGAGAGGAAGTATGTGTTAAAAATTCTACACATTTCCCTATTACTGTCAGTGAGCTGACCCGAGGAACTTTTGAGTGGGCCTATCTTGTCCCTGATCTTACTTCTGTATACCTGAAAGAATCCTTTTGGGTTAATCTTCGATTCTCTTGCAACTTTAACCTCATAATCTCTTTTTGCTTTTATAATTCCCTTTTTTATTTCTCTCTTTAACTGAATATATCGATTTCTTAATTGCCCCTCTCCTCTTTTGATTTGCCTATATATGCCTCTCTTTTGACCAATCAGATATTTTAATCTATTGTTCATCCATTTAGGATCATTTTTGTTTGATCTGATTTCCCTATTTGGAACATAATTTGACTGAGCAGCTAGAACTATGCCCTGGAAAGCATCATATCGGCAACCATCACCACCTACCTGACCCTTAGTCAGGTCATTCCAGTTCAGCCCACCTAAGTAATTTTTCAGTCCTATGAAATCAGCCAAGCGAAAGTCAGGGACGGAGACTTGATTGCCATTATTAGGGGAATTCCATGATATATTAAAACTGAGTGATTTGTGATCACTTTCCCCAAGCTCATCATTAACCTCAAGATTATTAATTAGTGTTTCCCTACTGGCAAGAACCAAGTCAAGGAGGTTATTTCCCCTAGTTGGCTCTGTCACAAACTGTTTTAAAAAGCAATCCTGGATCGTATCAAGAAAGTCACCTGACTCTAAATTTCCTGTCAAATTGCTCCAGTCAATCTGTCTATAGTTGAAATCTCCCATTAGCACATTTTCGTATGTAGATGCCTTACGAATTTTGTCCCATAGAAGTTTACTGCACTCCCTATCAAGATTTGGGGCCCTGTAAATCACACCCAAAACCAGCTTTTCTCGGTCCTCGAGAAGCTGCAACCAAACAGATTCAGTGGCTGACGCTTGTAATTTTATATCTTGTCTAACACAACAATTTAAATTGTCTCTGACATACATCGCTACTCCACCACCCTTCCTGTTGACCCTGTCAGTGTGGAATAATTTATAGCCTTGTATGTGACATTCAGAGGGCATCTCTCTATCTTTCAGATTGAGCCAGATCTCTGTTATAGCAATAATATCTATGTTTCCTGCACTTGCAATTAATCTTAGCTCATCTATCTTATTTCTTGCACTCCTGCTATTAGTATAGTAAACCTTAAGGGAGCTAGTCCCTTGCTGCCCTCTGCTGTCCCCCTTTGTTTGCTGACCTGATCTATTGTCTTTATTTATAACTTCATGTTGAATGCCTTTTATACATTTACTGTTTCCAACCCTAGTGTTGCAGCCTGCTTGTTTCCCACACACACCCATACCTCTATCTTCTATCAGTTTAAAATCATAGGCATTTCACCAATGGCCTTCTCAATTGAGTTTGCAAGTGCTACCACCCCAGCTCCATAGAGATGTACCCCATCCCTTGCATACATATCATGTTTGCCATAAAAGTTGTTCCAGTTGTCAATGAATGGGATTGCAAGTTCCTTGCAGTATCTGTCTAGCCAGCAATTTACACCAATTGCCCTAGACAACCATTCATTTCCTACTCCCCTTCTAGGCAAGATGCTACATATGATTGGGACCCCTCCCTTAGACTTAATGAAATCTATAGCTGACCTGTACTTATCTAGCAGCTCTTCTCTCCTACCCTTCCCAGTATCATTTCCACCAGCACTGAGACAGATAATGGGGTTGTTCCCATTACCTGACATGATATTATCCAGCCTGTTAACTATGTCCCCAACACCAGCTCCAGGGAAGCACACTCTATCTCTCATCTTCTTATTCCTATTACAAAAAGCACGGTCAATATATCTTACCTGAGAGTCACCAACCACAAGAATGCGCTTACCTCTGTTAGCAGGGGCAGTAGTACCCTTACCTTCACTGGCCACTGAAGTACATTCATCCTGAAGAACAGAGAAGCGATTTCCTACCTTCA